>NW_012267241.1:20816481-20874723 GCF_000151885.1 Dipodomys ordii | reverse complement strand
GCAGCCCCCGCCGGGCCGGCTGGCCGGCAGCTTGGCGTACTGCCACGCGGCCAGTAAAGGTTGGGGGAGGGGTCTTCGCTCTTCTCTGTTCTGAAATTCTTCTTTTCCTCTCTTTCTTTTTTTGTTATTTTCCACCTCTGGTGTTTCTCTGAGTGTTCGTCTTTTTGTTGTTGTCAGTCTCTTGGGGAGATTAAGCATTGGAACTTGAACTCTCTTTTTGGTTGGAGAGAGCTGTGGCATTTCCCTACTGCCCCATCGCCATCTTGGTCCCCCCTCCTCATGGTATTCTTTAAATACAAGATCATGTCATTTGCAAAGAGGGAGAGTTTTACTTCAGCTTTCCCTATTTGGATCTCCTTTATGTTTGCATGTTGTCTTATTGCTGAAGCTAGGCATTCTAATACTAAATTGAAGAGAAGGGGAGAGAGTGGACATCCTTGTCTATTCCTGAGTTTAGAGGAAATGGCTTTAGTTTTTCACCATTAAGTATAATGCTGGCTGTAGGTTTGTCATATACAACCTTTATTGTATTGAGGAATGTTCCATGGGTTCCTAGTTTTTCCAGAGCCTGCATCATAAAGTGGTGTTGGATCTTGTCAAATGCTTTTTCTGCATGTATTGAGATAACCATGTGGTTCTTATCTTTGCTCTTGCTGATGTGATGAATTATATTAATTGATTTACGTATATTGAACCAGCTTTGCATCCCTGAAATGAATCCTGTTTGATCATAGTGTACGATTTTTTGGATGAATTGCTGAAGTTGATTGGCCAGAATTTTGTTGAGAAGTTTTGCATCAATGTTCATCAAAGAAATGGGTCTATAGTTCTCTTTCTTTGATGAGTCTCTGCCTGGTTTTGGAATGAGAATTATGATGGCTTCATAGAAAGAGTTTGGTAGTGAACTTTCTCTTTCAATTTCATTGAAGAGTTGGAGGAGTATTGGTGTGAGTTCTGCTTTGAAGGCCTTGTAGAATTCCGCTGTAAATCCATCCAGTCCTGGGCTTTTCTTAGATGGGAGGTCTCTTATTTCTGTTTCTATTCACTGCTTGATATGGGCCTGTAAAGTTGGTTTAACTCATCCTGGTTTAGTTTTGGCATGTCCTTATTTGCTAGGAAATTGTCCATTTCTTCCAGATTCTCAAACTTATTAGCATAAAGAAGTATTCCCTAATAATGTTCTGAATGTTGATTGTTTCTGTGGTGATGTTTCCATTCTCAACTCTGAGTTTGTTTATTTGGGTGTGTTCTCTTCTTTTTCTGGTAAGATTTGCTAAGGATCTGTCAATTTTGTTAATTTTTTCCAAGAACCAACTCTTTGTTTTGTTAATTCTTTCTATTTTTATTATAATTCATTTAATTCTGATTTAATTTTAATTATTTCTTTCCATCTACTGGATTGGAGGTTCAGATATCTCATTAAATTATTGGTTTCAGATCCCTCCAATTTGTTGATATAGGACCTCAGAGCGATAAACTTGCCTCTGAGTACTGCCTCTGCTGTGTCCCAGAGGAGCTGGTAATTTGTGTGTTCATTTTTGCTGAATATCATGAACATTTGAATTTCGTTTCTAATCTCTTCCATGACCCACTGGTGATTCAACAGTGTGTTGTTCAACCTCCATGCTACCGGATTTTCTTTGATGGCTTTTGGTGTTGAGTTCTTATTTTATTCCCTTGTGGTCTGAGAGAATGCATGGGGCATAACTTCAATGTTTCTGAATTTGGAAAAGTTTGCTTTGTGACTTAAATGTGGTCTATTTTGGAAAAAGTTCCATGTGCTGCTGAGAAGAACGTGTATTCTGATGCTGCTAGGTGAAATGTTCGGTAGATGTCTGTTAAATCTAGTTGATCTGTGCAGTTATTTAGATCTGCAGTATCTCTATTGAGTTTTTGCTGGGTTGATCTATCTAGTGGGGATAGTGGTATGTTAAAATCCCCAACAATTAATGTCTTTGGATCTATGTGGGATTTGAGGGAAAGTAGTGTTTCTTTGATAAATTTGGGTGATCCATTGTTTGGTGACTAGATATTTAGAATTATAATATCCTCCTGAAGGATAGATCCCTTAATTAGTATGTAGTGACCTTCTTTATCTCTTCTCACTAACTTTAACTTGAAGTCTATTTTATCTGATATTAAGATTGCAACTCCCCCCTGTTTCTGGGGGCTGTTTGCTTGGTAGATTTTATTCCAGCCTTTCACTTTCAGAATATTTTTGTTTTCATGAGCAAGGTGTGACTCTTGAAGGCAGCAGATAGAAGGATCTTGCTTTTTAATCCAACTAAACAGTCTATGTCGCTTTATTGGAGAGTTAAATCCATTAATATTGAGAGTTAGGACTGAAAGGTGTTTGGTAGTTCCTGCCATGTTATCTACCTTCTTGGGGGCTATGACAACTGGGTTCTTCTTGTGGTTCTTGGATTTTCAGTTTGGGTGCGGTTTCTTGGCCTTTATTGTGCTCTTGTTGGTTTTCTATGTGTAGGACATCTTTAAGTATCTTTTGTAGGGTTGGTTTGGTGGAGATATATTGTTTCAGTTTTTCTTTGCTATGGAAGGTTTTTATTTGGCCTTCTGTTATGAAGGAGAGTTTAGCTGGGTACAGTATTCTTAGTTGATAGTTGTTTGTCTTTAGGGCATGGCATATATCATTCCAGGCTCTTCTTGCTTTAATTGTCTCTGCTGAGAAACCTGAGGTTATTCTAATTGATTTCCCTTCATAGGTGATTGATCTTTTCTCTTTGACAGTTTTAAGGATCCTTTCCTTGGTCTGAATTGATCCTGTGTGGATTATAACAGTGGGATATCCTGTTTTGGTCTGGTCTATTTGGGGTTCTAAAAGCTTCTTATATCTGAATAGGCCTATTTTTTTTTCATGTTTGGGAAGTTCTTTGCTAGGATCCTGTTAAATAAATTTCTGAGACCATTAACTTCTGTTTCTAGGTGCTCCTCTACACCCATTATCCTCAGATTACGCCTTCTGATGGTGTCTCCTAAATGTTGAATAGATCTATCAGATTTCTTGGATTTGTCTTGGATAGTTGTATGTTCTTTCTCTATAATATCTAGGCTGTCTTCAATCCCATATATTCAATCTTCTGCATGGTCTAACCTACTGTCAAGACTTTCTACTTTGTTTTTTTTTTTCTTTCCTTCTAATTGGTTGGCTTTGATGGCTTCAAATTCTTTCTTGGAGCTTTGTTTTAGATCTTGTATGGACTTCTTCCTTAATTTGGTGTTCAGTGTTTATTCTCAAATCCCTTAGTTGATTGGTTATGGTTTCATTGGACTCCCTTTCCTTCTGATGGGCTCCATTCAGCATTCACTTTGTGGTCTCCCTGGATTCTTTCAGCTGTCTGTTTATGGATTCCACGAATACCTCTATTGATCTTTGTCTATTCTTGTCCCACTCACATAATTCCTGTATTACTCTTTGATTAGCTTCCTCACATTCACACAATTCCTGTATTACTCTTTGACTGTTCTCAGCCTGCTCTGTATTAATTTTTGGTCAGCCTCATCATGCTTGCGAAGTGCCTGTATTAATCTTTGGTTACCCTCACTTCGCTCCCTGTTATGCCCACACTGAGTCCTTTGCAAGTTTTCAATCTTTTCATTCACCTTGTTTACCAGTAGTGTTTGTAGAACTTTTTGGGAACTCTCCTTTGTATTATTCATTAACTGTTCTGTCACCTATCATGAGTGGGAGTTGAGATACCTGCACTTGCCATTTTTCTTGGTTTCTCCAGCTTGTTCTGCCCGTTTGGTATGAAAGTAACACCAATTTCATGCTAGAACACTATTTTAAGGCAAGCATCAACCAGAGTCCTGTAGTTGCAGAGTCAAAATACCTGCAGATACAATTTAGTTCAACAGATACAATGTATTCAACATCAAACAACTATGGATTAATGGGCTAAGAACATCAAAGGGATTCAGCAGGCCAAAGATTAATAGGTTTAGGGAGAATTGTGGGGGGAAATAGGATTAGAGGGATGTGTAGAGGTAAAAGGAAAGAGTGAATTTAATCAAGTCCTAATCTCAGAGAGGAAATGGATAGAACAGAATGAAAGGAGAGAGATAAACAAGAAAAAAATGAAAAAACAAAAATTTATATTTAAAAAATAAAACTCTTAAAAATTATGCAAATATAAAGAAATAATACTGAATGAAGAAAAAGACAGGATGAGAGGAGAGAGATAAAAAGGAAAAAATTAAAAAATTAAAAAATTAAAATGGAATACTTAAAGATTATATAGGTATAAAGAAATAATACTACTATTAAAGAAGTTAAGCCTAAGAGGTTGTGAATTGAGTACTCAATTTCTGAATTAAGTATGTACACAATGAAGGATAAGGTCTAATAATCAACAACAGGTATATATCTGGGGGTGAGCAGAACATCAATTAAGTCACGCAAAAAAAAAAAGGACCAGAAGGTTAAAAGAGATCGAACACACACACACACACACACACACACACACACACACACACCTAAAATAAAAATTATGAAAGAAAAAAAAAACAGTTGTTTAAAAATTTTTTTAATTAGGTAGAAAAAAGTTCTTTGATTTTTTTTTGGGGGGGTGGGGGGAAGATCTTGTATCTCCCCTGTGTTCATAACCAATCTCTTGGTGGAGTCTCTGGTTTTCTTGTGGTGTTTGGTTTGCCTGTGGCTTGGTTGGTTTCTTAAGTCAGTTTGTTTGAGCAGGCAGAAAGAAGTTCTGCCTTACCCAGGACTTTGTGATCCTCCTCCCAGGCTAGTTCAGTAAGAGGGAGATCTGCTTTGAGTATCTCAAAAGAGGGACATGGCTGTTTCCTCTAGCTTGGAGTTGCTGTGATGATGCTAGGTACTGGGTAGGATTGAGGCCTATCAGCAATCAGTAGCTTTTTCCCTGAGGGGCTAGCTCCTGAGATACTCATAGAGCCCAGCCTGGAGTCATTCTCAGGATTTATGTTTACTGAGTTTCAGTTGTTTATCTTTTACCCCTCCTGCTGTTTATGCTGCAGTGGGGAGGGGCAGCCTCTGGCTCTGTTTATCCAGTGAAGAAAGCCACTCCTTTGGGGGTAGAGATTTCTCTGCCTGTGAAGGGCAACTTTCCCCTGGGTGGAGCTGAGCCTGGTGGTCAGGTCAAGTTCCTGTGACCTGGTGAATGTCTCCTATTGTTTTCTTCCAAGGCCTGAGTTGGAGCTAGCTGGGCCTTTGTCAATATCAAAGATGGAGTTCATCTCCGGTGGTGGGGGAGGGGGTACTTTCCCACTGCTGCTCGGTGAGAAGGAGTGAGGATGTACTCACACTAGCCTCTTGTTTTCTGGGCCATCCCTGGTCTGCAATCAGCAGGATGAAGATTTCTGCTCTTTGTCAGTTCTTGCTGGTGGTGAGTAGAATCTGCTCTCACACCATGTCTGGCACCTCTGTCCCAGGCTCTCTCTATTGATTTGGCAGCTTAGGCAGCAGCCACCACCACCACCACTGCAGACATCGGCAAATGCTCAGATCAAGACCAAGCTGTCTGGATTTTTCCTCTTTGGCCAAACACCCTGTACTGTGATGGCACACAAGTGTGCCTAGGACTGTTCACTGGCACACTAAAACTGCTTTTTATGCAAAAGCTTGTTTAACCTCCAGCTTCTCCTCTGCTATCTTCCTCCAGACTCTGTTACTATGAGTTTTAAGTACCATCTTTGTTGATCATGAAACAAAGTCAAATCAGGATTCATATTGGGGGAGAGCTAGCAAATGGCAAATCAAAATCCAAATTTTGTATTCATTACTTATTTAATTCCTTTTATTCAAAAAGGATTTTGCCCCCAGGAATTGTAATCTAACAACGAGTAACTGAACTATTGCATAAAGAAAATAAAGACAGTATTTTGTCCCCCATCTATATCTCCAATCATATTGTGACAGTCATTATAGCAGGAACTGGGAAATGCCCTTGAAGACATGACCTAGTGGAAGAAACAAGAAGTTACACACCGCATAAAGAGCAGAGCTATAACTTGGTGCAAGGAATTTACACACACACACACACACACACACACACACACACACACACACTTTGACTTTGGAGAGATACAGATGCTAAGTTATCAGCCTCTTCTTAGCACCAGATTATATACTGGATAGTAGTCTCAAAGCAGATCTTTCAAATTTTGCTGAACAAGACAAGAAGTCACATCTTGGACCTTTATAACTATTGCCAAATAAACAAAGCCACTCAGGTAAAAGCTAAATATGCAAATGCCACCAAGCACAATTCATTTACTAACAAATATTGCAAGGTGGTAGATATTAGGGAATAATACAATAGGATTTACATTTTGGAAAATTCACTTTGACCTTACCTAGTGTTTCATTGTGCATTCTGATTTTTCTATAATTTGTAGTTGAAATAAAGACAAGTAATGCGAAGAAAAATAGTTTTCAAAGTGAAACCATGGCATCTTTTCAGATTGTCTAGAGACAAACACAAGTGTGAAAGAACAGACAGAGATGAACAATATAGTACAGAAGAGTACAGACAGGAAAAAAATACATGCAAGTATAGTTCTCATCTTGTTTGTCATTTTACTGTAGATCTTAGCAAAGTTCTTGATATGTAGTAAGTGCTCAAAAATACTCATCTCTGAATAAAAGGGAACAGAAGAATTCAGTATGACAGGGCGTGAGATAAGTCTCCTGGAGTTAGGAATTAGGTTGATATTAGTAATGAATCTACATGTAACTTTTTAATCATTTAAGAAGATCATTTTTCCCACTTCTAGGAAATACTTCATTTAAAAAAATCTATGTATGAGGGCTGGGAAGGTGGCTCAGTTGTAGAGTACTTGCCTTGCATGTATGAGGCCCTGGGTTCAATTCCTCAGCACCACATAAACAGAAAAAGCCAGAAGTGGTGTTGTAGCTCAAGTGGTAGAGCACTAGCCTTGAGTTGAAGAGCTGAGGGACAGTTCAGACCCCATGACCAGCCCCCCCAAAATGAATTTAAAAAATCTATGTGTGAATATATACATATATAATATAAATATAAATGTATGTATAGTCATATATAATTATATATACTATATATTATATAATATATATAATATATTTTATATAACATATATATTCATATATAAATATATGTATATATAGTCGGTTTCTCCATCCTATCTCATTTCTGTATGCCCAGCCCCCACACAAAGATAATCGCTGTAATTAGTTTTATTATCTATCTCAAAAGATGCTCAGACTGTAAAATAACAGAAAAGAATCTTTTAGAGGTAATTACCATGGAGAAGCCTGTCCCTCCTGAAGAAGCTTACTTTTCTTCTCTGTTACTCCTCAGTAGCTGTGCCACTGAAACATTAAAACTATCCTTTTGAAGTGCTTAGAATAGTCTCTTACACACAGTAAATTTTGAGTCAAATATAAATAAAAATAATTAAAACTGAATACAGAGAAATTGACATCTCTAAAAATCAGATCAGTCCAAGTAAAAACTGAATCCTACACTATGATCTTTCTTAATGTATAATTGTTGAATTAACTTCTTTCCTGCATATGTAAGTGGTTGCTAATCTATATAACCTCTTTCATTTTAAAGATTCACCGGTTCTCAGTCCAGCTAATTCTGCAATCAATTTAAGTGGAGCTCAGGACCTGACCCGGAATAAGAATGTTGTGAAACCTCTGGCTTTATCCTTGCAGGTGGTAGGGAAGACTTTTGCTGCAGGTGATGTTTTTCTTAATTATATTTCTTTGGTAAATCCATAGTCTACAAAAAGACTCATGTGGATTTAGTTGACAAATTGATCATAGAAACAGAAGGTGCTCTGCCTGCTAGTTGGAAACAAGAGTAGAGCTGTCTCTAAAAATGTAATTTTATACAGAGCTTTTTGTCCTCTGTTTTTTTCAGCTGGAAGAGTTAAGTAATATTTAGCACACAGAGGAGACAATGTGGTTTGATTCTGTTCAACAAACATACCTTGAGCTACTGCTCTGACTAGGAACTGAGGTTATAAAAATAAATAAAGGATAATGCCTATCTCCAAATGTCCTTATAATCTAATGGGGAGACAGATATTTTCAGTGTCCTGCAGTCCTGCATTTTACAGAGTAGTAATCAAGAATGGGTTCTAGGAGGAGCATGGTCTTTACACATGAGGAGACATGCACTGTATTAACAAGTAGAGGAAAGACATTTCAAATTCAGGGGCCAATAGAAACAAAAGTTAAAAGGAAATGAAGGAAAATTGGGTATGGTGATGAACACCTATATAATGCCACCACTGGAGGCTGAGGTAGGAGGATGCCAAGATGGAGGCTAGCTTGGGATATATAATGAAAACCTATCTCAAAAAAAAAAAAAAAAGGAAGGGGAGAGGAGAAAAAGGAACAGGACAAAATAGCATGACATGTGCAAAAACTTCTAGCAGTCTTGACTTGTAAGAGCTATAAAATATACAATTCAGAATGTCCAGAGGTGGGCAAGTGATAGATAAGGGAACTCTTGAGAAGGCAGGCTGAGAAGCATGGGTTTGACTCTAACTTACAGAGCAGAGGAGTGACATAGTCTGGCTTGAACTTGAACTAGATCATTTTGTCAGTAGTATGTAAGAAGACAAGAGGTAGAAACATTGGTTGGAGTGCATTTGAATAGTCTAAGAAATGATGAGGTCCTTGACCAGAGTGATAACTTGGAGAGGAGGAGACAAAGTGAAGAACTACATAGAAAGTCAAATCAGCCAGATTTATTGATCAATGTGAGCATAAAGGAGAAGACATCTCAACTGACATCCATCTCTTTGGACTAAAATTGTTATTGCCTGAGACAGGAAATGTGGAAGGAGGAGTTGATTTTTCCAGGAGGAGGTTGACTGGATATTTTGAGCCCGAGTTACCCTGAGACATCTAGTTGGAGCTGTTTAGTAGTTGTTTAATTTACCATAGGGAGAAATCAGAACTCTTGATATAAAGGTGAGATAGCAACGAGTAGGAAATATCATCAGGGTAAATAACATCAGGCAAGGAGAAATACAGGAGAAGGCAGATTGTAAACTATGGATGGAGTCCCAGAAACGTCTGATGTTGAAGGAGAAGTGAAGTGGTAGTAGGAGAAGTAAACAACACGGAGATAAGAGTACCTGTTGTTTTAAGAAATTTTCACATTAGGCATCATCATGTATGGAACCTACCTTGATTCTTACTTCATCTCCATAACTTTATTTTAATTTTTTATTATTATAAAGGTGATGTACAGAGAGGTAACAGTTATGTAAGTCAGGTAATAAGTACATTTCTTTCTTTCTTTCTTTCTTTCTTTTTGGGTTCGGTCGTGGGGCCTGAACTCTGGGCCTGGGCGCTGTCCCTCAGCTCTTCAGCTCAAGGCTAGCGCTCTACTACTTGAGCCACAGCACCACTTCCGGCTTTTTTCTTTTTGCTTATGTGATGCTGAGGAATCGAACCCAGGGCCTCAGGCATGCAAGGCAAGCGCTCTACCACTGAGCCACCTTCCCAGCCCCATAAGTACATTTCTTTTTGAACAATGTCACTCCTTCCCTTGCTCTCTCACAGTGTTTTTCCTCCCATCCTCCCCCCCAACAAGTTGTATAGTTCAGTTTCTATATAGTATCTAGTGAGTACCACTGCTGCATTTGTTCACTGTTTTCCCTCTATTTTTATTTGCCCCTCCTTGCCTTCCCAAATACAGACAAATAAAACAAAAACAACAGCCAAGAAACTTCCATTTCCTAGAGTTAATTTTGGTAAATTTATTTTTTTAAGAATAGAGGCACATAGGCATTGAATCTTTGTGTTTTCCTCTAAGACTATCTTCCTTTGATCTCAGACTCTTTAGAGTCCTATATAATTAGAGATAGAATTTATATTCAATTTGTTTTGGCAAAAGAATCACATGAGTACTACTGTCTACTTCCATGAGAAATCATGAGTGGTATATAATTTATCATACCCTGAGGTATTTTAGATCTAGTTTCCACATATTAGAGAAAATATATGCTGTTTGTCTCTCTGAGCTTGACTTACCTCACTTAAGATGATTTGTTCTAGGTCCATCCATTTTCCTACAAATGACATAATATTATTCTTTCTAATGGCTGTGTAAAATTACATTGTATATAGGTACCACATTGTTTTGGATCCACACAACTATGGTAGGGCATCTGAGCTGTAGCCATAACTTGGCTATTGTGAATAGTACAGAAATGAACATCATCCCCATAACTTTTGCAGGACCTACTTCTAGTTTAATTACACACTTGAAAAAATTTAATTCAAGTTTTGGCAGCATTTAAAAAAAAATCATGAGCCATGTACCAATGTAATCCTAGCTACTCAGGAGGCTGTGTTGTGGAGATTCTTGGATTGAAGCCAGCTGGG
The DNA here is from genome assembly GCF_000151885.1 of Dipodomys ordii. Classification (NCBI taxonomy): domain Eukaryota; kingdom Metazoa; phylum Chordata; class Mammalia; order Rodentia; family Heteromyidae; genus Dipodomys; species Dipodomys ordii. The sequence continues at coordinate 20,864,339 of NW_012267241.1, read as the reverse complement.
GCAGATAGCTTCATGTTTAATTAACCAACAAAAAGTTAGATTGGAGGCATAGCACAAGTGGTAGAGCACCAGCAGTGAGCAAGCTGATTAAAAGAATGAGGAATAATCTTCATGGTTACTAAGATCATTTGATGAAAGGATGATACCACTGTATGCAATGGTTAGGCTGACAACTCTTGATATTATAAGAATTAATCACTCTAATTATCACAGGAAGTGAGAAAACTATTCATTACGTGCCTCCCTGTGGAAGCATACAATACTACTTTAGAGATTCGTTTGCCAAAACAAATTGAATGTAAATTCTATCTCTAACAATTCCTTTCTTGAAAATATAGAGGACAAAGGAATATTAACTGACACCATAAGCATCCAATCAGTAAAGTCCAGTAAAAGGACTTTCCAGTAAATGCAAAAAGAAAATCTTCAGATTAAAAGACATAAAGTATATGTTAACTGATTCCAAATGTGTAGAAAACCAATTTGAGTAAGTCAGCTTTAAAACTCCATTTCTGAAATACTTGAGAGAAAATAGGATACTGGTGATGTTAAGAAATTAGTAATCATTGTTAAAATTTCAGTATAATAATAGTAGTTTTTACTAGAGTCCTACTACTTACTACTTTACTAGAGTCCTACCAGTACTACTTATGGATGAAATTATCTGATGAATGAATTTGCTTCCAAATAATCCAGTAGACATGTGAGTGTAGGTATAGGGGAAAGAGGAACCGTGTACACAGGAAGCCAGTGGGCTCTATCAATAAATTTTGAAGTTAGATGGTGAGCAAGTGGAACTTTATCATACAAGCTCACAAACTAAAATAATAATGTTAGTGCCTCTACCTTTCCAGTCACTTTCTTCAAAGACTGTATTGAAAATGATTCTGTAGATTCCCTGGGATCCTAGGAAAATTTTAGGTGACGTTTAATCTTTTATTACCTTTCCCCCGAGTACTAGGTCTTATCCTCCTGAGTAGCTAGGATTCCTGGTATAAATCAACAGCGCCAGCTAATTTATTCTTTTTAATTGACATAGGACCTTTTTTTTTTTTTTGGCAGTATTGGAAATTTAACTCAGGACCTAGTTTGCCAGGCAGGTACTTTACCACTTGAGTCATGCCCCAGCTCTTTTCTGCTCTAGTTATATTTCATATAGGGTCTGTCATTCTTTTTCCTGGGCCAACTCCTAATATCTCTGATGTAGCATGTATACAACACTTGGATTATGACTGAGATAGGTAGGGTCTTGCTGACTTTTGTCATTAGACTGGCTTCAAACTGTGGTCCTCTTGATCTCCGCCTCCTAAGTTACTATGATTGCAGACATGAGCCGCCACCCAGCCATGACATTTACTTTTAAGAAGGCACCACTCTAATGATTGTAGGTGTTTCTATGCAACTGGGCTGAATTGTCTTGCTGAGATTTCCTTGAATCCTCATTTATAAGTTTTATCAGCTGGTTGCAACCCCACAGAAAGAAATGGTCTGCCAACTTCTGTTCTGATTGGCTCTTCTCTTATTCTACAGAGGCTGCAAATGGGAACAGTAGTCAAGGAGGGAAGACTAGCACACCCAGCTCCACTCCAGCCCGCCCAGGGAACTACTCCTTGTCACCAAGACCTAGCTATGCATCTGCAGACCAAGGTACAGCACCCATCTTAGAGTTTTCCAATAATGTGTCTCATTATCATAGAAGCACTATAGAATCTTGAACAATGAATTATCTGACAACATACTCTAGAGTTTGCCCTTTACTTGTCGCATAATGTTTTGAAGTTTTACAATTGGTGTGAAAAGTAATAATTAAATGTTTAGTGAGTCTATGTGAAATACCCAAGTAAATGTTGAAATGGGTGTGTAATGAAACATCTTGGGAAGAAAAAAAAGAAAACATGAGCTATACTGACCAAAATAAAGGACTTAAAGTCCCTCTTTCTTCTGTATCCCTGAGCAAATAGGAGCCTTCCTTTCTCCATCCACAAAATAGATATATCAGTAACATCTTACAAGCTCACAGAGATATTGATAGAATCCAATGAAACAATATGGCTAAAATTGTACATCCTAAACAACATTTAGATGTTAGGTGGTTCTTAATGTGATACTGGTTTGCTAGTATAACTTTTTAAAGCTTATCTTTACCTCTAGAAGAGAGACTTAGTTCTTCTAAGTAAATACAGCCCTATATTACTTTGGTATTCTCTCTTCCTTCTATATTGCTGAGGACAAAACTATCTTTCTTTTTTGTCTTCAGCTACCATGTTCATTTCTGGACCACCAAAGAAACGACACCGTGGATGGTACCCTGGGTCACCAGTACCCCAACCTGGTTTAGTTCTACCTGTTCCTACAATTCGCCCTCTTTCAAGAACTGGTAAGATTTTTTTTTTTGGTCAGTTGTGGGTCTTGAACTCTGGGCCTGGATGCTAGCCCTGAGCTCTTCAGCTCAAGGCAAGCGCTCTACCACTTGAGCCACAGTGCCATTTCTGGATTTCTGTTGGTTAATTGGAGATAACAGTCTCATGGACTTTCCTGCCTTGGCTGACTTTGAACCATGATCCTCAGATCTCAGCCTCCTGAATAGCTAGGATTACAGGTCTGAGCCACCAGCACCCAGCTGGTAAGATTTTTAAATAAGATGGGTCTTAAAGTTGCTTCGAAATTTGCATATAGATCTTTTTCTTTAGAAAATCTATTACATTTATAACCCATTTAGTTTTTTTTAACCTTCCAAATTAAGAAGAAAATAGTCTGATATAGTTTTTTCTAAAACTACCATTTGAATGAAATCAGAGGCCAAAGAAAAAAATAAAAATAAAATAAAAAATAAAATAAAAATTAGACATGACTCACAAGTATATGATGATAAAAATACAATAAACAAAAATATATCAATTGCAACTTATGTCATCTTTAGGCTATTAATAGGTTAGATGACAAGTATATAAAACCACAAATGAGATAAGACCCAGTGATTCATTAACAAGTAGAAAATTAGTACATGAATTCTAAAGTAAATTGGCACTAACAACAAAGATAAAGTAACAAAATAGAAAAGTAAACATGTAATAATACATTGTAACAACCCAGCATAACAATAGAATGTAATAATCAAATGTAACCATGCAATGTTACAGAAGGTAGTTCTTTCCAAAGGCCAAATATAACTAGTAAATCTTTAGTATACCTACATAAAAAAAACATGATTAGGGCTAAATTGCATATGTATCTTTTCTTCTGTATTTCCTCTGAATTCTTGAAGATAAATTTTCTTAATGATTATATAGTAAAAGGATAGTGATAGCACTTTGTCTCTGTCACATCTACCTTCCCTCCAAGCACATGGGCCATCACAACTGATCTTAACCTTTAGCTTAGTTTTAGCCCATGTCATTGACAAGTCATTCATTATGTTGTGCATGATGCTACCAACACACCATCACAGATGGACTTGCTTTGTTAGTCATGGTGTTAGATTTGCACTTCTGTGATCTGGTTGTTAATTCTGTCCTGGATGCCTCATTCTGTGGCTAGAATCTGAAAAAGCAACTGGTTCTTGTTCATCCTACCCAAACTGTGGCCATTTGGTGTCCGCAAACATTTGTCTGCCTTGTTGTACTAAAGAGCCAATTCTAAGACACCAGGGAAATCCTTCTATGTTTAAAGAAGACTAAATAGAGACCTTGTATATGCAAAGAATCATGCTAATATGTTACTATAGTTGCTTCTAGGTAGTACTGATTAATGATAACTTTATCCTCCTCCAACTTTTTCTGTTCCTTACCAAATTTATATAATGGGAAAATATACCTTTGGTAATGTGGGGGGAAATACAAAAATAAAGCAGAATCAAAAAGACTTCATGAAGAAGAAACAACTGGGAAAAACTGATAAATGAATGGTAGATACCTGATGATATGATTATGGAGTATATCGTATGGATTTCTTCCTTTCTTTGTTCTTCTTTTAATTTTATATAATACACATTAATTACATTACTAAAAAACAGTAAACCACTAGACTTTTAACATTTCTATATTAAAAGTATTAAAACTACATTGCCTTCCATTATTTTTCATTTAGCTTCTATGTCTAATCCTTCAAACAACTTTTTTTTTTCAGAGCCCCTTTTATCTGCCCCAGTTCCACAGACCCCATTAACTGGAATTTTACAACCTCGGCCCATTCCTGCAGGGGAAACTGTAATTGTTCCTGAAAACCTGCTAAGTAACTCAGGCGTTAGACCTGTAATTCTGATAGGTAAGGGAAGGAATTCCAACTTGCCTGTGTCTTCTGGAATCTTGGAATGTGCCTCTGTTTCATCATTCGTGGGTTTATTCATGCTCTCATGGGTGTGTATTCATTTATCACATGATTGATTTTTTCAGCTTTTATTGGTTAGCTCCTTCATGCAGTATTAAACATGTGTTAAACATTAGAAGTTGAAAATAAGGCAAAGTCTTCTTGCCCGAGAAGAGCACCATCTGACCCCTACTAACCATGGTGGTCAGTAAACAAGCATTGTAGCCTACTGGGATAAGTGAACTGGCAGAGGTTCACAACCAAGACCTACAAGAACTCACCTCCATTCCTTTGAAGCAATGTTTGAGCTAATAGTAGACAGGAAGGAGAATGGGACATTCCAGTCAAAGGAAACCAAACAATAGAGGAAAAGAACAAGCTAAGCCAGTTAACAGATCTCACTAAAGAGACCCAAGAAGTCCCACAGTAATAGGTGTGAACCATGGGGAAGTACCTGTGAGTCAATATTTTTATAGAGTTTGTCTTTCCAGGCTGTTGTTAAATGAAAGTACAGAAATTTAGAAGTCACTAGATTCTAGCACTAATTGTCTCTCATTCCTCCCATCTGAAGTCTCAGTTTGAGGCAGGCCTAGGCCAAAAGGAGATTGTCTGCTTTCCCTCCAGGATAAAGCAGGTGGGGTGTGTTTATATGAGTTGTTATCTATGCTTGTGGTTGGCCTGAGCCTACTAACTGGGAGGGTCTTGCTTCAAGCTCTGTGCTTTATCAGGACAGAACTCTGGAAGTTCCCTAAGAAAGATACCAAGAACATATCAACCCTTTGGTCTTTTGGTGCCTGTGTTTTAGAAAGTCTCATAGAGTGACTGTTCTTTCCACAACCAGCATTTATTTTCCACTTATTTAATTCTATCTTTTTAAAATTCTAATTGGGGTCTGTTTTCTGGCATTCAGGGAAAGAAAAACTAAAGAATTCACTAATACAAAAAAGAGGTGGAGGATCTCTACTAAGCACCTGCCACTGGTACAATATTGCTGATAGCATAAGTTTTTCCCTCGGAAAATGAAAAACGTTGCGGTTTGTTTTTCTTTTTTTGAAAAGAAATTTGACCAGGAACTTTACCAGAAAACATTTTATCACAGTTTTGCAAAGGATGAAGAGATGTTTTCCATCTTATCAATCTTCTATGGCAGAGCTATAATATTAACATGCCTCTGCTATGGGAAGTGGACATAATATAATTAGAGTATTTTGCTTTGTGTCCATCTCACTTACTATAGACATAGAACTTAGAGCATCCAATTGAATTCCCTAGGATAGATACCTTTGAGTGATTTGTTTGATAGCTATCTGAGAGGGCAGGGAATTTTGTTGAGCTCCCTTGCTGCTCATGAAGCAAGTGTTCATGGTTGGACCACAGAGAGAAATGTTGAACTATGTTGACCTGCTTCTGTTGGGGCAGGCTATGGCACTTTACCCTATTTCTATGGAAATGTTGGTGACATTGTTGTGAGTCCTCTGCTGGTGAATTGCTACAAGATTCCACAGTTGGAAAACAAAGATTTGGAACAATTGGGGTTGACTAGTAGCCAGCTCCTGAGCGTGGAAAACATGATCCTTCTGACCATCCAGTACCTTGTGCGCCTGGGTAAGTATTTTCCTTAGTCACTGGCTGGTGATTATTATTATTATTATTATTATCCATACTGTTTTCTTTCTTTTCTGAATTTATTCACCTTCCTGCCTTGTATTTCCTTCTTTCATTTCTAACATTCTTTTCCACCAGCCCAGTTTCTATGACTTTCCTGTTTCCTCCATTGCTTTGCTCTTTTCCTTTTCTTTTTGCTTCTTTGGTTCTTTATAGAGGTGAATTGCTCCACCTAGTGTCCAGTCTTATGATGCTCCTCAAAGTAGCTGATGGAGGCAAAACCTTAGAGGGTTGTGCTGTGGGACACCCTTCTCCCTGGGGAGTCTAGCCAGCAGCCTTTCCCAAAGCACAGCAACTCTCTGGAATGCAAATACAATCTTTGCCTTAGACAATTGTTTTCCAGTTTTCCACATAGCCTTTTAACCTTGCATATCCACTGCCCCTTGCCCATTTTTTATTTCTCCTTTGATGTAGTCTCATGATGTTGATGCTTTCCTTCATGTAAGTAGTAACTTTGGGCTTCCCTGGAGGGTTCTATGGGGTAAGGGGGGTACATAGGTCATGAACCCTTCACTTCCTCTTAACCCCACAGTGGGTATATGCAGGTGTCCTGACAATACTGTAGAGATTCAGCAGCATTTACATTGAAATGTCCTTTATTTTGCAAACTGCAGTAAGCCATTGATTATGCAGCCTAATTACACATTCACTCCAGAATTTCAAGCCACTGATGTACTTGGATGGATGTTTGAAGTGTAAAATCACAACATAAATATATTTGTGCATAGTCATAAGTTTATTTAGTATTAGAAAATAGTTTGTTGTTAAGAAATGATTTCTTAAAAATACCGGGATAAACAGTGTTTTTTTTTAAAAAAAAAAAAGTTTTAGCAAGCTAGAGTCAGCCTCTAGAACATTCCATTGCAACTGTGGCTAGAACACTTAAGAGGCTGACTTCACATGGACTCCACTTTGACAAAAGTTTTTGAGACCTGCAGGGCCTCAGCTTTTCCAAGGGAGCCACTTTCATGACAAACCTAGGACTTGTAAATCAGACTACTGGTAGGTAATAAAGTTAAAAACTCACCTGTCTTTAGATCATTTGATGTCATAGTTTTAGGTAAGCACTGTTCTACTTGAGCCATACCTTCAGTCCAAATGTTACAGCTTTGCTACATACTGACTTTGAACTACAGACAGTTTCTGAGACCTAAAAGTTGCTTCTAGATGCTTCCAGCAATGTTCTAGAGCCAATCACTATGTCATTTTGTTCAACCTTAATAACAATTTTAAAGAAACAAAGTCCAGGTTAATTAAATATCCTGTATGATCAAAATAAAATACCTTCTTTTAAATTATTAAAACTTTTTCTCTTAGAAAATTTCACTTAAATTATATGAGACCCTTTTCTGTCATGATCAATTTTCTCCACAATTTTACTTTCCATTAGGTCTCTCAAAATGGAACATGAATAGATAGGTCTTTCTTCTGTTTTTATGTAAATATAGTCCATTGGAATTTCTCTGCTCTTCAACTAACTATTCTGGAGTCCTTCAAAAACGTTTTTGTTTGTCCCCACAGATCTTGAGAAGGCAGCAAGAATGTTTTCACTTATTCCATAGATGATTGACATTTTTTTAAAAATGCAAGTTTTTTAAAGCATGATTTTAATGGCTCAGTAACCCAGTTCCTGAGAGGTAACAGAGAAACAGAATAAGATTCTCCAAGAACAGGCTTCTCTGATAGTCACTTCTAAAAAACCTTTTTCTGTTATTTTACAATCTGTACATCTTTTGAGACAGATAATGAAATCATCAAATCCCGAAACTGTTGGAGGATTGCAAGTCTGTTAGAAGCCTGTTTTTTCACATCAAGATAGCTCTATCTGAAAAGCCATCAGACTGATGTCTGGGTTGCATTGAACTCCTAAAGATGGATGAGTTCTTAACAGGAAGAACTTGCTCTTATCAAGCTTGGAAAATGTGGAGAAAAGGCTCCTGTAATTTACTGTAAAGGCTGAAAATGAGGTAGTCATGGTTGATGACTAGAAGAAATATATTTTGTTCCAAGAAATCTCTTCCCTTGTTTAAGCTTCAATACATTTTCCCTATTTTTGATTTGTAGCTTTAGATTCAATCGAAACCCTCCAGAAGTGAGTTGTAAGATAACAGAGAATGCTGGGAAAATGTTGGATAATTTTAATTTCTCAAAATTCCTTTATATTTGGATTTAATTAATAGGACATGTTGCTCAATCCTAGTTTGGAATGGTTCTTAAGGATACCACTATGAACTACCTAGGCCTCTGAGATTGCAGGTTGTCAATTAGATATAGGAAATTAGAGACAAGGCTACTCGCTTTTTGGCTGCCATAAGTTCTGGTGGGACAAAGCTTTAAATAGATGATCATCTTTGAATCATTTAATATAGTCAGTACAAATCTAGCCACTTTGAGCTCAGTAATATATAGTTATGGGGTGGGGGTTAGCTCAGTGGAAAAGCACTTGCCTGGAAAGTGCAGGGCTTTGAGTTTGATTTTCAGCTTTACATAATAATTACAATAACAGTAATAATAATAAAAATTGTTACTACTAACCATGATTTTAAGTAGATAAAGTGGAATGAAGATAAGAAACCTTATGATTCCCTAGTGATTTTGAAACAAAGCAAAACAAAAATACCCACCATCAGATTTCCTCTAGCAAGTAGTTGGGAGGACATCAGAAGTAAATAGCAGCACTGCCATCTTTAACCTGGGGTCTAATTCATGCTAGGCAAGCTAGCTCTACCATTGAGCTACACCCACAGCACTAGAAGCAAATTTAAGCATTCGGAATTTCTTGCTGTTTCTATGAATAGAAAACAAGCACTTATCTATGAGGATTCCACTCTTCTATCTCTCACCCAACCAGTCCTGGAAAACTTTTAATTATTTAAATTACTTTTCTTAATGTATGGTAGTTTATTTAATATCTCTTGACTTATAAAAGATGGCCAAACCTCCCGTTTCCTTTCTTTTCCAGAAAAGATGGGAAAGGGCCATTTTGAAGGGGGAGACTCTTAAATCCCCATGAGAGAAAGGAATGATTTCTGACTCCCTAAAGGTGACTTCTTCCAGACAGAAGTCCTGTTCTTATCTCTTGTGTTCTTTCATAAGGGGCCTTTAGCCCCAGGTTCTGAAGTCTGTGATCACAGATACTAAGGAGTCTGTGTCTATTGGCCAGAGCCCTTGAGTTTCAGATATCAGATTCACACAGTCAAAGAAATGACAGAGTGAGTGAATATATTCTCCCTGGTTTTAATTGAAATTAAATGTAGAAAGAAGGTTGGCTTCTTGTTTTATTAGTCTTTAACAATGTCCAGTATGTCAAAGTGAACAATTCAGGAAATATACTAACCATTATAACCATCCCACAGGACTTACAATGGAACTGATGCATGTTTTAGTATATTCTCCTTTAAGGATATTAGAAGTTAGGATGGGAATGTGGCTTATTGGTAGAATGCTTGCCTTGTATGCATGAAACCCCAGGTTCCATTTCTCAGTACCACATAAGCAGAAAAAGCCAGAAGTGGCACTGAGGCTCAAGTGGCAGAGCACTAGCCTTGAGCACAGAGCTCAAAGTCAGTGCCCAGGCCCTGAGTTCAAGCTCCAGGACAGGGGTGGGGGGGGGAGGCAGGGAAGTGGGAGGGAAATAGTGTAAGTAACATGGAAGAATAGGATTTGCTTTTATTGAGGCTGAAAGAGAGGAGAGAAGGAAATTTCACAATAAGGGATTATTAGGGATTCTGTGCTCAATATCACTGAGAGAAAATGCTTCCTTGCCAGTTGGAGTGTGGTAGGCTTAGAAGAATTGATGGATACTGTGTGTCTCTCTTTTCTACCTGTGATTTTTTTTTAACTTTAGCTGTAATTCTCTTCAATATAGGTCCTGATCAGATACCTCTCAGGGAGGAATTTGAGCAAATTATGCTGAAAGCTATGCAGGAATTTACTCTGAGAGAGCGGGCCCTGCAGATGGGAGCTTCGTGTACCCCAGTGTCTCCAGGACAACTCCCCTGGCTTGCTAGATTAATTGCCAGTGTGTCACAAGACTTGGTTCATGTGATTGTGACTCAAAACTCTTTAGCAGAGGGCATTTCAGAGACATTGCGGATTCTCAGTGAAATAAGACACTATCAAAGGTTGCCAGATTATGTGGTGGCAATTTGTGCATCAAAAATCAGAGGAAATGAGTTTTGTGTGGTGGTGTTAGGTGAGTAATATTTTGTTGTTGTTGTTGTTGTTGTTAATGAATTCATTCAGTCACCTGTCCATTTGAAAAAAATAGCCATGAAACATTTTAAGATATCCACATAATCAACCTCTGGTTAATTTCTTCAATTTCTATTCTTCCTCCAATTTTACTTTTTTTTTTTCTTTCCTCCTCAGATCAGTTGGTGTGGCACTCAGCTTGGCCAGTGTCCTTGTCAGCTGGTTATGGGCATTCTTTCAAAGCTTACCCTGTAATAGATACCCTTGTCTCATGTAACTTCTGTCCTTAAACGGTTTTAGAAATGTTACCACTCCAGCATGTGATAGAGCCAGTGCCACAGGTGGCTTATGCCAGTTAGTTACAATTGCCAGACACTTAGCTCATGAGTTCCTATGAGGTTCACCAGAGTTGATTTTATAACACTGACTCTAAATAGTGCAATTTTTTTTCCTTTGTGCAAATTTTCTACTAGGTACCATTATATGTAGCCAGTCAGACTGAGTTTTACTTCTCTCCTGTCTTAGTAAAACCCGCCTATAATTCTTTCTGTGTTATGTAAGTTTTCAGAAAACTTCATCAGATGGAATTGATACATTAATTTTATTTTATTCTCTAAAAACAATTTAGCAACAGAAATTTATATTTTAAAGATAATATTTATAATAACCATGTAAAACAATTTATAAAGTATTTTTATATGTTTTCACTGTTACAAACATATGGTACATAATTTTCTCTCTTGATCAACTAGCTTTATATTATGACCATTTTCTATTGCTGTCTAAAGTGTTCAAATCACCACTTCAAAGGCCGCTTACTTGTCCACATCCTTTGACCATCTTTTGGTCTACCATGATATTCTTTTTTTTTTTTTTTTGGCAGTCGTGGGTCTTGAACTCTAGGCCTGGGTGCTGTCCCTGAGCTCTTCAGCTCAAGGAGAGTGCTCTTGAGCCACAATGCCACTTTCAGTTTTCTGGAGCTTAATTGGAGATAAGAGTCTCACGGACCTTGCTGCCTGGTCTGGTTTTGAACCACACCCCTCAGATCTTAGCCTCCTAAGTAGTTAGGATTACAGGCGTGAGCCACTAGTACCTGGCTAGCAGGATATTCTTAATGGTTTATAGTTTACAACTGTGGCTGTTAGAATTAATGTTCCAGTGAGCATTTTTCCCTGATGAGTCATCTCTTCTCCTTTCTATCCTTCAGGCCAACATCAGTCCCGGGCTCTGGCAGAGAGTATGCTCACCACAAGTGAGTTTTTGAAAGAAATTAGTTATGAGCTCATCACAGGAAAGGTCAGTTTCCTGGCATCACATTTCAAAACCACGTCATTAGGTGAGTGGTTTTAAGATTCAGCAACACTGCCAGCCCCTAGCTTTGTGATTGTATGAATTTAAATGCTAACCTCTCAAGATAAGTATGGAGCTTAAGCTTGCCAGCTGATCGTTTGAAATGGTTTATCCTTAGTATTTTATGACTAACGTCACAGGAAGCAGCAGAGTTCAGAGGAAGGTGCATGGATACTCTGATCAAGGGTTCAGCTTAGCATGATTTTTGAATGACCTTGGGCATCTCTCCCAACCCCTCTCTCTCTTCTCTCTGCTCTTTTTCCTCTCTCTCTGTCTCCTTTCTGATATGTCACATGAAGGTAGAATAATATTCTGCCTGCTTTTGAATATGATTCAAGTGAAGAGATAGATACCCAGGGTGGGAAACATGCTAGATGGAAGCATGTACTCTAAGGATAGATTACTCTCAACAGTAGCTCTTGCCATTGAAACAGCAACATAGACATGGCTAGGTATAAACTTGGACATACATTGCTGGGTTACCATAGATCTTGTTGAGGCCACTGCCTAACTGCCTAATTTGGAGACTGATAAAGATACAAGTGTATCGCTTCTTGTAACCTTCTTATCTTTACTTTATTTGGACATAGGTGATGACCTGGATAAGCTACTCGAAAAAATGCAACAGAGAAGAGGAGACAGTGTGGTCACCCCTTTCAATGGAGATCTTAATGAATGTGTGTCACCCCAGGAGGCTGCTGCTATGATCCCTACCCAAAATCTGGGTAATGTTGCTTCAGTCTAAGAGACGGAAATAAGACATTGGGACAGATATTATTGAAGCTTAGGGTTTTGAGTCGTCTTCACATCACAGACTATAATAGGTTTTTGCTCCTGTCTACATGATAAATCTGGTTCAGATTAAAATTCATTTACCTTGGAGGGAGTGACACTGTTCAAAAAGAAATATACTTACTACCTGACATGTAATTATAACCCCGCTGTTATATCACCTTTGCAATAAAATTTAAATTAAAATAAAATAAAAAGCCCCCAAAATAAATAAAATAAAATTTAGTTACCTTGTAGCCTGGATTAAAGACCTTATTCTTAGTAAAAATTAATTAATTAAAAAATAAAACAAATAAGTCTCTTATAATTAAAACTGAGATCAAACACTCCAGCTTTTCTGTGGTTTATTTTGCTTTTGAGATAGTTCCTTTCTATGTAGCCCACAGGCTAGCCTGAAACTTGAAATCCTCCTACCTCAGTCTCCTGAGTACTGGGATTACAAGCATGTACCACACCTGGCTAAATACTTTATCTTAAACTAACCATCATTTTTCCATGGGAGATCCCAAGAGCCTCATTTTTCCCCCTTAGCTCTCTACTACTAGGTTGGCAAAGGCTTCAAAGAACTCCATGAAAGAATCTAGACTACAGACAACACACAGAGCCCCTGGCTGCTACTATGTCATATGCGTTTTTGTTTGTTTTGTCAGTCATGGAACTTGAACCTCAGCTCTTTAGCTCAAGGATAGCACTCTACCACTTGACCCACAGCACCACTTTTTTTTTCTGGTGGTTTATTGGAGATAAGAGTCTCAGGGACTTTCCTGCTCCGGCTGACTTTGAACCGCAATCCTCAGATCTCAGCCTCCTGAGTAGCTAGGATTACAGGTGTGAGCTACCAACATGTGCTGCATATGCCTTCTAACTTGTAAAAACCACAACCTCTGGAGGATGAAACTTTCCTGGCCACACCAACACATAATCTTCCCTACAACAAATCCCGGAGGCCAGGACCAAAGGCTAGGGATGAGGAGTCAAATCATTAGATTGGATTCCTTCTGGTTAAATTCCTTTCCAAATTCACTGATTGACAATACAAGATTGGAGAAGACAGGAAAAAGCACTAGAGAAACAAACCCACACAAGCTGTTGCTGACAGCCATTTGCTCCCCTCCCCATAGGAATGCATCATTTATATATCATTGTGTCAGGCAGTAAGGTAACGTGGCATCAACTCTGAGTAAAAAAACAAATGCAAATGAAATGTTTCGACTTCTGAGCTGTATTTGGTAGTAAAGCAACCATCCAGATGAACTAAAATGTGTTCCTATTAACTATTTTTGAGATGTTAACAAATACAGAACTTAAATTTTAAAGTACTTACCAATCCCCAAAGATATAGGTTCTCTGTTTGAGAATGTTACTTAAAGAAAATTTTATATATACATACATATATATATATATATATTTCATCAAACTTTAAATTTTACTAAGGTCCACAGATTTATGATTATGTTTAGTCTCTACTCAGCCAATCTGTGAAATAAAGGAAATAATATCCTAACTACATATTAGAAGACTGGCTTATTTTGCTTGGTAGTCTTCGTGAATAAGAAAAATCTCCTTGGCATACTATTAATTTTTTTTCTGTGTGTGGGGATCAAACACACATCATCCATACTACACAAGTGTGTTGCCTGAGCTACATTCCTGGCCATACTACTAAAATTTGCAGCTTTAGACTTTACCAGAGGGAAATACTACACCAATCTCTACTGATGGTCAGCCACAGTGTTATGACTGCTCTCTGCCTCAGCCATATCTTAGTTTGATTTTTAGATAACATTGACACAGGCTAATTAGGGCCTGGTGATTTTTATTTGGTCAGACTGCCAACATGTGTTCCTGATAATAGCAACAACAACAACAAAACTCTTTAAAGAACTTCTTTTAGGGCTGGGAAGGTGGCTCTGTGGTAGAGTGCTCGCCTCGCATGCATGAGGCCCTGGTTCGATTCCTCAGCACCATATAAGCAGAAAAAGCCGGAAGTGGTGCTGTGGCTCAAGTGGTAGACCACTTGCCTTGAGCTGAAGAGCTGAGGGACAGCGCCCAGGCCCAGAGTTCAGACCTCACAACCGACAAAAATAAATTACTTTAAAAAAAAAAAAGAACTTCTTTTAAAATTATTTTGCTAAGCTTGGTTCTTTCATTGTTTGTGTGATGGAGAAATGCTGTCACATATACCAGAGATTGATCACTTGATTACAATTTACAATAAAAAGTTTCTGATATGTATAGAGTACCTGGATAGTGTTTTGTAATCCGTCACCTGTTGGGAAGCCAGCTGGCTGTGCTACCTAGCAGGTCTCTTCAGATAGTCCTGGCAACAGGGCTGGCACTGACCAAGAGCACTTAGGCCTGCCAGGTCACAAGTGCTGGCAAAGTGGAGTGGGAAGAAAGAGAAGGGTGATGTTTCTGTGACCTTTGTTGTCCATTCCCCAGCAAGGGGATTTCAGGCCAGGTGGCAACTGACTTGCTGAAGCAGAAATGTTTACTATGGTGCCACCCAGAAAAGCCCAACAGAGCTCAGCATTATAGTTTCAGCATTGCCTCCTTCCCTGAGTGAGGTCTGAGGTGCCCCACTGTGTGTGAGATCACACACACACACACACACAGACACACACACACAGACACAGACACACACACACACACACACACACACACACACACACACACGGAAACTCCCTTTCCTATAGATGGCGCCTAGCTCTAGCTGTAATCATGCAGGAGTACCTTTGTGAAACTGCCACATCAACTCCTGAGCACGTTTTCTTAGCAAAATTTTTGGGGAAAATAGGCAAATCTACCAAAACTCAGTATCATATGAGAATAGTAAGCAAAAATTCTTCATGATAAAGCATTGTTTTTCCTGTGACATGTCCCATATGGAATTATAACAGCCATCATGGAAATAAAAAGTTAATCTTCTAATTTTTTTTCATTTTAGATTTAGACAATGAAAGCTTCCAAATTTATCAGCCACAGCTTACTGTTGCCAGAAAACTCTTATCCCAGGTATGTGCTATTGCTGACAGTGGCAGCCAGAGCCTGGACCTCGGCCACTTTAGCAAAGTGGACTTCATCATCATTGTCCCAAGATCGGAGGTTCTGGTCCAGCAAACTCTTCAACGGGTTCGACAATCAGGTAGGAGTGAACTTACCAAGTTCTCCACCAGTTTAGACCCCTCTGTCTCTTCCTTTTGCTTAACCCAGATATTTAGAGACTATGTAAAATATTCATCAATAATAAAAGTCACAAAAGCACTTTAAATTTTACTTCCAAATTATCTGTGAATTTTTTTCTAAGTACTCTGACCTTCTCTCTAAGATCAAGGGTAAATTAATGTGAACGTCAGCCAGATATTGTTAAGTCTGTGATGTTGTCTTTGGGACTGGAATTTGGTCATTTACTTAGGAAGAGAAATTTTCTCAAGACAAGCAGAATTTATAGGAAAGATGGAATTTGTGTCACTTGAACTGCTCATATGCCCAGAGAGGACATGCTCTCAGAGATAGATTCTTAGACATTTAGCACATTGTCAGCATATTTTCTTTTTTAAAATTATCTTTAAGTAATTGCACAAAGGTCAGAACACCATTCTCCTTGTCAATAATGAGTAGACTCATTTTAAAAAAATACTAAATTAGCTACTTGGAAGGTATAATAAGAAAGATCAAAGTTTTAGGGCAGCCCAGACAAAATGTTATTAGCAAGATCCCCATCTCAATTAATAAGCTGGGCATAGTGGTACACACGTGTGATCCCAGTTACATGAATAGTATAAATAAGATTGTGATCTGAGGCTTGTCCTAGTTAAAAAGGAGACCCTACCTGAAAAATGACTAAAGCAAAAAAAAAGGGAGGGCAGGGGAAAAAATAATCATGTGTAGAGCAGCTGCCTAACAAACACAAGGCTACAAGTTCAAACACCAGGAAAGAAAAAAACTAATTAT
The DNA here is from genome assembly GCF_000151885.1 of Dipodomys ordii. Taxonomy (NCBI): domain Eukaryota; kingdom Metazoa; phylum Chordata; class Mammalia; order Rodentia; family Heteromyidae; genus Dipodomys; species Dipodomys ordii. The sequence goes on along the minus strand of NW_012267241.1, from coordinate 20,848,079 downwards.
TCCTAATAACTTTGAGAAACTGAGTATAAAGGAAATACATTGTCTGCAAAAAATATAAGAAGATGAGAAAGCAAAATTTCTACAAGTCTGTGATAAATAATAACTTTTGTTTGTTTGTTTTTGTTGGTCGTGGGGTTTGAACTCTGGGCCTGGGCGCTGTCCCTCAGCTCTTCAGCTCAAGGCGAGCGCTCTACCACTTGAGCAACAGCGCCACTTCCGGTTTTCTGGTATTTTATTGGAGATAGGAGTCTCAAGGTCTCTCCTGCCCGGGATGGCTTTGAACCGCGATCCTCAGATCTCAGCCTCCTGAGTAGCTAGGATTACAGGCGTGAGCCACCAGCGATCTTTTTTTTTGTTTTGTTTTGTTTTGTTTTTGGGTTCGGTCATGGGGCCTGAACTCTGGGCCTGGGCACTGTCCCTCAGCTCTTCAGCTCAAAGCTAGTGCTCTACCACTTGAGCCACAGCACCACTTCCAGCTTTTTTCTTTTTGCTTATGTGGTGCTGAGGAATCGAACCCAGGGCCTCATGCATGCAAGGCAAGCGCTCTACCACTGAGCCACCTTCCCAACCTAAATAATAACTTTTAAAAAATAAAATTTGCTTAAGCCGGGTGCCGGTAGCTCATGCCTATAATCCTAGCTACTTAGGAGGCTGAGATCTGAAGATCACTGTTCAAAGCCAGCCCAGGTATGAAAGTTTGTGGGATTCTTATCTCCAATAAACCACCAGAAAACCAGAAATGGTGCTGTGGCTCAACTGGTAGAGCGTGGCCTTGAGCTGAAGAGCTAAATGACAGCACCCAGGCCCAGAGTTCAAGCTCCATGACCAACAAAAAATTAAAAAATTAAATTAAAATTGCTTAAAACTAAAAGAAAGAAAGAATTTAGAAAATTGGGACAGTGCTAGCCTGTGCAAAACTAGGTTTGAAAAGAAAATTATATGGGGCTGGGGGTTTAGCTCAGTGGAAGGGCGTCCACCTGACAAGCACAAGGCCCTGGGTTCGGTCCTCAGCCCTGGAAAAGAAAAAGAAAATTATAAATATCAATTTCCTTTTTAGGACTTTATCTGTGAGAAATACACACACACACACACACACAATAGAGACAGACAGGAGAGGAGGAAATAGGACAGAGAGAGACAGACACAAGGCAAAGTCAGAGACAGAGGGGAGAGGTTTAGCTGGAGGATAATTTTTTTTTTTTTTTGTCGGTCATGAGGCCTGAACTCTGGGCCTGGGCGCTGTCCCTCAGCTCTTCAGCTCAAGGCTAGCGTTCTACCACTTGAGCCACAGCACCACTTCTGGCTTTTTTTTGCTTATGTGGTACTGAGTAATCAAACCCAGTGCCTCATGCAAGCAAGGCAAGTACTGTACCACTCCGCCACCTTCCCAGCCCTTGGACAATAAATCTTTGTGCCACATTAAATTTTTTTATTTTCAATACATTTGAAATAAGTGGCAGGAAAATGAATGAGTTCAAAACTGCAGGGCTGTGCTAGTCACCAGTAACTCACATCTGAAATTCTAGCTACTCAGGAGGCTGAGATTTTAGGATTGCAGTTCAAAGCCAGCCTGACAGGAAAGTCTGAGAGACTTGTCTCCAATAAACTACTACTAAAAACAAGCTAGAAGTGGAACTATGGCTCAAGTGGTAGAAGGCTAGGCTTGAGCAAAAAAGCTGAGTTCAAACATGGGAACCAGCACCCAGAAAAAAAAAAGTGCAGGGTTATATAAGAAATATTCTCAGGTGGCTCAGTGGTAGAGCGCATGCCTTGCATGCCAGAGGCCCTGGGTTCAATTCCTCAGCACCACATAAGCAAAAAAGAAAAAAGCTGGAAGTGGCACTGTGGCTCAAGTGGTAGAGCGCTAGCCTTGAGCTGAAGAGCTGAGGGACAGCAGTCAGGCCCAGAGTTCAGGCCCCATGACCGGACCCCCCCCCCAAAAAAAAAACAGAAATATTCTCTTGTTAATTTCAGTGGCTAAAGGAAACTCTCTCTGTGACTTCAACTAACACATGAGACATCTTGTCACAGCTGCTGGAACCTAGTGCGATTTCTTAGCCTCTAAATTTCTCAATGCCAAGTTACTAATTGACCTGTTAGAAATCTGACTTGCTGGACAAGAGAAGGCCCTCCCTCACAGCTCTCTCAGAAACCAGAGTGATCCCTCGATTTTGTCAGCCACTGGCCATTCTGCAATGGCGGGGCTTCCCCCACACCAAGTGGTAACCACACATTTTGTTATTCCTCACACATTCTCTGTTCCATTCATGGAGGGAGTGCCTTCTCTTTTAGGTATTTTAGTTGCACCAGTTGGTATTTGTGACCAGTCTCAGTTTGTAATCTGCTATCTTAAGTGATGCTTGAATAAACACATCATAGCAGCTATTTGAAGTGGTGAACTCATCTACAGGGCCTTTCCCAAAATAACCTCTCAGTGACCTGTACTTTTACCTTTCCTAATAAATGCAAACAGCTAAATAGAATCTTACATTTTTGAAAGATTCAGATATTGTATAGGGCTTTTGTTTTCCTCTTCTTAACACCTTCAGATTTTTCTTAGTTGTTTTAAGATTGTCATACCTTAGAAAAGTACCAGAATCTGACCAGTTAACCTAAATTGAAATTTAAAAGTCAATATTATGAACAGATTTGGAAAATTCAAGGCAAAACTGACTTTGAATTGCATCCCTCAGATCTCAGCCTCCTGCATAGCTAGGATCACAGGTGTGAACCACCACTTTTTTTTTTTTTTGTAATTTATTCAGGTCTAAAGCCAGGTACAGGTGGCTCACACCTGTAATCTTATTTACTCAGAAGGCTGAAATCTGAGGTTCAAAGCCAGCCTGGGAAGGAAAGTCCACAAGACTCTAATCTCCAATTAACCATCAAAAAGCTGCAAGTAGAGTTTGTGGTTCAAGCGGTAGAGCACCCAACAGCCTTGACTGAAAAAGCTGATGAACAGTACCCAGCCTTGAGTTCCCACCCCTTTATCAGCGTGCTTACACACACACACACACACACACACACACATTATCCAGATCTAGCTTTGACATACCTGCTAAAAATATTTACTGCAAAAACAATCACTTTTATGTATTTAAATTTATTGCCCATTTTTAGTATAGAAAAGAGCAGGACTATGATGCTGATTATGATTTTGAAAAGTAAAAGAAAATGGGAAAATGTAAACATTGTTGGGTTGAGGTGCTGCTTAATGGTTAAGTATGTACTCCTCATGCTTGAGGTGTTTGGTTCAATTCCCAGCACCAAAACACAATTTGCATTTGTAATCCCACTATGCAAGGATAACCAATATAAAAGTTTTGTTGTTAATAGATGACTTAAAACACCTGGTATCATTTGTCTTCTCCTGATATGATAGTGTGCATACTTTCCCATGTTACAAAAAGCCATTATAAGCAATACTCAATGCATAAACTTCTTTGTCTTGATATGAAATACTTTCATAGTTTAGGAACACACAGCAACTGACAGAAGAAAAAAGCCCATACACATGTTATGGTATAAAGAGAAATTTTCCAGAGACATATTTCCTAAATACTTAAGTGGGGATTGTTTTTATTAAAATAACTTAAATATCATGGCTATTAACACAAATGGAATTCCCAAGAAACCATCTGACTCCGTTTCCGTGCCATGATATGAATTAAGGAGAGCTTCACTTGAGTGAGGTCACAAGGGTCAATCTCTTGAGAATGAAGATCTATATTTGAATGGAGGGCCAGGGGGAGAGCAGGAAAAAATAATGCCCATGGGCTTTTCTTCTGATTTCACTTGCTCTTTCCCTTAAGAAAGCATTGCAGCTGCCAGCCGGCCAGGAAAAGCATCAGTCAGGGAAATAGGGCAGAGCATGCAGATAGGCCACATCCTTGGCAACCCACTGTGGCTGAAAGTAAAAAAGATGAAAATAGAAACGACTTCATTGTTTCAGACACAGCATTGAGGTGAAGCATGTGATGTACAACTCACTTTCCAATTAAGAAAGGAAGGAAGGGGGGAGTTCAGAGAAGAGGAGGAGGAGAAAGAGGAAGGGGAACAAGAAGAGGAGGAGCTCAGTACAGTGGCTATTCCTATAATCCTAGCTACTTGGGATATGGAGGTTGAGGTATTGGGATTTGAGGACAGTCTGGGGATGAAAGTTCACAAGACTCCATCTGAGTACAATGGCCTGTGCCTGTCTCCCCAAGCTACCAGGGAAGCACAAGGGCTGGGTGTAGTGGCATGGGCCCAATGCACTAGAGCAGCTTGGGGAATAAAACAAACATCATCTTGAAAATAACCAGTGTAAAAAAAAGATCTGGGGCATGGCTCAAATGGTAGAATGCCTGCTTTGCAAGCACCAGGCCCTGAGTTCAAATCTCTGTACTGAAAGAAGAAAAGAAAATGTTATGGGAGAAGTTGGAAGATGAAAAAGTCACTGGTTGCTCACACCTGTGATTTTTAGATACTCAGGAAGTTGATACCTGAAGGGTGATAGCTGTTTGAAGCCAGGCCAGACTGGAAACTCTTATCTCCAAAACAACCAGCAAAAAATAGCCAGAATGGAGGTATGGCTGAAGTGGTAGAGCACAAGCTGAGCATGCAGGAGAGCCTTAGTCAAACCCTTAGTCAGGGGGAAAAAAAAGTAAATGGGTTAAATAAATGTTATTTTGGGGGAGTGGTGAGATTCATGTTTGAATTGAAGGGTTTGAACTTGATAGGAAGGCACTCTACCAATTCAGCCACACTTCTGGCCTTTTTACATTTGTTATTTTTCAAATAGAGTCTCAAGTGCCTAGGCAGGCTTACACCACATCTATTTACATTTCCCAATTAGCTAGATAACTAGCATATGTCATCCCATCCTGCTATTGATTAAGATGGAGTTGTTCCTTATGTCTGGGCTGGCTTAGAAATACAGTCCTCCCAATTCCAACCTCCCATGTAGCTGGGATGACAAGCATGGGCCACCATGTCCAGCTACTGGTTAAGATAGAATCTCTCAAACCTTTTATATGGTTTAGCCTCAAACTTTATCCTCCTGATCTCTGTCTCTCCAGCAGCTATAATTACAGGCTCCCAGATGGGTTAAACATTCTTAAGCTTGCCCAAAGTAGACTTGTAACTGCTGTGCTAATCAGTGGGAAATGATCATGTCATTTTTAAACCTGAAATTATGGCATAATTTATCTCTCCAAGAGATTCTTTCCATTAGAAAACTGGGGGTACTGGTACAGTCAAAATGCAAGTCACTTGCAATTCAAGATGGCTGGGATAACTATTAATGACTATAACTTTGTCCTGTGGGCTTTTCAAATTTCTCAGCAAATGAGAGAAGGTCCTAGTAGTGACCAGTCAAGGAAAATTTATTCCGTACAATTGAGTGAGACACATTTGATGCTTGAGCAACTACATTATTATAAAAGAGCAATGTGTCTTGTGATCAGGTAGACACAGGTAGATTACCCTGTCTAAATGGATAGAAGGATGTTTTAAGGACGTGGCAGTGAGGAAGACAAGAGGAAAAACGGAGGAAAACATTCTCTGTCTATCTCTGTCTCACTCTCTCTGTCTTTCTCTCAAAGTTTTGTACTTGCTAGGCTGGTACTGTACTACTTGAGCCACACTGACAGCTCAGCATTCTCACTTTCTAAAATGTATTTCCTTGGTCTCATCAACCTACATGGCCTTGTTAATCACCTAAAACATCATCAGAAAGATTTGGGCATTAGCAAAGATAACAGGGAACAGGATCCCAGGGAGATAAAGTTCTGGAAAATCATCTTGTCCCAAGTAGAAAACATCTTCTGTGTAACATAACACGGTCATGTGTAGGAGGACCCAGCCCATATCCTAGTACTTTTGGTTCTTCATGTTCCACCACCTCTAACCTCCCTGCCCAACCACCTGCCCTCTCAGTCATATCCAAGAGCCTGCTGAAGGCTGGGCTCAAACATTCAAAGGTTCTCAACTGCAAACTACAAATTTCTTTGCTGCATATTTAATGTATTGGATTCAACCTTTATAGTTGTTTTCATAATTTATTGTGTTTTAGTCCTTTAGATTTATCTCTATCATATTCTCTACAATGGCTATTCCAGATTCCATTTCATGCATCTCCTCCTTCTTTGTTAGCAAATGATGATGTGACACCTTTCTCTCCTTTCCTCACCTAAAATGGGAAATGCAGAAATTTCATTTTTGCCCCCAAGCTAAGAAACTGAAGTATTTATTCACTTTTCTCTTCCTCTTTCCTCCTGATTGATAGAAAGGCTGCCCTCCCTCGTTTGAGTCTGGCTCACCCACCTCACTGTAGGAACTACCTCTTCCTCCTCATTCTCAGTGACCTCACAGGATTGTCTTTTCTCTCATAGCCATCTTTACCTTCTTTCACTCCAGGTCTCATTCATTAATTTATAACTGACCCGCTCTCAAAGGCAAAACTACCCTCTGTTCATCCTACCTAGGCTCTATCTCCCCTTGGAGCCACAGTCAAACTGGGAGCTCCCCACAGTTGGCTTGCACCTTCTTGGCACTCCTACCATTGTGATCAATGACCTTCCCTGTCCTTGTCAAATCAGAACTTTTGTCATTCTAGAGACCATCATCCCTGCCTTCAAATACAACTTTTTAATACTTGACTTTTCTGGACCTTCCCAGCTTTTCTTCCATCCTAATCTGCACCCTAATCACATGGCATGCACCTAGTTGTTGCCACTAGACACTTCGGGCTGTAGCTGTGTGTTTACAATGACCTTCTCTTAAGCCAGAAAATAAAATATTCAAGGAACATGTGTATATGGCCAGTATCCCAACAGACACTTCAGATATTAGCTGAACTAAATTTTTGTAATGTTTTGTTGAACTAAATATGAATTTAAAATATATTTGGAAAGACATAGAAATAATTGTAAAGATATGGTAGTCCTCTGGGAAAAGAAAACAAAACAAATTGGGTCATTGAAAACATGTTCCAGGGGCTGGGAAGGTGGCTCAGTGGTAGAGCGCTTGCCTTGCATGCATGAGGCCCTGGGTTCAATTCCTCAGCAAAAAGAAAAAAGCCAGAAGTGGCGCTGTGGCTCAAGTGGTAGAACGCTAGCCTTGAGCTGAAGAGCTGAGGGACAGCACCCAGGCCCAGAGTTCAGGCCCCACGACCGGACCCAAATAAATAAATAAATAAATAAATAAAACATGTTCCAGAAATCAATTTTGGCCAAGAGCAGAGGCCTTCAAGTATGTAGGACATTTGGGTGTGTCTGTCAGGTAGGGTTCTGGAGTTGCCTCTCCTTTACCTGTCTTTACAGTGTGCTCAAAACCGTCCAGCATGCTTACTATGTCCTCTTCATATTCGCCAATCTATGATATTTCTTCATTCTTTCCTTGTATCTTCAAGAAAGAAGTAAATGCCAGTCAATTGTTTTGTGTAACACCTCCCAGACTAAGAATGGTGTTTCCAGAGGTTGTATATTTTGAGGTGAGAGAATCACAAAGTGATTGTGTATCCTCTCTGTGTCACTTTGGGGAGTGCATCAGATGATGTTGATATGTTTTGTTTTTTGACATTTACCTTAAAATTTTTCATTCCACCCTCCCAGATATTTCCATTATAATTGTAATTTCCAGTTCCATCTTTGTAATTGGTTTTTTAAAAATCTTATGAAAATATTTTGTGACTATGCCAACTATGCTAAATACCTTGTTTCTCCTCAATTCTTCAACCACTAATTTTTGCATCCATCAGTGGATTTTGTCCAGACATTATCATGGCATTTCCATAATGGTAATTCTGCAATTGTCATTTTCTTTACATATACTAGTTGGAGTATGATTCTATAAGAAAAGCTGTTTCTCTGGCTCTGTTTTTCATCAGGACAGGTCACATTTATTCTATGAGTTATTTCCAACATTATCAACCTAGGCAGAAACGTCCACTAGCCTCCATTTCTAAACAATTCTTGGAATTATTTAGCTCTAGTTGTAGAGCAATAGCCAAACAAGCCACAGAAACTCAAGGCCCTATTCAAACCCCAACACCACCAAAGGGAAAAAGAAAGAAAACACATTGGAATGGAGAATGTAAGTAATAGCTTATTTTGCATTAAAATATTATATGTATGATTTGTATTTTAAATATAGATCTATATTTTCCAGTTTTTCGAAATGAGTATCACTTTCATATCCAGAAAAGAAACAAAACCTAAAAATCATGCCTAAAATAAAATTTAGAGGTAAAGATGATTTACTAAAAATGTCCAATCAGAAATAAATTACCCAGGCCCAGAGTTCAAGGCCCACGACCAACAAAAAAAAAGAAAAGAAAGAAAAAAAAATGAAATAAAGCAAAAGCAAATACCTCTCAACCTGTCTGTTCTCCTCTAGATAGCTGTCTAGCTATAGACTAATATACCATATTATACTTAAAAGAATGACCTTTAAATTCCTGGGACTCTGTCCATTGAGGACATGTGTGGACATGTTCATCTTTATCTCATTTGTTCAGAATGTTGTTGACTCTTCATTATAAATAGGTATAGTTTTTTTTTCTTTTTTTTTTAATTTATGATCCTTCCTTGTTAGGATGCCATAACTCACACTACTTATTTTGAGATTCTCAGCTGGTGTTACTCTCCCCATTTTAGGGATAAAAATACCCCTAGAGATTGAGTAGATTCTCTCTTCACTTCTGCTGGGTTCCTCTACACTGCAGGATTTGTTTGCCACCTAAGACATTATCTTCTCAGTCATAAACTCCATGAGATTAGCCTTCATCCTGTTCCCCCCTGAATTCTCAGGGCTAGCTCAGTACCTGATGGTTACTTGACACGTAGTAGATGATCAATAAATAGCTTCTGAATGTTCACTGAGTGTTGTAAGCAAGACTCTTCCAGAAAAATCCTGAGTAGCTAGGATTATAGGCTCGAGCCACCAGCATCTTTTTTTTTGTTTTGTTTTGTTTTGTTTTTGGGTTCGGTCATGGGGCCTGAACTCTGGGCCTGGGCACTGTCCCTCAGCTCTTCAGCTCAAAGCTAGTGCTCTACCACTTGAGCCACAGCACCACTTCCAGCTTTTTTCTTTTTGCTTATGTGGTGCTGAGGAATCGAACCCAGGGCCTCATGCATGCAAGGCAAACGCTCTACCACTGAGCCACCTTCCCAGCCCTATAATGGGTTTTTATATAGTAAAAATGGTTTAGTCTTTTTCTATTATGCCATTTGGGTTCTAGTTGTTAATTGCCTGTAGTTATGGTATCTTAAAAGAGAAGCTAGACTAACAAAGTTAAATCAACATAATTCACAAGAGGGTCTTCATTTCAAAGGAGGATCTGGTGTGTTAATTAGCCTATCAACAGCTTTATGCACCTAGAACTATTGTAAATGTCTGTGTATAGAAAAAATGTTATTTTAAACAGAGATACCACACTGAAGTTCCACTTCCTAACCTTATGAAAATCTTGCAATCATAGAAATTCAGAGAGAGAGAGAGAGTGTGTGTGAAGGGAGGAAGGAAGAAAAGAGGGAGAAAGGGAGGGAAGGAAGGAAAGAAGAGTTGGGCATAGTGGCTAAAGCCTGAAAATCCTAGGTACTTGGGAAGTAGAGACGAGATGATCATAGTTTGAAGCTAGCCAAGCAAAAAAGAAAACAAATCTTCAAGAGACTTCATCTCAACTAGTCAGGCACAGTAGCACATACCTGTCTTCCTAAGCTATCTGGGAAGCATAATGGCTGAGTGGGGTGGCATAGCTGTCATCTCAGCATTGTGGGGAAGCACGAATAGAAGGACTGAGGTCTAGACTTGTCTGGGTATAAAGCAAGACACTAGCCAAAACATAACCCTGCATGCAAAAAGGAACTGGTGGAATGGCTCAAGTAGTAGAGCACTTGCCTAGCAAGGCTTTTAAGTTCAAACTCCGGTATTGTGAGAATAAAATACTACTAAAGTATTCAAAATTACTAAACCCCACAACACTACTAAAGAAGCTCAAAATCTCATCTCACATAACCTAATATGGCATCTTTGGACTTCATATTTCTCTTCCTTATATACATTTTGTTGCTAAGGAAGGATTATGTGGTTATATTAATTTGGTCAAGAACTGTAGACCAGACCTTAATTTATTCCCAATGATCTGTGATAGCCAGCAACTTTATCACTTTACCTATAAATAGAACTGAATTAAACAGAAGTCTCCTAGTTTCAACTGTTTTTGACTTTGTGGATCAGAATGTTCCTTGTCAGGTGATGAGATGCTGGGAGGAACATTCTCAGGTAAAGAAAATCTGGTATTTTCTCTTTAGAACTATGGTAAGGAACATAAAAAAGAAAAGCATGCTATTCTGTAAATCTCTGTAGTTCCAGTATCAGTCAGCACTGAGCAAAAGTTTATCTCCAGTGTGTGTGTGTGTGTGTGTGTGTGTGTACATGTGTGTTCATGTAAAATGTGTAAAAAGTGAAACTTTTCTTCTTAACAGGTGTCCTTGTAGACCTGGGACTGGAGGAAAATGGGACGGCTCATCAGAGAGCAGAGAAATATGTTGTTCGTCTGGACAATGAGATTCAAAGCAAGTTTGACGTTTTTATGAGGAGGGTGAAACAGAACCCGTACACACTGTTTGTACTAGTTCATGACAACTCCCATGTGGAGCTAACGAGGTGATTGCTTCCGTGTGAGCAAACACTGTGTTTCTTCTATAGGAGTAGTTGTTACTTACTAAGGAAGTCCTTTAGAGCAGTGATGTGAAGGCTGGGGAACCTTACATTTGGCATCTGCCTCCTGGTAACTTTTTCTTAATCTTTCCTTGTGCCTGCACTTCCTCTTCCTTGTTAATTTTTAAAATTATACTCTGGGGGAATTTAGAAACTTCTGTTGAAACTATGGCCTTTCAGAGCATCGTGGAACTCACTTGCTTCAGAGGGCTCCAGAAGGAAAACATGCTTCCTGCTTTCCTCCCTAGCTCTCCTTTTTTCTTCACTTCTCCTTTTTCCTGGCCTTTATCTCTTCCCTTTGACCTTTAACAGCAAAAGAAATGCCACTTTAATGGTCTGAGAACACATCTGAAACCTCCCCTCCTTCCCTGGTTTTCCAGTTTAAACAAACAAACAAAACCCCCATTTTTTTCCATGGACTTATTAATGAAAGAACCATATATTGGTGTAAGGAGGCCAGTTTTACTCCCTGACCAAATTGTAATTATCTGGTATGGGCTATCTTTGTTCTTATGAACCAAAAGGCAAATCATTTTTTAAAGGAGAGTAGCAAATATCCACTGAGCTTGACATGTAGTGGAAATTTAGGGCATTCTTGCACATTTGTAGATTTTCCTTTCTTCGAAGTTAGGGATGAACTGGAACTTTTTTGGACTGTAATAGAAATGTCAGGATGACAGAAACACCTATTTAGAAGCTAAAATGTGTTTGATACTCTTCAATTTAAAATCTAGAAGTAGATTAAGAAGGACCTTTCATAACTTGTTAGATTTAAAAGGAATATTAAATAAAAAGAGGAGAGGGAGAAACAGAAAGCAGGGAAATGTTTTTGCATATGTCTGTCTTAGTGTTCTATGAGTAGAAACAGCTTGGTGACTTTACATGCCTCTTCTTTGGTATTGCTGAGAATGTACACTGGATGTCTTTGTATAATCAAGATTATTCTTAGCTGGGCACTGGTAGCTCACACCGATAATCTTAGCTACTCAGGATGCTGAGATCTGAGAATCATAGTCTAAAGCCAGCTTTGGACAGGAAAGTCTGTGAGTCTCTTATCTCTAATTAACCAGCAAAAAAAAAACAGAAGTAGAAGTGTGACTCAAGTGGTAGCATTGGCCTTGAGCAAAAAAGGTTAAGTACCAGCATACACACAACAACAAGGATTCCTTTTTTTTAAATTTATTTTTGAGTCTTTATGACATCCTTGTATATCCAAACTGGACAGAACAGAAATAAAGCTTCAGAGATATAAGTCTTGGTACAGTCATAGAAGGGGGAGGTCTCCCTCATCCCAGTCTAGAATCCAAGACAGGAAGGAGCCTTCCTTTGTGCTGGGGAGCCTTGGAACACTGTGAAGACATAGGTCTACTCATCACATTTTCATCAAAAGCTCCCTCTCTCGTTTGAACTTTCAAAGTAAAGCAATTCATGTTAACTACATGTTAACTTCATGTTAACTATATGTTAAATTCATGTTAAGTGCTTGTCCTTTGAGGTAGATCAGAACAAACTGAAAAGGGGGGTTGGAGGAGGAACAATCCTTGAAATCTGTCAAGAAAAAGTGTTAAGAAGGAAGGTAAAGATTTGCCTTCCAAATTATATTTTTTGTTTGGTTTTTGAGATGAGATCTCAATGTGTTACCCAGATTTGTCTTGAACTCCAAGCTCCCAGGGCTAGGATCACAGGCATACCTCATGTTTGGCTCCCACATCACATTTTGATTTTTATCTTCTCTCCATTTTTGAAGAGCTAGAAAAATAAGAACTTAACCATCTCTGTGTTGGCGTAGGTTTCTGCATCCAATCAATGAAGTAAGGAGGTATTAATATGACCTTCACTGTTTCCACAGTGTCATTTCAGGCACTCTGTCCCATGGTGAACCCAGTCATGGGTTGGCAGATAGAGTCATTAATTGCAGAGAAGTTCTGGAAGCTTTCAACCTCCTGGTGCTCCAGGTTAGCTCCTTTCCATACACACTACAGACCCAGCAGTCCCGAATCAGCTCCAGCAACGAAGTTCACTGGATACAGCTGGACACTGTGGTGAGTCTCCCAATCAATCCTGTACTCAGTGCCCCTGAGGGCAGAACTTGAAACTAAATATGATCAGAAATAAGCACGAGAGCTAAAATAAAAATAAGCCCCAGAGTTTAAAAAAAATCAAACTAATGCTTCATCCTCAGAAAGTTACATATGATCACAATTATGTTTTAGTTTTGAAATGAAGATGATGCCTTCAATTGGAAAAAAAAATAAGTGTAGAGGAAGCTTGACCTGTGAAGGGCGGATGGGACTGCCTTGGAGGAGTTCCACGCACTCGCATAGCACAGGAGAGGCTGCATAGGACCGTAGCGTATCACTAAGGAATCTTTTTCAAATATGACTGAATTGAATAGGACTGATATCGGAAGCAGCGTGTGTGGATAAAATTGCAGAAGTTAGTCTGAGTTTGGTAACTTTTTTTCAATTTGATATTACTGGAGCTTGAAATCAGGTGTTCACACCTGCTAGGTAGATGTTCTACAGCCTGAGCCATGCCTCTAGCCCTCATCACTTATATTTTAAAGAGTGGCCCTATTAACTTCCATTACAAAATCAGTGACATTGAAAACTTACAGCTCCACTTGAATGCAAGCATGACAGATTGAGGAACTCGTCACTTCTAATTTTTCAGCTGTTCTCATTCTCCAGACCCATCCAGGCTCTACCTGATCACAAAACATCACTTAACCATCTGCCTTATAGTTTTGCCAAAAGGGTATGTGTGTGTGTGTGGAAATGAGGGCAGATAGATACATCCTACCCAGAAAATTACAATGCAGCATCAGGAAAAGGAACAGGTGCAGAGAAAGAGTTGGTTAAAAAAAAAAAAGGTCAGGATGAGAAGGAGAGATAATTCTTTTCCATGTGACTGTGCCTATAGTCCAGATGAGGAAGGAAACAGAGTTGTAAAACTCTTGTTCCTGAAATGACTCAAAACTGCACCAAATACACTCTGTAGGAAATAAACAAGGCTAAAAAGCTCAGGGTGTACTCTAAGCCTCCAGAATCTGTAAGAACATCCTCTTGTCTTCTTGTAAAATCTACTTACTCTAAAATAATACCCAATTCCAACAAGCAGGATTATCTGGTTTGGGGCCACAAAAATTAAAAGCTGTTAGTGTTTTATATGTACCCTGCAAATCACAGTTCTGTAGATGGGTTGCTGAAAAATCTCAGGACCAAATGTTTAGCCCATTTCCAACAAAGTCTTTCAAAACATCTGGCATGCTGCTGCTTCTTTTTTTGTCTGTTGTGGGGCTTGAACTCAGGGCCTGAGTGCTGTCCCTGAGCCTCTTTGTGTTCAAGGCCAGCACTCTACCACTTTGAACCACAGTACCACTTCAAGTTTTTGAGTGGTTAATTGAAGATAAGAGTCTCGTGGAGACTTTTCTGCCTTTGAACCATGATCCTCAGCTCTCAGTCTCCTGAGCAGCTTAGGATTACAGGCATGAGCCACTGGTGCCCAACTCTGACATGCATTTTTAAAAATTATCTTTAAGTAGTTATAGAAAAGTTTTCAATTCAACATGCCAATTTATGAGTACAGTATACCTTGGTAAGTGTCACCCTTCCATCATTTTCCCCTCTATCCGTCCAACTGCTCAAGTTACCTACTTCTGTTTCCACTTACATACATTGAGCTTTTTTGTTTTGTTTTTGTTTTATTAGTCATGGGGCTTGAACTCTGAGCCTGGGCACTGTCCCTATACTCTTCAGCTCAAGGCAAGTGTTCTACCACTTGAACCATAGTACCACTTCTGGTTTTCTGGTGGTTAATTTGAGATAAGAGTCTCACAGACTTTCTTGCCTGGGCTGACTTTGAACCGTGATCCTTAGATCTCAGCCTCCTGAGTAGCTAGGATAATAGGCATGAGCTACCAGGGCCCAGCTACATTGAGTATTACTATAGTTGTCTTTGCTCCCCATTCTGGCATACATTTCTGGGGGTACTGATCTTATTCCTGATGCAGTCTTACTTCTTTTATCCTTGTTTTTTCCTTCCTGATTGCCTTATTTGTTTTTGTATTCTTGGTCTTTTAAAAGCTGCCTTATTTTTCCTTTGTAAAATAAATTGGAGAATGAGACTAAAATTCATGAACAACATGACAAGAAAATATGACTGAAATATTAATACAAGCTGGATATGGTGAGTGCATGCCCAAATCTCAGCTACTCAGGAGTAAAGGACAGACAGGAAGATCTCTATTTGATGCCAACCTGGGCCAAGTTAGAGACCTATCTGAAAAACAAACAAAAAGTAAAGTGGGCTAGAGGCATGGCTTATGGCTCAAATGAGTGCCTGCTTACCACTCAGGGTGAGACCCTAAGTTCATCCCATTACTTCAAAAGAGAAAGAAATAAGACATGTAGAGGAAGAGGAGGAAAGGAGAGAGGGAGGAAGGGAGAGAGAAGGAGGGAAGAGGAAAGCTAGAAGGAGGGAAGGAAGGGGAAGGGAGGGAGGAGAAGGAAGAGGGAAGAAGGAAAAAGAGGAGGAAGGAAGGGAAAGAGAATGGAGAGAAATGAAGGAGAGAGAAAGAGAAAGAAAAGGAAGGAGAGAAAAATACAGGGAAAAGAGGGAAGGGGAGAAAAAATGTAAAAAGAAAAACTGTAAGCAACAACAAAACTAAAACTAGATGCATGAGATATGAAAGCTTATTTAATATTCTGGGGCTTCTTCCTACTTTAAGGACAAGCAGCTTGTCCCATGTCTCAGGATCCTCTGAGGACACCCTTGGGTCATTTCCCAAAATAGCAGCTTATTTTTGTAGCAATGACTAAGTCATCATGAAAAGAAAAGGGCCAATGCTGTGTATTCCATGAAAGAGGGCAGAAAGGGTACACATTTTTTTGGGGGGGAGGGGTCTTGAACTCTGGGCCTGGGCACTGTCCCTCATCTCTTCAGCTCAAAGCAAGCACTCTATTACTTGAGCCACAGTGCCACTTCCACTTTTCTGGTGGTTTATTGCAGATAAGAGTCTCATGGGTTTTCCTGCCTGGGCTGGCTTTGAACCAGGATCCTAAGATCTCAGGCTCTTGAGTAGCTAGGATTATAGGCGTGAGCTACCGGCACTCGGCCACATTACATTTTTAACCTAATTTTTGAAATGATGAACTTCTATGAGTTATGTCATTGAATGATGTTAGAAAAGTTGAAACAGGAGATTTAGCGTTTTCAGAGTTCTGTGGATATCAAACATATCCAAATAGAGTGCTGCTTCCAGTAGGGAAAGATTAGGAGTTAGAAGCCATCTGTCCAGGTCTGTCTAAACCAAAACCAAAAAGAGAAAAGAAAGAAAACAAATCATCCCTGTAGTTACAATTTGCCTACAGAGTGTGTCAACACTCTGCTAATTACATACAAAATTCAATCAAAGTGAAGAGAGATGATTCAGATTTGGTATTAGGTCACATAACAAAACACAGTTTTTCTTTTACCTCCCAGGAAATAACCTCTTCATGTCTACCCCTTCACCCTGCCCCACCCCACACCCATAAAAACCACAACACACAGTATCCTGTCTTTATTGGGGATTTGCCCTGTGTTTTCAATCAGGAGGATGTGGGCTGTGAGGAGAAGCTGTACTTCGGCTTGAACGAGTACAGCAAGTCTCTGCAGTGGGGGGTCACCAGCCCACTTTTGAGATGCGACGAGACCTTTGAGAAGATGGTGAACACACTCTTGGAGAGGTAAGGACTTCTGCCCTTTGCTTTCGTTGTACTTGCAGATTGAAAATAGCCAAATACTTTTCTGTTCACATCATAGCAAGTTTGATAGAGCCCATGCAGATGACATGCAAAGCCAAATATAAATAGCTTTTTCCTAAGATGACCTTCTACTCCCATGAGTTTTCTATGGCTATCCCAGCCCAACAAAGGAAAACACTAACCTACAGTAAAATGGAACACCGCTTTTTAAAAAGAGACCTCTATCAAGAGACAGAAGGAAGTTAAGGAGCAATCAAAGCAGCTAGACATGTTCAGTTCTTGGCACCTTTTCTCTAGTCCCTGACCTTGAGGGCTGAAGATCAGAATTCTTCTGTCTTTTATCAGGTCTAACTTTGGAACTTTTTTTTTTCATTTCTGACCCTGAACCATGGACTCTTGAGTATGTAAAGCCTTTTATCTAACAGTGTCCCATCCTACCTTCTGCCCTAGTACTATTTGATCATCAACTATGGCCAATAAGGCTTTAGGCTGGGTGTTGGTGCTTCATGCCTGTAATCCTAGCTACTTTGCAGGCTGAGGATCACAGTTCAAAGCCAGCCAGGACAGGAAATTCTGTGAGATTCTAATCTTCAATTAACCACCCAAAAGCTGAAAGTGGAGCTGTGGCTCTAGCCCTGAGCACAAAAGCTCAGGGACAGTGCCCAGTCCCTGAGTTCAAGCCAAGAAAAGGAGAGAAGAAGAGAGAGGAGGGGAGAGAGAGAGAGAGAGAGAGAGAGAGAGAGAGAAAGACCCTGATTCCAATCACAGGTCAGCTATTTAATAATCTGTTCTATAATTTTGGTAAGAAACAAGGGAAATAAAAATGAGGACAAGTAGATGTATTTCACCCAGCAAGTTGTAATGCTGCCTCAGGAAAAAGGAGAAGCTCAGAGAAGGAGCTCATATTCTACAGCTGTTGGGGATGAGAAAACTGACACTATGACATTAATCCTTTTACAAAACATGTGATCTTAAATTTCCAAAATCATCCATGAGTCTCTCCTTTAAAAGTTTCCCACCTTGGGGCTGGGAAGGTGGCTCAGTGGTAGAGCGCTTGCTTTGCATGCTGCTTGAGGCCCTGGGTTCGATTCCTCAGCACCACATAAGCAAAAAGAAAAAAAGCCAGAAGTGGCACTGTGGCTCAAGTGGTAGAGCGCTAGCCTTGAGTTGAAGAGCTGAGGGACAGTGCCCACGCCCAGAGTTCAGGCCCCACAACCGGACCCAAAAAAAAAAAAAGGTTTCCCACCTTGGAGGGAATCAATGGGAGGGAATGGAGAAAAGAGACAGTATGGGAGGGGGAGTTGATGTAAGAGAGAGAGAGAGAGAGATGGGCTGGGAAGGTGGCTCAGTGGTAGAGCACTTGCCTTGCATGCATGAGGCCCTGGGTTCGATTCCTCAGCACCACATAAGCAAGAAGAAAAAAGCCGGAGTGGCACTGTGGCTCAAGTGGTAGAGCGCTAGCCTTGAGCTGAAGAACTGAGGGACAGCGCCCAGGCCCAGAGTTCAGACCCCATGACCGGACCCAAAAAAAAAAAGAGAGAGAGAGAGAGCGTGTGTGTATGTGTGTGTGTAAACACACACACAGAGAGAGAGAGAGAGAGAGACCCACTAAACTGTCAAACAAACTGTTTGAAAGGAGGAAAATAGAACAGGGGTGAACTTATTCAGAGCAAACTATACACATCGTGGAATTATCACAACAAAGCCCTCTTTTACTATTAATGTATATTAACTCAAAATACCACTTTTACCCATTTCATCTGCCAGCTTAGAATGCCTCTTTATTCCCCATAACATCAGAATTTTATAGCTTGGGGCTGGGAATGTGGCTTAGTGGTAGAGTGCTTGCCTAGCATGCATGAAGCCCTGGGTTCGATTCCTCAGGACCACATGAACAGGAAACGCCAGAAGTGGCACTGTGGCTCAAGTGGTAGAGTGTTAGCCTTGAATAAAAGAAACTCAGGGACAGTGTCCAGGCCCTGAAATCAGTCCCCAGGACTGGCAAAAATATAGCTTGTGTTTTAAGGAACTATCTCCTAAACTTCTGTTACAAGTTTTGTAATGATTAGAAATCTGTAGTTTAATGCAAACAGAGCAGGGAAACAATTCACTTGAAAAAAAGAAACATAATGCTCTGAGGGTGTGAAATGTAAATGCCTATATTTTAATGTTTTCTTTTATTCTAATTTCAGTTTTTCTACACAAACATAGATCATCCGTACTTCTCCAACATAGTGTCCCTAGGCTAATAATAGCTATGATTTATTGAGCAGCTGAAAGGACCAGCCCAGGATTAGTGAAACCAAGGCTTTCTTCACTTTGCCCCAACCTACTAAAACTTTACAGTATGTGAGGACATTATAGAGACCTAAATAAAATGAGACCCAGTTCCATAGCTGTCCGTTTGTATGATCTAAGACAAGTAGCTAAATTTCTCATAGCTTCTTATAAGTTACACAAAGGCAGTGGTGGCTGGAATACAAGTTACCTCTATTCCTTTGCCCTCAAAAGTCTTCAAAACCATGTAGTGTTGATGCCTCTGCCAGGCCTTTGACCCTGAGCTTTACTGTGCAAGGCTGGTGGGGGGAGGGGGGCTTGTGGTATTCTACATAGAATTACAAAGTGACACAAGGGTGACATTCCCCACTAGCTACCCACTGTTGGGTCGCACTTCTCCTGGCTGGCATCCAGAAAGAAAATGTCTTCACTCAGTCTTACCTTTTCAGACTTTAGGAACTTCTCAGCCAACCCTGGGCCTGGCATCTATCTTCTTGGCTAGTCCCTACCTCTTCGTGCTGTAAGTGGGGCCTCTTTACCTATTTGCACTTATCGGGTCATCAGGCCTAACTTCCTCAGAAAGAGCATCTACATGGGAGGTTTCTCTTTTACCTGCTCTGTAATGGTAAAACTTCCCACAAGAGCAAAACAGTCCCTTTACCTAGAAGTCCAGCAAGGGGAAAATAATGCCGCTTCCAGACTCAGATTTTCTCCTCTCCCTTGAGCAAGGAGGGTTCTGAGTAATAAGAGGCTACACCACCAGGGGGTGCTCTTTCCCCAGTCAGCTTCAATTTATTTTTTCACATCACTTTTTATAGAGGACAGTTACTGCTGTCTGCGGGACTGACCTCAAACCAGTAACACCTGTTATGCTTAATACTTCACGGATACCACAATAATGTCTTCATTTTCTTTACTGTAAACCTATATGTCATAAGGCCATGATACTGCCATTCTCATCCAACGGCACCAAGTAGAGGTTAGGATCCAGGGACCATCCAGCTTGACTGCCATCAACTGTTAACCTTGGGGGGGGGAGGATGGAAGGGGTAACATTGATGGAGATGAATTGTACTCATAATCTGACTCGTTGAATTGAAATTCCTTTATACAACTACAAAACATGTAACAAATAACCTACCTGGACCAGCATGCCTCTGAATTTAATGTGCATCGAGTTACCTGAGGGCCCCTAGTCAGCTACAGACCCTAGTTCAGTCATGTAGGGGGAAGCTCTGGTAGTGCTAACAAGCTCTCTGGCGCTGCTGGCCTGCAGACCACACTTTGAAAAGTGAAGCCCAGCTGACCACCCCTAAACCTTTTACATGTGCTTCAGCTGGCCCAACAGGCTTTGGAAAGGAAACTTCTCCTAGTGATGTGGGATCTCAGGTCTTTCTGAAGCTAACCCCTTCTCCCCCCCCCAATGTTTCATCTGATTTCCACTGCACAAGCTTTGCTGTTTCAGCCAGGCCTGCCTGTGGCTGAGTGCGGCTCCCCATGTTCTGTTGAAGGTACCCCAGATTGCACAGCATGGTCGTCCGCTGCTATCTTCTCATCCAGCAGTACTCGGAGGCCCTGATGGCTCTCACCACCATGGCGTCGCTCCGAGACCACAGCACACCTGAAACGCTCAGCATTATAGATGACCTCATCAGCTCCCCAGGAAAAACCAAGAGTGGGAGGGGCCACATGCTCATCATAAGGGTGCCCTCGGTGCAGCTGGCCATGCTGGCCAAGGAGCGGCTGCAGGAGGTGCGCGACAAGCTGGGTCTGCAGTACCGCTTCGAGATCATCCTGGGGAACCCCGCCTCCGAACTCAACGTGGCCACTCACTTTGTGGCACGATTAAAGGTTAGTAGCCGTCAGCTGTTTCTCTTCCAGAATGCCGTTTGCTTCTGTTTTCTAGAAACATGCAGTCTTCAGGGACATACGTTCTTAAGTGGAACTGGCTTCTAGAAATTCTGTGGAGCCCCCTAGCTAGCCCCCTCCCTCATTGCCATCCATGCTCCCCAGCGGCAGTGCATAAAATACAATGACCCAATCTGACACTATATTCCTTGACCTTGGAGATGCATCTTGACCTTGGAGATGCATCTAGACCCTGGCCCTGTTGTCTCAGGAAAATTTTGTAAAAGGTAAGATCTCTCAGACATGTGTGGGGTATCCCTTTGAGTATCCTCAACTCACTAATTCTTTTCTGTCCATCTAGCCCATCTGTCAGCCCGTGGCTAGTCGGTAAAGTATTCCGTTTCATCTTCACTTCTCACCTAGAGCGACTCCTAGCATGTGGACTCCCCCCAACTATTTGTTGGTTTCTTTCTACTTGCTTTGACTCTCAGCCCCCGGCTTTGGCTGGACTGACTTTGCCGGCTCTGGTACAGAGGGACTAAGTGCATGCCAAGTCCCTCACTGCCCCCTCTGCTCAGCCAGGGACTCTGCTTGTCCGCTACCCCTCCTTCCAGGCACGGATCAACTCACCTAACTCCCTACCTTATGCCTGGCTTAGGGTTTTTCTGGGACTTTTATAATCTATATGTCCTAGCCATTAAAAGACACGTACTAGAATACCCACATTCATATGGGTATGTTACCGAGCTGGCTCCTGTATGGCTGAGGGAGGCTGATGGAAACTCCACATTCTGCACACACTAAATCCTACGCTAAATTGGGCTAAGAAAAATCTAGCGTGGCACAAACTTAATGGATAGACATCTCAGGCAGAACCTTGTGGAAATCGCATTTCACCCTGGGCTGTAGTTTCCCATCTGTACAATGCAGGAGTTGGATTATATGACTTCCAAGAACTCTGTTTTAACATTCATAAATTACTTGGCAAACATAAACCTTTTTATTAGCTAACCTAAAGAGAATCTAAAATCCAGACAAATATCTCATATTTGCTTGGAGATAAGCAACTAGAACACACAAAATTGTTCAAAAGTGCCAATTCCTGTATTTAGTGGAAATTGTAACATGTATATTTCAGATATAGGAATATGTTTACCCTTTTAAGATAATGGTCATAAGCAGCATTGTCTGAATTCCTGGGATAAATAATAAAACTCCAAAAACCCCTTCTCACAGTGTAACTCATTGGGACACAGAGCAAATAAATGAGTGTAATGAAGAATTTTGAAAAGCAGATAATCTCCCACCTGTTCAAGGTGCAATAATGAAGGTGAGGCTCCAGGCTGGTTCTCCATTGACCTCGATTAAGTATGAGGTCATTTGTTTAGAAAGGCCAGGCACTAAGTATGAATCAGTGGGTTGTAAATAATGAGCCATTGTTTGAAAAATATTATTGAAGCTGTTTTTCATCTGACCGGCAGTGTATCAGAATCACCAGCAGGGCCATGTCCAAGGGGGGCCTGAAGTAGCTGCCTCTCAACACAGTTGTTCCCCCTCCATTTTGTGGATAGTTGCTGGGCATCAATCAAATAAAACAGCCTCATAGTCTCAAAATGATTGGATCATGTCTATACTCTGAACTCTGTATGAAATATGAAATGTTATTAGGACATTCACACCAAAGCATGACTATCTCTTGCTAAGTAATTCTGGTTGCTTTTTTCTGTATTATTGACCATCTTTACCATTCTCAGGATGGCACATTTGCCTATTATCTGCATTGCTGGTTAAAAAACAAACAAACACTGCTTCCTCTTATGATCTCAGTTTTGTGTTTTTCCATCCCTACCTGCTTAGGTAGTATGGTTAACCTTTAAGTATGACAAACACTTTGTCAGGACACAGATTCAAATATAAATAAATCAGTGGCTCCAAGAGGCAGGTGAAGCTTTCAAAAGATTTCAGTCGTCTTGAGACTTGTCTTATCCTGAAACTTGTCTTTCTGGTTGTCTTAAAGACCTTTGGAATAAAATCATCCTGAAGCCACAGTAGCAATATGCTAGGAAGCATTGTCTAGTATATCTGGCTAACTCATATTGGTCAAGAATAAAATTGGAAAAAAAAGGGGTGGGGGATGAAAGTGAAGTGTACTGAAAATAAATCTCTTTGTATAGCAACACATACCTGTGATCCTGTCATAAAAACCCAACCTTAATACATTGGGTAGAATCATGTTGGTCTCTGGAAGATTGAAACCCACTGGGTTTCAAAAGCATGGACCCAATGTGAAGGTCATAGGCAAAATGTTCCAGAATTACTTACTTTAAGTCAAGTAATAGGTAGATTCCTTTAACAAGAAATGGTTTAGAAAACAGATTTTCTCAATAGAAAAGTTAAAAATTAAACTTGCTGGAAGATTGGATTTTCTAAGGCCCCATATCTCAGACATAGCCAAAATTGTATTTTTTCTTCATTGGCTCTTTTTTTTCCTTTAAAAATTTATTTTGAGACAGTGTCTTGTTCTATAGCCCAAGCTGGCCTCAAATTCAAGATCCTCCTGCCTTCTAGTGTTGAATAATAGGTATGCACCACAGTGCCCAGCTTTCAGTGAGTCTTTTCTAAGTATCAGCATATCTTTTCTAAATATCAGCAAATAATAATGAAACTCTGTTATCTTTTGTTATATAGGTTTCTTCTTGTCCATTTTGTGCTTATGGAAGAATACTCTTCTATTTGAAATAAACCTAATTCTTGGGTATTAACACCTCTTCGCTCCCCAAAGCATGGTTAGAAGTGTTAGTTCATTTCTACATGGCAACTCCTGCTAGAAAGCTGACATAAAGTATAATTAGGTGCTATGCCTATAATAAGTAGAAAGTACCTTATCCACTTGAGATGGCCTATTTTTTCCTGTTCTAAAATAGAAAAATAACTGTATTATCTCTTTAGATTTGAATGTCTTTCAAGTTGATGGTGTTTTGTTCTACTCATGCTCATATTTTCACAATTGATGTTCCATTTATTAAAGATGTACACAAGTATGCTCCTGTATACCTGCATTAATATAATGAGAAATTGATGCTTAATACTATTTTTTTGCAGTGTCAGTACTAGGGCTTGAACTTGGGGCCTGGGTGCTGTCTCATAGCTGTTTTGCTCAAGGCTGGTATTCTGCCACTTGAGCTATAGCTCCATTTCTGGTTTGGGGGTGGTTAATTGGAGCTAATAGTCTTATGGACTTTGCTGCCTAGACTGGCTTTGAACTATGATCCTCACATCTCAGCCCCTTGAGTAGCTAAGATTACAGACATGAGCTACCACTCTCATGCTTCATACTTTATGAAGCCATGAGAAAACTGAAAACTGAACCACTTTCTAGTAAGGGCAAGCTGTTGGTTTTGTTTCCTTTCCCTTGATTCAGGCTATATTCCTTGTATGAGACTCTTTGGAGGCCTTAAGTCAATAATCATTTGTCACTTAGACTTAAGACTAAGTAAATAAGTTGCAAGAAGAAAAGAAAGAACCATCAGAACTGGCTGACTTCATCACTTTCTTGGTGAACATGTCTTTGTTGATAGAGTCCTTTTTAGTTCTGTTCTTGGTCATTTACAACTGAAAGTTTTCTTAAAAATCATTTAATACCAAAGTTTGCCAGTGATACAAGAAGAGTACATTTGAGTGCCTTGAGCCAGCTGGCTACTAGCTGGAAACGCTGTGAAGTTTGCATCACTGGCCGCATGTTCCACATTGTTTCTTTGGCCTGCGGGGTTAATGCATGAAGACTACTAAGATCTCCTATTTTATTCTATTGAGACAAAACCAAAAGGCCACATTCTCAGAAGTGCTTTGCAAATGCTTTTTTTATAGCAGCAAATTAAAATCTATTCCATTAGAGAAAGGTATCAGGAAGCACAGGGTGTTTGAAATCTATGCCTAGAAACCTTTGAAAAGGTAATAATGAGAATTAGGAGTTTTAGAGTTTGAACTTCTTCCTTCTGATCCTTTGTACAGACGTGGAGAGGAAATGAGCCAGAAGAATGGATCCCTCGGACGTATCAAGATTTAGAAGGTCTGCCTTGCATAGTAATATTAACCGGCAAAGACCCTCTGGGGGAAACCTTTCCCAGGTACCGTATGAATAACTGACTCCATTTGGAGTTAGCTGCCCAGCTGAACTGGGCATTTAGTTTGTTTGGCATGTCAGGGTTTCATGCAGGGACATAAGATACAGAGCCTTATTTGATTCTCTTTCAGCTTTTCAGAGAGCACCTAGTGGTTCTGGGAGTAAAACAGGTCAAATGCGGGGGAGAAAAATGGTTGTGTACAAGAAGGCTGGTAGCCAGAGAACAAGAAGGAAAACAGAAGCTAACAGGAGAGAGAGAGACAGATCAGAGACAGAGATAGAAATACAGATTTTTGTTTTGGATAAAATGCTTTGTTAATCTGCTATCGCTAAACCTCTCAAGGATCTCCCACAGACTGAAACGCAGCAACAATAAAAGCATCAGTTGAGTGCTTTTGCATGTGTGCCAGGGCATGCCCTAAATGCTGCCCATGCGTGCATCAGCATCAGCATCAAGCCTTGTACTGACTGGGCAAGCCAGCTGTGCTGTCTTCTTTTAAATCAGATTTTTTCATTTTTATTTTGTCTTCGCTGCCAGGACTGAATCTAGGATCTCACACAAACTAATGAAGCCCTCTACCACTAAGCTATGCCCCTTAGCCCCTGGCATATCTACTTTATACTTGAAAGAAAGTAAAACACAGAAAAATTAAGGCTGATGGTTGGTAGATACAGAGCTGAGATGTAAATCAGGCTTAGCTGGCAATAAAGCCGTGGGGTCCTCACTGCCTCATAACCTACAATGCCCTCCAGACAAGCGCAAACCCCATGTGCCTCAGCAGAGGGACTGGCCACCAAAAGAGTTAACTTCTGTGCAGGTCTTTGAAGTACTGCGACCTCCGGTTAATCGACTCGAGCTATTTAACTCGCACGGCTTTGGAACAGGAGGTGGGTCTGGCATGCTGCTATGTCTCAAAAGAGGTCATCCGGGGACCCACTGCTGCCCTGGACCTCAGTGGGAAAGAGCCAGAGCGGGCCCCTGCCAGCGAGAATGACTCCGAGGAGCTGCTCATCGACCTGGAGAGGCCGCAGAGTAACAGCAGCGCTGTCACTGGAACCTCCGGTCAGTACTCCTCCTCCTCCTCCTCCTCCTATCACAGGAGCCTTGGGTCAGTCCTCTCTCCTTCACAGGAGGAATGCAAGGAAGTAGGTGGGAGTCTGGAAGGCAGAGCCAGCTACTGACCCAACACTATAGCTTCTCCAGACTACAGTTCCTGGGAGGGACACAAGCAGAATAGCAGAACAGTCACAGCCTCTGTCTCTGGGAAACATTTGACCAAGTTTGGTAATAGGTTAAAGACAATAAGTGGATCTCATCAGTTGCAGCCTGCATCACATTTCCTAGTGATTCCCACCCTTATCTCTGCATGGTGGCTCTACAGCTCATATTTATACAAGTGCCCCCTTTTTCTGAAGCTGTCGGTTTGTGTCAAGTGGCTCGGTACCTGCACAGAGCTTTGAATGAATGAATGACTTTGGTACTTAGTGGCAAGTGTTTGTAGCCCACAGCTGCTCTGGGGCCACTGCTCTGGCGGGCAGTGGAGATCCACCAGGCAGCCTCCCACTCAAAGCATTATGTCTTATGCCAGGGCCTGGAGTTTTCTCCTGGTAAATTGCACTAGAGCAAAATACGGCTTTTGCTGATTATGAAAGTCATAAAACATTTTGGAAAACTTGGAGAAGGTATCAAAGTACAAGAATTAAAGCAAAACATAATCCAACCACCAGAGATAATCACCATTATTATTGATAATCACCATTATATGTGTTCTGCCTC
This sequence comes from Dipodomys ordii, assembly GCF_000151885.1. Classification (NCBI taxonomy): domain Eukaryota; kingdom Metazoa; phylum Chordata; class Mammalia; order Rodentia; family Heteromyidae; genus Dipodomys; species Dipodomys ordii. The sequence goes on along the minus strand of NW_012267241.1, from coordinate 20,821,603 downwards.
CTTCCCTTTCTTTCTGCACTATCACTGAGATCATTTTGTCACTCTGACACACACACACACACATTTGTGTTCAAAGTGTGTTGCTCTTCCTCCTCTTCATTCTGCTAGCAGCTGTTGGATGGCTCTTTGTGGGAACTGAAGAGGCTGTTGCTGGTGGGGTCTCTCCAGTCATGACCCTAATTCTTAAGTGTCATGAGGCACTACCCCATCCTCTGTCCACAGTTCTCCTAGGTGTGTCCAGCTACTCTCCCTCAGCAGAGATCAGGGATAATCCTGTATTTCTCTACCTCCCTCAACCCAACTACCATCTAGAAGTTCCCCAACTTTCCCTCAAAGCCAGCTCAATACAGTTGGAGGATAGAAATGGAGGGAGGAGGCTGGGAAGGTGGCTTAGTGGTAGAGTACTTCCCTAGCATTCATGAAGCCCTGGGTTCGATTCCTCAGTACCACATACACAGAAAAAGCCAGAAGTGGCACTGTGACTCAAGTGGTAGAGTGCTAGCCTTGAGCAAAAGAAGCTCAGAGTGCCCAGGTCCTGAGTTCAAGCCCCAGGACTGGCAAAAAAGGGAAGGAAGGAAGGAAAGAAGGAAGGAAGGAAAAAAGAAATAGGAGGTAGGGCATATTGCATCTAGGAACACTGGAATACATATCAGGAGGGAAAAGATGGGGGGCAGGAGGAAGTCTGTCTCTTGGGGCAGGATCTGTGTTTCACTCCTCCTTTCCCTTCAACGCCCCTGCTTTGGCTAGTTCTGATCAGCTCATAAAAGGTAATAGTTTGCCCTTTGCTGTGTAGTTTCCTACCTCTTGGGCCATGATCACAACACTGAGTGTTCTAGACCTTAGCCATGGGCTTCCACTGAGTGTGGTTCAGAGTTGCTTGGCTTTAATCACCACCAGTTAACACTACTGTCAGGATCTCCCAAGGCTGGGATTTGAGCTGCGTGCCTCCTGTGTTCCAAGCGGGCCCTCGGTATAAGGAGCTTTAGGGTTGTCCTCAAACCAAATAGAAGCTTCTCTAAGGGAAAGGTACACTTAAAGTGAACTGGTCAAATCTGCAGGCATGGCCCTAGGGGCATGTACCTCCTCCTCTAGCAGCTCTACCTGCTGTCTCTCCTTTTCTTTTTCCACGGAGACATGGCCGCCTTAGAGTGGGAAGTAGCTGCACTATCTGCAATACCTCTGCAGCCAGAGGGGTGAAGTCCTCAGTTCCACCTCGGCCAAAGGCAGCAAATGCCCCGTAGGGGACTTGAACTCAGCACCTGTACCCATCTGGGCCTGGTGGGGCTGGGATGGCATCTCCTGGAGGATTTGAGGAAAGAAGCCGAGCAGCATCAGGAAAGTGACATGGTATCTGGTCTGGTTAGGAGCCCTGCAGGCCACTAGCTGCAGCTCGGTGGTGAAAAGGTAGTCACCTGAGAAGGAAGAATCAGCTTTCCACTGGGGTCTCCCATTGTCCAAACCCACAGAGAAGTCAGGGTAAAAACTGGAATGGAGGGTGTGGAGACCAAGGCAAAGATGACTGACATTTTGCAAAGGTAAAACAAAAACAATTACAGTTCAGCTACTAGTCAGGCGCAAGGACCCATTGTTCCATGATCTCGGGTGAGTTGGGGTTCATTGCAGCTGCCACCGGCTCTGTGACTCTCTCGTTGGTCTGCTTGTTGACGTCTTCCTCTGTTGAGTGGGTCCCTTTGGAAATGCAGATTTCCAGCTTGTGTTTTGTGTGTGTGCTGTTCCCACTGGCTTTCCTGGGCCTCGCCTCCCTTCTTGGCGCTGGACGGGGCAGGCCGGGATCAGCTCTGTCCATCCTTTCTCAGGGTCCATCATGGAGAATGGAGTGAGCTCCTCCAGCACAGCCGACAAGCCCCAGAAGCAGCCCCGGACGCCCAGCCTGCAGAGTCCTGCCCCGAGCCTGGGGCTGGGGGAAGGGGTCTCGGCCAGCGCGGGGGAGACCCTGAAGCAGGAGTGTGACTCCCTGGGCCCCCCAATGGCCAGCAGCACCACCACCCCCAAGCTTTCCTCGTCCTCCTCGGGCGCCCGAAGCCTGGCGTGGCCCGGCCAGCCCCCCAGAGGCTACAGGAGCCTGGACGTCAGCCTGCCCCCGGTGGTGATCTTATCCAAGGCGGCCTACGGCCTCCTGGGCGCCCCGAAGGATGGCAAGCTGCCGTCCTCCGCCTCCCTGCTGCCCCACGCCGATGTGGCGTGGGTGAGCTCCCTGCGGCCCCGCCTGCACAGGGACACGAGCAGCGAGGAGCAGTCCCTGTACTACCGCCAGTGGACGTCGGCCCGGCAGCACCACGCCGACTACGGCAACCAGCCCGACCCGGCCTCGGGGGCCCCGACCTTCCACCCGCGGCGGCTGCTGCTGACCGGACCCCCACAGGTAGGCGTGGGCCAGGTGATGGGCAGAGGTTGGGACACTGTCCCCAAGAAGTAGAAGAGCCAGGGACCTCTGGAGAGGGGGTGGATGGGTGGCGCAGGGCCTGGAGGACTCCTTCAGGCCTGGCAGCCGACCAAGCGTCCAGCTATGACATCTCTTTTCTCTTTTCCCTCCCTTCTCTTCCCCTCCTCCCTGACCTGCTGAAAACCATTTGCATCAGGTTGGAAAGACTGGCTCCTATTTACAGTTCCTCAGGATCCTCTTCCGCATGCTCATCCGGCTCCTGGAGGTGGATGTGTATGACGAGGAGGAAATCAACACTGGTGAGTTTCATGGCAAGCACCCCACGGGAGACACTGAAAGAACTGCAGTCGCTCCCACTCCTGAAGTGCCTCTAGTCCCTAACTTGCCTTTATCTCGTGAGTCCATTTATCTCCCCGACTTCAGGAGGCCAGCAACGTGCTGGACAAGGGGCCTTTTTCTTTCTTGTTAGGAAAGTTCACCGCTACGATGGTTATAACCAGTGTGAAATTCAGTTTGTAGAGTCCAGCTGTACGCGGCCAGGGGGGTACTGGTGTTTCACACTCTAGACACCAGTCCTTGGTTGCCTAGCTGGAGGATAGCCTGTAAACCTGTCAACGAGGCCTGGGGTTACTGTCATGAAATGAAAGCTCTGTGTGCAGAGCTGACCTAGACCCGTTCCCCTCTGCAGTGAGGGGCGGATGGGGCTGGCTGGCCAACCAAGATCCTTTTGAGGACGGTAGTATAGCCCTGGGTTCCATAGCCCTGGGTCCCATCCTTAGCACCCTTCCCTATTGAAAGGGACTGTGGGGAGGCAGCCAAGGCAACCAGGTGAAGTTCTTCTGAAGGTCCTCAAAGATAGGCCCAACAGGGACTCCCCTTAGCATCTATTAAATTAGTTCTTGGAAATTCCACCTCACTTGCATTGTGAAGATAATACGGTTCTGTTCTCTAACCCACACAAAGGACTGATATAGTTAGTAGTTCTATTATGGCTCCAGTCCTGTTTCTACATAGGAATTCATATCTATGATCTCTCTCTCTCTCTCTCTCTCTCTCTCTCATACACACATCTGTATGTAATCTCATCTTCCCACCCCAATTTTTTTTCTTGGGTCAAAACAGGCTAGAACTCAGAGCCTGGGCATTGTCTCTTAGCTTTTTTACTCAATTGGTGCCCTCCCTCTGAAGCCACACCTCCATTTCCAGGTTTTGGGTGGTTAATTGGAGATATGATTCTCATCGACTAGCTTCAAAATAGGAATCTCAGACCTTGGCCTCCTGAGCACCCAGCTTCACGTGTCCTTTTGTCCCTGGATAAGCTGTACTACATCCTCAGCCCCACCACAGAGGGGAACTAGAGCTCCAGGACAGCTGGAAAATGCCACAACCCTGAAAGGGTTTTGCCAGAAGGGGAAAGCTCAGGAAAACCAGCTGGAAGCTGCGTCCTGTATTCCTGCCAGCTCTGCCACCGGCTCCTTGGCACCACAGCAGAGCAATGCCCTTGATTTTACCTGCAAATCCTGCCACAGAGGAAGGGACCCTTTCCCTCTCTGTGTCACTCTGGCAGCTTCTGACATGGTCTGATGCACAGGGGAGACTTGGTTTGCTTCTTTTCCTCATTTTGTTTGTTGGTTTGTTGGAGGGGAGTGGCTAATTGGAGATCAGAGTCTCACAGACTTTCCTGACCCAGCTGGCTTCAAACCCTGATGCTCAGACCTCAGCCTCTTGAGTAGCTAGGATTACCGGTGTGAGCTGCTTCTCCCTTATTTAAGTAAGGGCTAGCATAAAGCAGCTATGGAAGGGCACAAACACACCTTCACTACAACACGCTTGAAATTTTTAACAGAATGCAAACTTCAGCTCAGAGTGTGAAAATAATGTAAAAAATAATAGCCATACTTCCAGTTTTAGATGTTTTTTTTTAAAAATTCAAAGTGTATTTCTTCCCTTGTCTCTTTAGGCTTAAGCTGCTATTTGATCTTAACATTTAATACCATCTACTGGACACATATCATGTGTTTTAGCACTTGCAATATACCATTCCTAATGCTAATAAACCTGTCACTTTGAGGAGTAAGTTTGGTTGCCTACAAGTATGAAGCAGTACCAGGATTCAAGTCCCAGTCTGGGGGCTCACGTATATTGGCATGCCTTGGTTGGTAGCTGGTGCCTGAGTAGTAAAAAAAAAAAAAAAAACAGTATTTCCTTCCTGCTAGCAGGGCTTGAACTCAAGGCCTCACACTTTCACTTCGCTTTCTTGCTCATGGCTGTTGTTTCAACACTTGAGTCACACCTCCAGTCTGGCATTTTGCTAGTTAATTGCAGGTGGAGTCTTAGAGACTTCTGCCCTGAGTAGCTTTGAACCATGATCCTCCAAGCTTCAACCTTCTTATAAGTTAAGATTACAGGTGTGAGCCACTGGTGCACCCAGCTAAGAGGTTCTGGGAGGTGAGGCCTGAGAGGTGTGTTTGGAGTGCCAGGGTGATTGTAATGTGCAGCTGATGGACATCCTAAAATTTCACACCTTAAAACCCCACACCTTAGAACCCCACACCTGGGCTGGGAAGGTGGCTCAGTGGTAGAGCACCCTGGGTTCGATTCCTCAGCACCACATAAGCAAAAAGAAAAAAAAAGCTGGAAGTGGCGCTGTGGCTCAAATGGTAGAGCACAAGCCTTGAGCTGAGGGACAGCGCCCAGGCTCAGAGTTCAGGCCCCACG
>NW_012267241.1:20788210-20814576 GCF_000151885.1 Dipodomys ordii | reverse complement strand
TTTGTCGGTTGTGGGGCTTGAACTCTGGGCCTGGGCGTTGTCCCTCAGCTCTTCAGCTCAAGGCTAGCGCTCTACCACTGGAGCCACAGTGCCACTTCAGGTGTTTAATTTTTTCTGGTGGTTAACTGGAGATAAGAGTTTCACAGACTTTTCTGTCCGGGCTGGCTTTGAACTGCAATCCTCAGATCCTGAGTAGCTAGGATTATAGGCGTGAGCAACCAGTGCCTTTTTATACCCTTTTAAATATCTTTTTCTTTTTAAAATTTTTTTCTTGAAAGGTTGCTCTGAAATTGGTTCATAATGCTTTACAAGATACAGAAGATTCAAGTGTTCCTGAGTATATAAATCATTGTGTCTAGAACATTTTAGAATTAAAAACCCTGTTCAAAGCCGGGCGTTGGTGACGCATCCCTGTAATCCTAGCTAAAGGAACAGTGCCCAGACCCAGAGTTCAAGCCCCATGACTGACAAAAGAGAAAGAGAGAGAGAAAGTTTGAGTTCCTGAGAGCTTGGGAGTGTCCTAGCACCTTTAAAAATAGGTTAGATTTATATTTGGCTTCAATAGATCAAATGATCTCTCCCCAAAGCCAGAGTTCTGGGCTAATGACTGCTTACTCTCCACTTTCCACTGCAGCCAGCAAAGATAGGGCCACTGAGGAATTTTAATGACGTTACTCCTACTATTTTATTCAAAAAGCATTAGCTTTCAAACTCAGTTCCTTTGATCTGACTCATGTAATGCAAAACTGTAGCTCCCCAAGGCATGGTGGGCCCTTGGGAAATGTGTGCCTACAAGGACTGTAAGAATGAGGAACAGACAGTGCCAGCAATCTGTACCTCTCCACGCTTGGAAGGACTGTGTAGGAGCCAGATGCTTGGTTCCCACCTAGTTCCCAGTGGCAGCTGCTCAACTCGAATTGATTGCATTCCAAATCATTTGCATGTTGCTGCTGGTAACCAGAGGTCTGACGACCAGGTTGTTCTTTTAAACTCACATCAGTTTGCCTCCCAATAACAGCCAAAACAAGTAGTCTAGAAATCATGTGCTTACACCCCCTTTCTTTTTTGCAAACTTAGATGTCTGACTCCACCCTTCATGCGTTCACATTTTCTTCCTCTATGCTGGGAGAAGAAGTTCAGCTCTATTTCATCATTCCCAAGTCCAAAGAGAGTCATTTTGTCTTCAGCAAGCAGGGCAAACACCTGGAGAGCATGAGGCTGCCTCTGGTTTCAGACAAGGTGGGTGACGTGTCTGGATGGAAGGGCTACCAGGCATCAGTTTATCCAAACTGCTCAGATCTAAAGGTTTTATTTTCCTTCTTGGGTCTCTGTTTTCCTTTCAGCAGAATTTGAATGCAGTCAAGAGCCCTATTTTCACTCCTTCCAGTGGTCGCCACGAGCATGGACTCCTAAATCTTTTCCACGCCATGGAGGGCACCAGCCACCTCCACCTTCTGGTAGTCAAAGAGTATGAGATGCCACTGTACCGCAAGTACTGGCCTAACCACATCATGCTGGTGCTTCCCGGCATGTTCAATAACGCAGGCGTGGGTAAGGGGCTTCCCTGGGGTGAGGGGAAGGGCTGTTCCATTCCTGGGATGAAATTCCTCATGGTGGCGTCTAGAAATTGTCCTGTCCTCCTGACCAGAATTTGATTCCTTGATTCCCCACCCCCACCCCCACTTTCTGAAATTTTGCACATTTGTGAACTTCCGAAACCTAGTAACTAAGGAAGTTACTGGTCTATTGAGTGTTCTGGAAGAGTTTAGGCTGCATCTCAGGGTAGACTGCAAATATTCTTGGGCAGAGAGGAGAGAAGGTAGTGCTGTACCTGTCTGGAGTGTCCCTCATTTCTAGGAGCTCATGGCAACTTCTAGGGGGCTTCTGCCAATCAGAACACTGCAAGCATCATTACTACCACGCCATAGTGAACATGCCTGGTGGAGCCTTTCTTGCTTTTTCCTCAGGATGTTAAAGAGCACTAGGGAACAGGGGTTTTTGAGTGTTTCTAACAGCTGTGGGTGACATAGGCTACAGACAAGAAACCTCTAACAGAAACCAGTGTTTCATCCTGAGTACATCTTGCTCCATAGTTTTGAAGTTTTCCAGTTAACTTCAGTGTCTGAGCTCACTGTTCATTGCATTGTGATTTGTATCTCCCTAATGATTAGTAATGTTGAGCATTTTTTTCATGTGCTTTTAAGCTATTTGTACTTCTTCTTTAGAAAACTGCCTTGCAGAGTCCTTTGGCCACTTTTCCCACTAGATTACTGCTGTTAAATTAGAGGTCTTTTTATTTCTTAGTTTGCACTAGTTCTACAGGGGAAGGACTCATTATTACCTTTCCACATACTGATTGGCATACACTGTAAATCTTATAAACTCCATCACTCTCTGATCCCCTTTCCAAAACAATTTCAACAGGTTTCATCATTCGTTTTTATGGTTGCAAATAATATATTTTGCAATATACAACCTCCTTCGGCCTGTTAGCCCAACTCAACCCTATTGATCAAAAACTTTCCACAGACTGAATAGTTTTCAGATTTTTCATTTCATTATATTCTACATTTCTTTCATTGATTTTATGTTCATATAATCTAGCAGTGTATTACAAAATTACTCACCTCTTTTTCCATTCCTAAGTAGTCCCTTAGGTTTGATTCATATTGTTTAACATGTTTATAAATGTGCAGACCAATAAGAGTGTTCATTTTTCTAAGAATTCTCATCAGCATGTTTGTTTACTTGATGACTACCAATCTGACTGGAGTAAAAATGAATGTATGGTTTTGATTTTGCACAGTCTTGATGACTAAGGAACATTTGTTAAATTGCTGAACATTTCTTCATGAATCACAGCCATTTGTTTTGCTTCTTGTGAGAAATATGATTGGATTTATTTATTGATTGGATTGTCGTCTTGCTGTTTTTTTATTTATTTTGGATATTAATCCTTTATCTGATGAATAGCTAGCAAAGATTTCTTTTCCTCCATTCCATTTTCAGACCTGCTCTTGTGTCAGTACCAAACTGTATGCTGCTATAGCGCAGTAGTATAACAAATTCTGACATTTCCTCAAGTAGTATTTGTTTTACTTAGAACTGCTTTTATTCAAGGTCTTGTGTGCCTGTGTATTAACTTTTGGGTTGATTTCTGTAATTCTGTATGGAATCACATTGGGATGTTGATGGGTATTCCACTGAATTTGTAAATATCTCTTGATACTATGGCCATTTTCACAATATTAACTCTGCCACTCTATGAGCATGAAATGTCACCTTCTGATGCCTTCAGTTTCTTTGGGGTTTTATAGTTTTCAGGGCAGAGGTCTTTTACTTTCTTGGTTAATACCTAGGTATTTTGAGACCTGTGAATGTTTTTCTTGATTTCATTCTCAGCCTGTTGATGCTGTATAGAAAAGCTGATTTTTGAATATTGCTTTTGTATCCTGCTACCTTTCCAAAGGTATTATCAGTTCTAGAAATTTTAATTTAAATCCTCTCAATTTAGTTTTGATATGCCACTATACTATATCTAAAACGTACCCATTCCTCCTAGATTTTCCAGCTCATTTGCGCATAGCCTTTTAAGTATTCCCTCATGATCCTTTCTTTGGTATTTGTTGTGACTGTCTCTTCACTAATTTTTATTGATTCTCTTCTTTTGGTCAAATTAGCTAGAGGCTTATCAATCTTATTTTTCAAAGAACCAGCTTTGTTTCATTGTGTGGACCTACAGTTTCTATTTCACTATTTTCTGCCCTAATCTTTCATTTCTCTCTGCCTATTAGTTATGGATTTGGTTTGTTCCTGTTTTTAGTATGTTCAAGTTGCGTCTTAGCACTATTTTTTAAATGTAAGCACTCATAGCTATGAATTTTCATCTCACCACAGCCTATGCTGTTGCACCAAAAATTCTGCTAGGCTGTGTTTTCCTTTGCATTGAATGGGAACTTCTTAATTTCTCCCTTTATTTCTTCAATGAACCACATATCATTCAACATGTTATTCTGTCTCTGTCTGAATATTTCTGTAGTATATTTTCCTGTTTTTATTAATTCCATTATGTTCAGATAGAATATAAGGAATTGTTTTCTTGTATTTGCTCAGCCTTATTGTATGTTTCTCTTTTGGAGAAAGTTCCTTGGCTGCTGGCTCAGAAGAATGTATATTGTGTACCAACTGGGTGAAATACTCTACAGATAAGTCCATTTGGTTTATGGTGTCATTTACTTTCTAAGGTTTCTTGGTTTTTTTTAGCTTGATCTTTCGGTAGGAGTGGAGTATTAAAGTCTCACACTATTATTGTGTTGGAGTCTATAATGGCAACCATAACTTTCTCTTTATAGATCACTCCTTTTATTAATATTAAGCAATTTTTGTCTCTTCTGATTTTTAGCTTGCAGTCTATTTTTTTATCAGCTATAGTATTACAAATATGCACCACAATACTCTGTGAGTGAATGTTTTCTGAGATGTGTCTCATTTTAAAATTGGATTTTCCTGGCTTCTGGCATTCAGCTTAAGTTTTGTTGCATACATACCTATTCTAGACAATCCTCTGTTGGTCCAATAGTTTGGAAATACTTTGTCTGATTCTTTAGGCTCTCTCTTAACTAGGTTGTTTCTCTTTTGTTGTGCAAGAGCTTCCCATTTGTCTTTTTATTTCTTGGCCTATATCTTCTTCCTGGTCCTACTATCTAAAATAAACAAACAAAAAAATCATTGCCTATAAGTTGTTCTCTTTCAAGAAAAGACTGTTAAGATTGTTCCTATTTTTGCAAAAAGTTATTGGGATTTTGATAGGGATCCCTAACAACAAAAAGCCTTCCAAACTATAATCATGTATTGTCTTTCATGTATTGGTGTCTTTATCTTCCTTCAGCACCATTCTATACTTTTCACTATACAAATGCTTCCCTCCTCCTCAGCGGTTATTCCTTTTGATGTTATACTGTAATTGAAAGTTTTTAATTTCATTTTTTAGATTAACCATTACATGCCTAGAAATGAAGCTGGTGACATTTTTATCTGTGGCATTGCTGAGTCTATTTATTAGTTCCAACGGAGTTCCAGATTTTAGAATTTTCTTCATATATGTTGTCAGGGAACTGAGAAAATCTCCTTTTCCAATTTGGATGACTTTCATTTCTTTCTCTTGCCTAAATTTTCTGGCTAGGACTTCCAGTACTGTTAAATAGAAGTGATGAAAGCAAGCATCTTGTCTTGGCCCTGATCTTAGAGGAGACACTTTTCACCACTATGATGATGTTAGCTGTGAACCTTTGATATGTGACCCTTATTATGTTGAGAAAGTAAACTATTACACACATACTCTTGAAAGGTAGGTTTTCCTCAGCATTACCCTCAATCTAATGAAAATGTTTTGGGTTCCTCCACAGATTGAATAGTTTTCAGATTTTTTCATTTCATTATACTCTATGTTTTGTTTCATTTTAGACTAGCCCACTCATACCTTTTGGCTAATTCCTGATAGCTTATTTTACACAGATACTCCCTAAGTACACACCATGTGTTAGGGACCATACAATTCTGTGAAGACATTCATCATCTTCTTACAGGAGAAAAAGCCAAGGCTCAGTAGAGTAAATCTGTTTGGGGTCACAAGGCTAGAAATTGGTGGAATCAGGATCCACACAGGAAGCTTGTCTCCCATCTATTGGCTTACTATATTATTTTTTGAAAAAAAAAAAAAGCACATCTAGGGAAAGAAGGCCATATTGCTAAATCATCTTCAGAGAAGATGCTAGCTTCCAGAAGGTATCTAAAGCAGCGAGCACATGAGTAGAAGCAGCATTCCCACTCACTGTAGACTGTAGCCCTGGCTACTCCCTGGTGTGGGACACGTGTGGCTGCTTCTAGCACAGAGCTGCTCATTATGCTTTACAGAACATTTATCACATTCCTTTTGCGGTATCCTTTGTTAAGGAAACTAGGTTCTTTTTAGAATACGTTTGGATCATAAAAGATGTTTCTAGTTCATGAGACCTACTCAGGTAAGCCTCTAGCAATGGGTTCCAGGAATCTTTACTGTATTTTTTGTAGGTCACAGGGCTTGAGCTCAGGGACTGGGCACTGTCTCTGAGCTTTTGTACTCAAGGTTAATGCTCTACTGCTTTAAGCCACAGCGCCACTTCTGTTTTTCTGGTAAATTGGAGTTAGAATCTCCAGACTTTCCTGCCTGGGATAGCTTTGAACCAAGATCCTCAGATCTGTCTCCTGAGTAACTAAGATTACAGGTGTGAGCCACCAGCACCTGGCCAAGGAACCTTTGTTTTAAACTGACTTCCCCAGTAACTCTTTTATCTGCTGGTCCAGAGACCCACAGCTCAACACTTGGCTCCTGCCTGCATGGTGCCCATGGAATCAGGAAGCCCATGGAGGGAATATGAACTGTTGGAGGGCACTGGCCAAGCCTGAGGGAAGGATATGGAGCTGTGGTTGTGCTGCCTTCCAGGTGCTGCTAGGTTCCTCATTAAGGAGCTGTCATATCACAACCTAGAACTGGAGAGAAACCGCTTGGAGGAGCTGGGAGTCAAACGCCAGTGTGTCTGGCCTTTCATCGTTGTGATGGATGACTCCTGTGTTCTGTGGAACATTCACAGTGTTCAGGAGCAAACCAGGTAGTGATACTTCTGAGCAATTCTGGAATATACACATTGCTAGAGGGGATGGTTGGATGGTTTTCTTGGCATCAGTTATTTGGAAGTAAAAGAAAGGGATACAGCATTCCACAGAAAGATCAACCATGAGACCACCTTCACCAGCACATTCTGCAATGATTGAGGGATTTTTTTTTCCTTCCTGTTGTGGGTCTTGAACGCGGGGCCTGGGCGCTGTCCCTCAGCTCTTCAGCTCAAGGCGAGTGCTCTGCCACTTGAGCCACAGCGCCACTTCTAGTTTTCTGGTAGTTTATTGGAGATTAAGAGTCTCATAGACTTTCCTGCCCAGGCTGGCTTTGAACTGTGACCCTCAGATCTCAGCCTCTTGAGTAGCCAGGATTATAGGCATTAACCACCGGTGCCCCGCTCTAGGGTTTTTTTAAAATTTAGGTATCTGGTGTGCCATGAAACCCTGGACCATTTTTGCATTATGGTGTTCATTAACTATCTGTTGACACTATGAGGCTCTGACATCTGAATCAGGAGACTGGTTTGTGGAATTAGTTCTGCTTTTAAACTGGAAGTTATTTTACCATGATCCAAGTCCTGCACTATGAAATTATGGCTGGGACAAAAGCAGTGGTGGTTCTTCTGAAGCAGTGGGACCCTGGGAGATGAGAATATTTAGGTATGTCACATGGTTTAGGGGTAGTCAAAGGCCCTAAAAAGATCAAGAAATACCACATTGCAAAGCCCTACACCATAGTAGGACCAAAACACTGTGCCACTAAAACACTAGCCACCCCATTCCTGCTCTGTTCAAACATAATTTTCTAGCTTTGTTTCACTGATGACTTGAATCTAGTGGAGTTTTCACATATCCTTTTATATATAACTACCAGAACTGGCACTTTTGTGCTTGACTTCTGGTTACCTCTTTGGTCATCCCTGTTTAAGGCAGAGAAAAGAAAAAATCCAGTGGACAAGGTGATAAACCCCAGCCCCAAAAGGCAGCACGAACACTGGGCACTACATGCTACTCTGTTTCAGACTAAGACAAAGTAAATCAGTGGATCCCATATTTTGCAGTATTCCTGGGATAGCCTTGGTCCTTCATAATGATCTTGTTTGGTAATATTTAACATTTAATATAAACTGTATATTTTATAGCCAGCCAGTGGAAGCAGGAGTTTCAAGTAAGAATGTGTCCTTGAAGAGTGTCTTGCAGCATATTGAAGCCACACCAAAGATCATCCACTACGCAATCCTGGGAATACAAAAATGGAGCAGCAAGCTGACTTCTCAAAGCCTAAAGACCCCGTTCTCTAGGTGCCATGTGCATGACTTCATTCTCCTCAACATAGACTTGACTCAGAATGTGCAGTATGACTTTAACAGGTAAGTCAAGCCTTGTATATAAGCCATCCTGGACTCAGTACAGACCTATCTATAGCCTCGACAGTGTTTTTATTTCCTGGGTCTCTGATTCTTTGGAGTTATCAGAGATAGCCAGAGATTAGAAGCACAAAGGTTCCCAGTTCTGTTAATTATGTATACTAACGGAAGATGTGAAAACTGGTTTCAAGTTCACAGTGTAGGCCCCTTCCCTCACCTTTCCAACTAGACAGGGTCTCACAAGGTAACCTCAGGCTAGCTTGAACTTGTGACCTTCTGGTATCAGCCTCCATAATATTAAGACTACAGGTGTGAACCACCATGCCAGGCACTTCCTAGACCCTTAGTAGTAGATGTGATAAGATGCAAAGCACATTTTGGCTATTGTATTCAACAAGATCTAAAATAGACACAAAAACTGCTCAATCAGTGTGTGGACCCCAAAACATACATAGCAAACCCCCTAATCACCCTCAAGAATGTTCCACCAATGTTAAGACCCAGATGTCTGGATTTTAGGGGAAAAGCAGAAGAGAGAGATGGGCAGCATGGGTATGACGTTAACTCCTAAATAAACTATGTCCACATTCCTGGTAAACCTGAGTCAAGAAATGTTAGAGATCATAAAGTCACTTTTGTGTCAGTCCCAACCTGTGGCTCTTACAATAGCTGCTCCTTCCACTTCCATGTTTTAACATCTCCCAGAAAATTCTGTCCTGTAGTAGCCCCAATTTAAAACTGTAGCATCTTGCACTCTTATCAGAATATAAGAATGTACAGTTCTATTTCTGCACAGGAATGTCTTAACTCAGTGGTTTGAGACCAGGCTCACCCCACCTTCTCCTCCTTTAGTGGCTGTGATGCCCAAGTTAGGGGTTTTTCCAGGTGAGTGTCAAGGGCTGGCTCCATGAGGAGGTCGCTTCTTTTAGACTCACATAGGCCCCATGTTTTTCTATGCATGGTTGAGAAATGAACAGCAGTCGAAGAAACCTATCATTGTGATTATGGTTTAGGTATTTCTGTGAAGATGTTGACTTTAACCTGAGAACAAACAGTAGTGGTTTGCTCATCTGCCGCTTTAATAACTTCAGTCTCATGAAGAAACACATTCAGGTTGGAGGACAAAGGGACTTTATCATTAAACCAAAGATCATGGTAAGTTTTATCAGCTTGATTGTGCTTTTGAAAATAAGTATAACTTCATGTGAATATGTTATTAGATACTACATTAAGGACTATTTGATTAGAAAGTAACCTAAAGGAGTTAATGAAAACTGTGCAGTTTCATTTCTGTCACTCAGAACTCACCGACAGCCAAAACACAGGTTTTGACAATTCAACCATTTGTTTAGACTTCTAGTTCCAAGATGGCAGACTTTACATTATGATATTACTCATATGATATACATGAGATAAATGACAAAATCAACATATTAAAAGGTGTTCATTTAGCTCAGAAGCGCTTTTAGCATCGTATCTAAAGGCCCCTAGTTCAATACCACTGCTCCTCTGCTTGCTTAGTCCTTTTGTCAGATTTTTTAAAAGATAGTACCGTATAAAAACCTATAAAGCTGTACATCAGTGGCTCATGCCTGTAATTCTAGCTGTACTTGGGAGGTTGAGATCTAAGGCTCATGGTTCAAAGCCAGCCTGGGCAGGAAAGTTCATGAGACTCTTATCTCCAATTAACCACCAAAAAACCACGAAGAGATGTGGCTCAAATGGAAGAGGGCCAGCCTTAAACAAAAAGGCTAAGGGATAGTGTCCAGGCCCTGAATTCAAGCCCTAGTCTGGCACAACATGAAATAGCACCCCCTGCAACTCATGAAGAGTGACTTCCACATCCAAGGGAGTACTGATAGATCACTTACAGTAGATAGACTATTTTCTGGAGCTTAGAAATTTTCTCCTGAAATTCCTGCTTTTTAAAAAGTTATTTGAATGGGATGAGATTAACAGCAGCTAGAGTAAGACTTTCTATTGACCTCACAATGCAATGTTTAAAAAAAAAAATGGGGGGCTGGGAAGGTGGCTCAGTGGTAGAGCGCTTGCCATGCATGCCTGAGGCCCTGGGTTTGATTCCTCAGCAACACATAAGCAAAAAGAAGAAAGCCGGAAGTGGTGTTATGGCTCAAGTGGTAGAGCATTAGCCTTGAGCTGAAGAGCTGAGGGACAGCGCCCAGGCCCAGAGTTCAGGCCCCACGACAGGACCCAAAATAAATAAATAAATAATAGGCTGGGAATGTGGCTCAGTGGTAGAGTGCTTGCCTAGCATGCATGAAGCCCTGGGTTCGATTCATCAGTACCACATAAACAGGAAAAGCCAGAAGTGGTGTGGTGGCTCAAGTGATAGAGTGCTAGCCTTAAGCACAGAGAGGCTCAAGATACAGGCCCTCAGTTCAAGCTTCAGGACTGGCTAAAAAAAAGAGCCTACTTTCTCTTCATGCCTTTGCTGAAACATAGGTCAAATATTACTGTAGTTTACTCCTAAAGGGGCTTAGGGTAGGGTATCGGGACCCAAAATGACCAACATTTGACTATAGCATGTCACTATGCTATTGCGAATGCAGTAGAGTCCCCTTTAGCTGCAACTTTAGTTCAGTCATGGCCTAAAAATATGAGTTTCTTGACACCTAGGAGACCATATTCACATAATTGTACAGTACCCTGCTGTAATTTTATCTTACTGTGCCTAATTTACTTAAACCGTGTGTATAGAACAGTAATTTCAAGTATCAACTGTAGATCTCAGAACATAGTCCTCTTAGATAAAACTACTATATGTGAAGATTTTCAGGATGCAACTGTTATTCTTGGACATTTCCTCTTTTGATTTCAGGTGTCAGAGAGCTTAGCTCCCATCTTGCCCCTTCAGTACATCTGTGCTCCTGACAGTGAACACACACTGCTAGCAGCTCCAGCACAATTTCTCCTGGAGAAGTTCCTTCAGCATGCTTCATATAAACTCTTCCCCAAAGCCATCCATAACTTCAAGAGTCCTGTGCTGGCCATTGACTGCTACCTGAACATTGGACAAGAGGTAAAGATGGGAATGGTTACTCTTATGCTTCCCCATATTCTTCCACTTCCCACTTTAGTTTGATTTAGAAACTTAACTGGTGATAAAAGGAAGCCAGTGTCATACAAGGCAAAAGGTCACTGAACAAAAGCTGATGGCAACACTGATTTCACCTCTACAGAAAGAGCCAGCAAGCACTTACACCTTGTCTCAGATAAGTGTCTGAGAAGCCCACGCCAATGACCTTAGGCAGAAGCTGCTGTTTCCACTATTCTACTGTTCAGACAATGTGAATTTTCCCCATAAGGCTGAGTTCTATCCCTGTGCTGGTGGCTCACACCTGTAGTCCTAATTGAAGGCTGAGACCACAAAGACTGCAGTTCAAGGCCACTGTGGGCACACACAGGGAGCCCTCTCCTCTTTGTCAGTTGTGGGGCTTGAACTCAGGGCCTGGGCGCTGTCCCTCAGCCTCTCTGTGCTCAAGGCTAGTGCTCTAGCACTTGAGCCACAATATCACTTCTGCCTTCTTTCTTCTCAACCAACAGTTATACCCAGTGGTGCACACATGTCACCCCAGCTGGGAGAATCAAAGTTCTAAGCCACCCAGAGAGAAAAGTTGGCTAGACTTTACCTTGATGAAAAGAAAATAGGTGTGGTGCCAGAAGCTCACCATCCAGCTACGTCAGGACACCTAAAATAGGCTTATTACTGTGTAGGCTCAAGCATGGCAAAGTGCCCGCTAAGCAAGTACAAGCCCTAAATTCAGACCTCAATATCACACCAAAAAAAGAAAAAAATTTTTTAAAAGACACAGTGTTTTTAATACCTATGACTTTTAGTACCTACAATTTTTAGCTCAATGACTGCTGAATAAATAGCTACCAGGGGAAACCTTTATAGCTGTCACATCCATCTCCTCATCCCCTCCCCCACCCACTGCCCCAGTGGACTTTACCAGTTTTAGTTCAGTTGCAACTCCAAGGCTTGGAGGTGCATGTTTTCGTGGGTTTATTTTTAGAGTTTCATTCCATCATTTTCTGTGACATATGCTATTTTAATGGATTTTTTTAATTAAAAAAGGTAGACAAATCACCTACAAGGAACAAAACATTGTGCTATCTATCTATCTATCTATCTATCTATCTATCTACACACACACACACACACACACACACACACACACGTTTTCCCCAGAGATTTTTCTTTGCATGCACTGACACATATCTATGCACAAACTAGTCTAACACTTGAGTCTCCAAATTTAACAGTAACATTTTACATTCCCATCGTATGTTCCAATAATCTACACTCTAGGCCATTCACTACAGATTTTTAGAGGTAGAAGGAACACTTAAAGCCACTTCATGATCAGGCATGGTGGTGCACATCTACAGTCCCAGCACACAGAAGGCAAAAGGACAACTGAAGAGTTTGAGGCAAGCCGGGTGCTGGTTGCTCACGCCTATAATCCTGGCTACTCAGGAGGCTGAGATCTGAGGATCGTGGTTCAAAGCCAGCCTGGGCAGGAAAGTCTGTGAGACTCTTATCTCCAATAAACCACTAGAAAACCGGAAGTGGCACTGTGGCTCAAGTGGTAGAGCACTCGCCTTGAGCTGAAGAGCTGAGGGACAGAGCCCAGGCCCAGAGTTCAAACCCCACAACCAAAAAAAAAAAAAAAAAACCCTAAAAATAAAATAGAACCAAAAAAAAAAATCTGATGTAACAATACCCTTTAATAGTTATCTATGAAAGAAACACCAATTCCATTCCTCAGAGTCAAAAGCTCTCGATATTGGACAACACAGTCACTCTATTAACATCTATTTAACATTTACTATTATATGCTCATCAATAAGGTTTCCTAAATACATTTAAGCTTTCCTAAATACCTTTTTGTGGTTTTTTTAAGTGTACACTCTTAAGTGAGGAGCTCCCTTTGTTAATATCATAAATCCTTTATGAAAAATGTCATACTAAAGGGAGGTATAAACTTGAATAACCAATCCATTTCACGCTAAAGAAGACTTGGCTGCTTTACCTTACAGCATAAATACAGAGAAAGATACTGATTAATGTGCAGATTGCTTTCTGCCTTTTTTATACCTATTTCTGCTTGATGCTTTCAGGTGGCCATATGCTACATCAGCTCCAGACCCCACTCCAGCAATGTCAATTGTGAAGGGGTATTTTTCAGTGGACTCCTTTTGTACCTCTGTGACTCTTTTGTAGGTGCTGATCTTCTTAAGAAATTTAAGTTCCTAAAAGGTAAATTTAGTATCTGGATTGTGTATATGAATGGTTCTCAATAGAAAAATCAGAGTTGTACCAGGTATTATCCTGACAGAAGGATCCTTGAGGTCAGTTCAAGGAGGAGGGGGGGAGAGGAGGAGAGGGACAGGGAGGGAGGGAGGGAGAGAGGGAGGGAGGGAATGTATGTGTATAGTACTGCTAAGGCAGTGGGTTCTCATCTGGAGATGGGGAGTGTTCTGCCTCCTAGAACAGATGTGGTAAAAGCTAGCATATAGTAGACAGTGGTTCACAGAGTAACTCCCCCTGCCAACTATACAACCAGCCATTACCCAGTTTGAGAAACTGTTCTAGAGGAACACCTAACTTTAGTTTCAGCACTGGTTCTGTATGACATGAGGGAGCTATTGAGATCCCTCACTTTCTCCGTACTCTTAAAATCTTGTAAACCTATGAGATAAATTAAAATGCCCATTTCTAACAAGTTATTTACCTACTGTATGTTGGTTCTCAGAAGTGTTTAGGAATATATTGGGAGTTTTTGGGTCATTTAATCCCTGATCCTAAGCCCCATTTTTGCCTCGATTTCTGAAGGTGCTACCCTGTGTGTCATCTGCCAAGACCGAAGCTCCTTACGCCAAACCATTGTCCGCTTAGAGCTAGAGGACGAGTGGCAGTTCCGTCTCCGGGATGAGTTTCAAACTGCTAACAGCAGTGATGACAAGCCTCTTTACTTTCTAACTGGACGCCACGTATGAATGTTTGAAGAGACCAAAAATAACAAAGGGATGCCTAGGTGGGATGGGAGTGAAACAATTACTGGGGATTTCTTTTCTTCAAAGTACAATCACTGTGGAGCAAAGTGCAACATACTTGTCTATTCTCCAAAGAACTCCTCAGATCTGTCTTTGGGATCATTCTTCAGTTCCAATTACGGGACCTTAAGTTCAGGTGAACTGCATAGTAGGTAGTTATGCAATTACTTAGGATGGGAGCCCAAGGAGGATAGACTTTGGAGAACAAACAGTTTGCATGATTTTGTTTCTACTATATTATGTTAAAGGAAAAGCTGTCAGCATTAGGTAGCTTGAATGTTGTTAAATGAGACTCACACTATTGGTGTGGAACTAACTGAAGACAAACGTTAAGAGGCCTGACCCTCAGTTTCTCTTCAGATCTGTACTTTGGTACAGTATTTCTCAGGGGTATGAAATGATAAAATGTAGAAGATATTTGTATTTAAAAAAACTAGTAGTTTTGTCTTTCTCTGTGCAGTGTTAGTTTAAGATTTATAATCTTATATGTATTGAAACTTTTGGCAAAATTTCCACAGGAGTTAAAAGTTTACTATTTAAACCGAACAAACAAATCAGTAAATGCAGGGCAGGCATTGTGCGCATTTATGAAGCTTCTCAGCTTAGTCCCTATGGATTTCCCATTCTTTAAAAATGTCTCCAGTCTTTAAGCACATCATGTCTATATGGCACAGTGATTATTCTTGTGCAAATAATGGAGTACGTAGTTGAGCCAATTAAGCCACACTTGCAGTAAACCTGCACCTACCCTGTTTGGGTTGAAAGAAAGCAGTGGCCATCAGTAGTGTCAGGCTGGGATTCTGTTATGGAGTCAAATCAGCTCATTTCTTTCAGGAACTCAAACAAAATTTCCTCTAAAAGACACACTGAATATAAGCTGCCTTACAGTGAGAACATGGAGACTGCTGAAGCAGTCATAGAAAGAGAAGGAACTGTTTTTCTTAGTTCTCCCAGCCACTTTTTTTTGCGAGGAATGAGGAAGATTCTATGAAGTCTTTTTGACTCACTAAAATCTATAGGTGGTGTTTTACTAACATCAATAGGAGGCATAAGTTTCTATGGATTTCTCACCAAATAATAAAAAACAGGGTTTCAGAAAGTATTTTACAAGTCTATTGGAAGTTTACACTGAGATTACAAGTTCATCACTTATTTTCAGATTATTCTCATTAGTCCACATGTGTATCACTTTATCCCCACTTAAAATGGTCACTTTTACTTGAATCTATTTTAGGCCCCAGAGGGCCTATCTAAGCCTGCATTTACTTAGAACAAATAGTGTTAACCTATCAGCTTTATTGTCTTGTGATAACACGGAGTTTACAGCTAGTGAAATGATGAAATGTATTAGACTGAAACTGGTTTGCAAATCTCTTGGTTTTAATATAGCTACTTGTAATGCTTTAAGTGTATCTTGAAATGAACAATTCCTTTTAACCCCATTTTTAAACTGTCCTTCAAAGAAGACCTGCCTTATGTATGATTTAAAAAATATTGCTTTAGTACAAACTTTTGGCAAAGAGGTATGTTCTGACGCAATTTTTTTTAGAATGAATGTACTTCACTTCCTCCTGTCTGGTTAAAAGGGCCTGGTGCAGATGATATGTCAAGAAACCCACTGTCTGTGCAATATTTCAATAACACTACATAGGGCAAATAAAATACTTGAAATAATTCTAAAACAATTTTTGTACCTGGGGAAGATGGCTTTATGACTGAAAATCTAAAGAACATTTTTAAAGCTAGATGAAAGTACTCAAATGATTATGGCTTGTAAATACTTCTCAATTCAACAGTGTAGAAGAAAAATACCGGAATAAAGCCAAAGACTATCATCCAACAATGAAGAAATTTCAACTGATCTGCCTGCCTTCCCTGCCTCCCCTCCCTGCCTGTTTTACTAAGTCTGGATCTTTTAAAAATATCTTCTCAGTATAATTCCTTCAGGAATGTCCTCTTAAGGATGAAATTGCACAAGTTCAGGACACCATGACTTCTTAATGCTTGTCTTGGGAGTGTTCAGTTTTATGCTTTTTCCTTAAGATGCTGAGGTAAGGCAAATGGATTCACTCAGCCACACAAACTTACCTTCAGGCCTGCTGGACCTCGGCATCTATGACAGCTCACACAGGTTAATACTGAATGTAAACTAAAAATTGCAAGGATCATTGTAGTCAATCAGTTTGGGCTGTAATTTATGCAACGGCTTCTTATGACTTAGAAAAGGGGCACCTTGTTCCTTTACTACTGTAAAATTTTCTTAACCAAAATTTGGTGAATTTCACCAGTCTACCTCACATTTTGTTTTTATTCTATAAGTTGTGTCTACAGTATGTTTTATCCTTTCATTTAATTTGGTGAATGTATTAAAATTCTCTCCCATTCCCCACCCCCAAGTTTGTTTTCTTTAAGCTTATTTTATGTAAGAAAAATGAGCTCCCTGACTCTACCAATGTCCAAAACAGGATGGAAGTCTCCATATCATAGGTGGTTGCAAAATCCTCTACTTCAGCAAAACTAACTGCCAAGGAAAAAGATTTGTTGAATGACATGTTAAATAGCTACAGACTCAAATGTACATTTCCATGAAACTACAGCTCACAGACCTAGAAATGAGGCACTGTGAATGTTTTTTTTTTTTTGGGGGGGGGGGGAGGTCCGGTCATGGGGCCTGAACTCTGGGCCTGGGCGCTGTCCCTCAGCTCTTCAGCTCAAGGCTAGTGCTCTACCACTTGAGCCACAGCGCTCACTTCTGGCTTTTTTTTTTTTTTGCTTATGTGGTGCTGAGGAATCGAACCCAGGGCCTCAGGCATGCAAGGCAAGCGCTCTACCACTGAGCCACCTTCCCAGCCCTGTGAATGTTTGTTAGTACATCTCCAACCTTTTACTTTACACAAGGCAACTTTTCCTGACTTTAGAATCCTCAGGAACAGAACTTTGGATTACTAAAACTATGTAAATATGATGCAAGGTGCTATTTAATCTTATCCCACTTAATTTAAGAAAATGGCCATGCACCAGTGGCTAATGCCTATATTCCTACCTATATAGACTCCTCAAGCCAGCCTGGGCAAAGAAAGGTTACAGAACTTCAAGATGCTTTGGTGTTGCATACCTGTTATCTCACATACAACAGGAAGCATACAATGCTAGCTTATGCCTGCTTAGCTACTCAGGAGGCTAAGACCTAGAGGCTTATGATTCAAAGCTGGCCAGGCAGAAAAGTTAATATAACTCCAATTAACTGCTAAAATACTGAACTGGAAGCATTGCTCAAGTGATAGAACACCCACTATAAGCAAGCAAGCTAAAGGACAGATACTGAGTTCAAGTCCTAGTACCAACATAAACAAGAAATCAGATGGCTCGCTCCTATAATCCTAGATACTCAGGAGGCTGAATGCGGAAGGACTGCAGTTCAAAAGCAGCCTGGGCAGAAAAGTTCATAACCCTATCTCCAAATAACCTGGGAAAAAACTGGGATGGAGGTATGGCTCAAGTGGAAGAGTATGAGGCTACCAAGCTTGAGACCCTGAGTTCAAACCTTAGTAGTGCTATACACCCACCCCATTTTTTAAAAAATGGAGCAAACAAGACAAGGAATGGCTCAAAGGTTAGAGGCCCTGCCTAGCAAGCACAAGGCCTTGAGTTCAAACTTGAGTATCACCAACGTAAGTAACCCTTGTCCTAGACATGTGCCTGTTGGATCTCTCTATATATAGAGAGTAGTGAAAGAATTGAATTTGAAGAACCCATGAGAATACAGACCAAAGACCTTGGCTGTCACTTCAATAATGATAGGACAGACTGAGGAGAAGCAGAGACTGCCAGCATTCTACTGTTCCAAGCAGCAACCTTGGAAAAAAAATAACAACTGGTGGCCAGACCTTTACATTCAACCACGTGGCCCTGGAACAACATCTAGGAACAAACATTCCTGGCGTTACAAACATGGAGACTAGATCTTAAGCTTCCCTGGTTCTAGAACATTACTGTAACACTGAGGCCCTGCCATCACTGAAAAGCCATGATAAAGATGGTTTCAAAAAGGCCTTTGAAAGCAAGGAAAATCATTCACAGAATCAGTTTATGGGGCTCTTTACTGTCTAGAGCTGAGCATTTACATTAATGACACCAACACAGGGTAAGTTATAATAAAGAAAAAGTGTCCAGGCACCAGCAGCTCACACCTATAATCCTAGCTACTCAGGAGACTGAGATCTGAGGGTCACAGTTTGACACCAGCCTAGAAAGTCTATGAGTCTTTTATCTTCAATTAAACACCAAAAAGAAGCCAGAAGTGGAGCTGTGGCTCAAGTGGTAGAGCACTAGTCCTGAACATATGAAATTCAGGGATGGTGCCCAGGCCTGAACTCAAGCCACAGGACCAGTGTGTGTATGCAACCACACACAAAAGAAAAACATGTTTTCTGACAATTTCGACAAGTAGTCTAATTTTTTTTTTTTTTTTTACTAAAAGAGTAATGGGGACAAGGGAGGCTGAAGGAGACAAGGGACCAAAGAGTGTATCCTGTTTTCTGCCAAAAAATTCAGGAATCATGACAAAGAAAGAAGACATGCCTGTGTGTCACTACTCTTAAGAATCACCTGAGCAATATTAACCTTAAGGGACTAAGGCTGGACAGGAATATGCTGTGTTCCCATCCAACAGTATGAGACTTCCTTGCTGGGCAAAGTTAGCAAGCTCAACTAAAAATCACTGTCAGTTGTACTCACTGGCTATCTTTATAAGAGTCACACTTCTAGGAGATATACCAAATTCAATCTTACATCCACACAGATAAGAGCAGAACACATCAAATGATAGGTTCCTACAATGTGTATCTGCTAGATAACTTTTAAAACCAACTATTGAGGGTGCTAATAAAAACTATCAACATCTTTATATAACTAGAAATTATAGAATCACCCTTTCTGAAGCTTGACGAAGACACATTCTACTTCCTGTTACACTGCTGCCTGCACCAGGCCACAGATTCAGCTCTTTCTCTAATGTCCTCTTTTGTCTTCACTTGTGATGTGATTCCCTTGACTATTCTTTGATTTTTCTTTTCTTTTTTCAAGTTTTAACTAGTGTGCATTAATTGTACAAAGGGGCCTCACTGTGATATTTCTGTACATGCCTATAATTTATTTTGGTCAAATTCACCCCCTTATTATTCTTTCTTACCTCCTCCCTCATTTGAACCAGGGTTTCCCAAGTGCAAGGATTACAGGTGTGCCACTATATCCTGCCATTCTTTGATGTTTGAAACTCTTTCCTTGCTTTCTACTACCCTCTTCTGACTTTCTTACCTTGCTTCATGCCTTCTCTGGTCTCTTTGGACATGCTTAAACAATGGTATTCCTCACAGATCTATCATAATTCTCCTTTTACATAGTCCAGGATGATCTCTTCTAAACCTTCAAAGAACTAAACCCATAAATTTGCTCAGTTTAAATCTCCCGAACTCCAGACCCCCATATTCAATCATACACTAGGATAAATGTTTCCATTTAGAGGTGCTAAAACTGAACTTACCCTTTCCCATCAAATTCTCCAAACCCACCTCCTCTGTATTCCCATCTCAATCCATCAACCTACTGTATTATCTCAAACCAAAATTTACCCTACATTCTTTGCCATGATCCTCCTCTGGTCAGCTACAAACTTCTATCAATTCTTTTTTTTTTTTGGTCCAGTCGTGGGGCCTGAACTCTGGGCCTGGGCACTGTCCCTCAGCTCTTCAGCTCAAGGCTAGTGCTCTACCACTTGAGCCACAGCGCCACATCTGGCTTTTTTCTTTTTGCTGAGGAATCGAATCCAGGGCCTCAGGCATGCAAAGCAAGCGCTCTACCACTGAGCCACCTTCCCAGTCCCTTCTATCAATTCTTAAATTCTGTCTTTGTAATGTGTGTCCTATTTCATCCTTGGTGTTTCATTATTATCTACTACTAATTCTGTTCTCTTAATTATCTTTTAAATTTCAGTTTCCTCTATTATAAGCCTTTCTTCATAAAATTGTCATAATTAAATAATGCAGCCTAAATACTAAGTCAGATGTAGCAAACATCCAAATGCTAGATACTATTAATACTAATACCTTTTTTTTTTTTTTGGGTCCGGTCATGGGGCCTGAACTCTGGACCTGGGCGCTGTCCCTCAGCTCTTCAGCTCAAGGCTAGCGCTCTACCACTTGCGGCTTTTTTCTTTTTGCTTATGTGGTACTGAGGAATCAAACCCAGGGCCTCAGGCATGCAAGGCAAGTGCTTTACCATTGAGCCACCTTCCCAGCCCCTATTACTAATTTCTTAAAAGAACTATCTAGATTATAAAATTTAAGTGGCTATTTTCAACATTAACTTGACAAAGTACCATATCATCCATGTTCCATGTAATACTTTTTTTTTTTTTTTGTCAGTCATGGGGCCTGAACCCTGGGCCTGGGCGCTGTCCCTTAGCTCTTCAGCTGAAGAGCTCTACCACTTGAGCCACAACACCACTTCTGGCTTTTTCTGCCATGTGGTGTGAGGAATCATTCATGTAAGGCAAGCACTCTAACACTGAGCTACCTTCCCAGCCCCTAATACTAACTTTTAAAGAAACCAATCAATACATATCCTTCTCTACCTCCAAATCTCCTTAAAATCAACTGGTGCTTGTCTATGTAGTATATGTTACTCATGTGCAAATGAGAGCTGTATTACAAGCTCAGGGTTACCTTAAAGTTCACATTGTTCTTCAGAGTGAAATACGTATACCCCTTGCCCTTTCTACCCAAGCAGAATAGTCTTACACCATCCTATAAATAATAAAAGCCCCTCTTTACAGAAATATAAAACATACACCAAACTCTTAACTTAAGGTCCTAAAGTAAGATATGATTGTTTCAGCTCATACAGATAATCTATGTGAAAACACAGTGGTACTTCACTCTTGGGCTGTAGCCCTTTATTTCTTTCAAAGATGAAGTACCAAGTTACTCAAGTATCAGAAAGAACTTTGCCTTTTGGAGAGAAAATTCGGCTAAGTTGCTGCAAACTGCTAAGAACTACTTTTACAAAGTGAGTGTTTTAACCATATTTCGGTCTCAAACCTAAGAAACTCCCTGAAAAGCACATAAATAACAACACAACATTATCTTAGTACATTTATCACTTAGAAAAGGCTATTTTATTATTTTATTCCACATTATGTACAGGTCATAAAAGGCCACAGCAGTTTTTCAACATATAAACCCTTTAAAAGTAGAGGGTACTATGAAGGTTAGACAAGTATCAAAATGAAGTCCAATAATGTAGGTATATACTCAGTGCAGTATTTCTGAGGAATAATAAGCAGATACCAAGTCATTCATATTTAGCTTGCAACTATTCTATAATGATTTCATAAGCTTTTTTGAAATTTGCTAACAGGCCAATTGTGCCAAATGCATTTTTTAAAAGTGAAACCAGAAATGTAAAAACAAACTCAGAAAGTATCCATCAAAATTCTGGTCATTTATCACTTCATAAGAAGAGCTTTAGTTCTTTACCTCTTTCCACTTTATCCTGCCATCAAAGGTAGGAAAGAGAAATGGAAGAAAATGCTCAGTTTTCTAAATTTTTTCCATTTCTTTGGAACTTTCCTTTTTTGTAGGAGTTTTCTTAAAGTATCCATCAGGTCTCTTTAAAAATTAGCTTCAAATTGCTAAACACATAGTACTGTGCCCTTCTTAAACAGTAACTCAAAAACGTTGGTTTCCATTCTGTGAAAATACAATCTTTAATCCTATAACTGGTATCAGATCAAATATTAAAAAGTACAGTACCAAGCTACACTGGTATATTTCCATATTAAGAACTTCAAAATATACTTATCACTGAGACCATAGTCCTTGCATTAGTTTTCAGTCCACTATGAACAATTATCTGCTGCATGTAAACATGTCTAAATTACTATAGATAAAATACATCAATCATAAATTTCTGTAAAAGATAATAAAATATCTTTTTTAAAAAACAAAACAATAATCAGCTATGACTGCATTATTTCCAATTTTATGAAAATGGAACAACCATGTAGTTGTTGCCAGTCCTGAGTTCATTGTAATAAAAATGGCCCTAGTTCCTGGTTAAAGTCAGCAACCAATTCATTCTCTTCAAAAGATGTCTTCTGGTACTGCAGGCAAGATTGGTTTAGGTGGTACTTTGTCCATTAAGAAAATTATACACCAGAAACTGACCAGTGCCACAGTACTGGGTCGCAAACAATTTCCCATCAGGAGTAGGATCTGAGAAAGCAATTTCTTCTTTACTCAAATATGAGCCATATATAAAGTTACTCCTATTAAAAGAAGAGGTGGGAGGGAAACATGAAAAGTTTTTTTTAAAAAATCATTAAAATAGTGAAAGCCTGACACATTTGTGTTTTCTAAAAGGACTTAAGTAATGATCTGTGCTAAAGATGGTTGAAATACTGATTCATTTAAAGTATTATTTTTGATGTTTGTTGTTTTTTAATAGATGGAACCATGTAAAACCCATCTACCCACATCTACTCAACACACAATTAAGAACTTCTTCAACCTGATCGAGGGCATCAAAGAACATCAGAGGTAATACAGAGAAAGTGAACTGTTTCTCAAATATCAGGAGTAAGATAAGGCTGTTCTTGCCTGCCCAATAAATGAACAAAAGGTTATAGTTAGTGAATTAGATGAGAAAAAGAAGAAGAAAGGCATCTAGATAGGAAAGAAAAAAACAACTATCTTTTTAGAGATGAAAGGACATGGTTTATAGAATTCTAAGTGATTTACAAAAAACATGCAAGCTGAATTCAGCTTGGTTGATATAAATATTAATTATATTTTCTATCTTCTTGTAATTGATAATCCCCCCCCAAAAAATTAGGAAA
Organism: Dipodomys ordii; assembly: GCF_000151885.1. Lineage (NCBI taxonomy): Eukaryota > Metazoa > Chordata > Mammalia > Rodentia > Heteromyidae > Dipodomys > Dipodomys ordii. The sequence continues at coordinate 20,791,578 of NW_012267241.1, read as the reverse complement.
AACAAAGCTGGGGAAGTGGCGTTGTGCTCAAGTGGTAGAGTGCTCACCTTGAGCTGAAGAGCTGAGGGACAGGGCCCAAGCCCATGACCAAACAAACAAAGAAAACAAAAAAACAAAGCTGGGGGACTGGGAAGGTGGCTCAGCGGTAGACTGCTTGCCTCCTATGCATGAGGCCCCCTGGGTTCAATTCCTCAGCACCAAATAAACAGAAAAGGCTGGAAGGTTCTGTGGCTCAAGTGGTAGAGCATTAGCCTTGAGCTGAAGAGCTCAGAGACAGCGCCCAGGCCTAGAGTTCAAGCCCCACGACAAAAAACAAAAACAAAACAACAACAAACCTGGGCACTGGTGCTCACACCTATAATCCCAGCTACTCACTCAGGAAGTTAAGATATGAGGATTGTGGCTCAAAGCCAACGAGCTGGACAGCAAAGTCTGTGAGACACTCTAGTAAATTACTCAGAAAAAAAAACCGAAGTGGTGCTATGGCTCAAGTAGTAGAGTGAATATAAAGAGGATCAGGGACAACACACAGGCCCCAAGTTCACGCCCCAGGATTGGCCAAAAAAAAAAAAAAAAAAGATAAAACAAAATACTAGGAGTAAGTTTAAGTATAAGACTATTAACTACAAATATAAATATTACTGAATGAAAGATCTAACAGAAACAAAGATATTCCAAGTTTATGAATCAGAAGACCTTAACCATTGTAAAACTGGCATTTTCCTACAAACTGACATATAGATGGCTTCTCTAGAGAAATTGAAGAGCTGGTCCTAAAATTAACATGGAAATACAGTGGATGCCAAATAGCAAAAATAATTTTTAAAAGAAGAAACAAGGCTAGAACACTCATATTTTCTCATTTAAAATATACTACAAAGCAATAGTGTTCCAAAGTGTAGTAGGTGACATGAGAACAGACATACAGACCAATTACTCTATTTATGGGCAATAATTTTTAACAACATGCTAAGACCAACTACTATAAGAGAATATCACATGTGATATACTGCCTCAAATTACATACAATAATGAACTCAAACTAGGTCAAAGGCCTACATGTAGCAACTAAAACTATAAACTCTGACAAGACAACATAGGTATGAATCTTAGTGGCTATGGACTATGCAGTGGCTTTTTATATGTAACAACAAAAACAAGAGTGACATGCCAGGCACGCACTCTGCCACTGACACCACCCAAAAACCTCTTTTGAATGAATGTAATCATTAAACTCCTTCACCAAAGGAGAACAAAAATAGAGACAATTTACAGAACAAAAAACAAATGAGTCTTTGACAAAAGAAAATAAGGGACCTAAAAGTTTACAAATAATACTCTTAAATTGAGACAAATTTTCATAAAAAGCTGAACTCACAAGAAACTTTCCACAGCTTGTTGGTTATGTTTTAAAGTTCTCTAGTATCTCATTGCAACAATGAGCTGTACAAGTCGTTATGTCGAAAAACGAACTTTACAACTTTGGTAGGGGGGATGGGGGGGAGGGGGGCAGGGTGCAAGGATATGAAGGGTAGGAAGGGGAAACAAAGGAGGAGGCTACAATGCTTGATAAGAAATGTGCTCATTATCTTGCCCATGTAATTGTAACCCCTCTGTACAGTATTTTCACAAAAAAAAAAAAAATTCTCTAGTATCAATGAAACTCGAAATAAGTCATGATTGTGGCCTAACATCACAGCTACAACCAAGTCAAAATAGTTAAGATTTAAACAAGAATGCTTTTGTTCTCCTCAGATTAACTTCACAGGGAAGTATTTACAGATCCAATATACTGGCAATTTTATGCAAAATTTACTATAAGTACAAATACAAACTATACAATTATAATTAAATGAAACGCCAGTCTTCATACTAAAATTCTCAACTCCTAAACTACTGCAAACCAACATGCAAGTTACCTTAGGCATTCAATCATGCGAGAAGCTATTTTCCTCCGACGCATCATACTGAATACCCATATCCGACTGATCCCACAGATGGCAGGTTCTGGCAATGTTGAACAGCACCAGGCTTTTTGCCTTTCAAATCTGACTTTTTCTTCTTCTGACCTGATCACTGGAAGTTTCTCTTCTATAACTCTATAGCCCTATAAATGTGAAAATTGAGGAGTCACTACATTTGTGTGGCTTAATAACTGTGGAAATCACTCACGGTTTTACTCTCGCTTCTAGAAAATTCACAAGCCTAGAAGTTCTAATTCATTACTTATGTCACTATGAGGGAAAGTCAGTTAATTTCTTTAAGGTCAGGGCTTCTCATGTATAAATTGGATATACTCATCAACTCACATTTTGAGAGATTAAGTAAGGAAAAAATATATAAAACATTCTACTGTGTGGTCCACATGAGAATGGAACATTTCCCTCTACCTCCTACAGACTAATAATCAGCAAAAATACAGGTTCAGAATTTAGTAGTATTAATGGCTGCTCCTATCAATGTTTCCAAATTTCTTGGATTTATAGCTGTGCAAGAACTAAGAGTAGGAACAGCAGGAAAATCAGAATTTTAAAAGGCTCTTGAATCTACTGGTCTCTTTAAATAAATAACTGTAAAAATCATATATCTCTTTGTCCAACATAGATGTGTAACTCATGTGGCAGAGTACCAGCCTGGAGCAAAATAGCTAAAGGGCTATATCCATGCCCCAAATTCAAGCCCCAGTACTAGCATCAAACACCAAAAAACTTTTTTTTTTTAATTAAGAGTTAGCATTAGTTATCTTCTAATCTAATCACTGTTGTAAGTTGTTTTTGAAATTAAGTAAAACAGAAATTTTAAAACGCATGGTTTACCTAGGCACAGTGGCTCACACCTGTAATCACAGCTACTCAAGAGATGAAGATCAAGAGGATCATAGTTTGAGGCTGGCCCAGGAAAAAGTCTAAGACCCCCATCTTAGTCAATAACAAAAAAAGAAAGAAAGGAAGTACAAAAGTACTTGTCAGCTACTTACTTTAAACCAATTATCACAGCAAGACTCTTAAGAACTACAATTTCAAAGCATGTAAAACTTGAAAAACAGAAATAAACTCATAGGGTTTTTTTTGTCCTTCTATTAAAAATTTTTATGAAGCAGCACGTATTTATGCAGGCAGCTACTGGTATGGTAAAGACACTAAGGGAATAGTACTTATATACAATACTAACTAAATTCATGAAGATGAACTTAGATGAAAAAAAAGATTTTTCAAGTGAAAATCGTAGAGTCAAAAAGCTCCTATTTGCTTAGGTTGGTCTTAAGAACTATGTAACAGGGCTGGGAAGGTGGCTCAGTGGTAGAGCGCTTGCCTTGCATGCATGAGGCCCTGGGTTCGACTCCTCAGCACCATATAAGCAGAGAAAAA
>NW_012267241.1:20770358-20780358 GCF_000151885.1 Dipodomys ordii | reverse complement strand
ATCATTATATATGTGTGTGTGTGTATATATATATATATATATATATATATGTAGGCATGTATGTATCTATGGCCATCCGGTTTTTGGGGGGGAGGGAGTGTTCAGCACACTAGGATTTGAACTCAAGAAAGCCATGTTCATTAAAACAGAAACTGTACCACTTGAGCAGCACCCCATTTTTACTCTGCTTAGTTTTGAGATAGGCTCTCACATTTTGCCTAGATTGGCTTAGACCACAATCCTATTTACAGTACCTGTTGTAGGTACACACTACCACACCATCTTTTTCTGTTGAGATGGGGTCTTGGAAACTTTTATTTTGGGGGGGGGGTCAGTCGTGGAGCTTGAACTCTGGGCTTGGGTGCTGTCCCTGCGCTCTTCAGCTCAAGGTGAGCGCTCTATAGCTTGAGCCACAGCGCCACAGCATCACTTCTGGTTTTCTGGTGGTTAATCAGAGACAAGAGTCTCATGGACTTTCCTGCCCAGCTGGCTTTGAACTGCGATCCTCAGATCTCAGCCTCCTGAGTAGCTAGGATTACAGGCTGTCGCCTGGCTAAGGGTCTTGGAAACTTTTTGCCAAGGCTGCCCTCAACCTGCAATTTTCTGACCTCAGACTTCTAAGTAGCTATGATTATAGGCACAAGCCAACATGCTTGGTTTTTAATTTATGTTTCTGATAGAAAATTTCTCCTTGTTGCTGTTATTCTAAATGATAGAGCCTAAAAACAGACAAAATTTCTTCTTTTGTTTCCATTATGAAAGCAAAAACAAAAACAATAAAACAAAAACAGATCACAACTGAAAATAAAGCACACTGGGTGATGGATACAGTATAGTTGTATAGTTTATACACTAAAAATTCAAGCATATACTTAAGATCTGTGCATGTAACTATGTATAAGTTATGTCTCAATTTTAAAAGTTCACCCTAATTATTTTCATGAAAGGCTGATTGAGAATGTGTATTTATAAAGACAGTTAAAAAACAAAGTAACAACCAGCTCAAAAAAAATCAACAAACAATGCAAAGGAAAATACAACATAGAGGGAAACCTCTAATTAAGAGACAAGAGGAACCAGGCACCGGGTGGCTCACACCTGTAATCCCAGCTACTCAGGAAGCTGAGATCTGAGGATCATGGTTCAAAGCCAGCTCGGGCAGGAAAATACATGAGACTCTTATCTCCAATAAACCACTCAGAAAAACCACAAGTGGCCCTGTGGCTCAAGGGGTAGAACGCTAGACTTGAGCTGAAGAGCTGAGGGACAGCACCCAGGCCCAGAGTTCAAGCACCACAATTGACCCCCCCCAAAAAAAGAAAAGAAAGAAATATACATCAACACATGCAACATATAAACCTTACTCAAATAAACTATATAAGAAATATAAGATATTTGAGGTGCTCTACAGCCTGATGAAATGTTTACTATTAAGGAATTAATGAATGTATTCTTTTTTTCTGTTGGTCGTGGGCTTGAATTCTGGCCTGGGCACTGTCCCTCAGCTCTTCAGTTCAAGGCAAGTGCTCTACCACTTGAGCCACAGCGCCACTTCTGGTTTTTTCAGGTGGTTTATCGGACATAAGTGTCTCACCGACTTTCCTGCCTGGGCTGGCTTTGAACGGTGATCCTCAGATCTCAGCCTCCTGAGTAGCTAGGATTATAGGCATGAGCCTCAGGAACCTGGCACAATGTATTCATTTTTTAAAGATACGGTTATATACTTTAAAGCATTTTTATTAAAAAGAGAATGCTTTTAAAAGAAAATACTATTTAAAAAAAGAATAAATTAGAACTTGAATAAAAATGAAGTCCTGGTATTAAAACTACAATGTAATGCCTGGCTTTACTTCAAAATAACTAGGAAAATTAGATGAAAGATTGACTGTGATTTGTTATTTGTTTAAAGTGTTAAGTGAGAGGTACATGGGGATTCATTATTCTCTTGATGTGGGGGAGTGGTTCAGAGAGAAAGGTAAGTTTAGAGACTTAGTTTATTAAACTTATTTTAGAAAGTTCAAAACATATACTGTCAAAGCCCATGGTTTTAGCTGGATGGGGGTGGCACTTATCATACCAGAACTTAGAGAAGCTACCTGAGTACAGTGAGTTTGAGGCCAGCTAGGCTATCTAGCAGGACCCTAGCTCACAAAAACAAAAATGAAGGCTTAAGTAAAACTTATTTAGTAGAGAAAAACTAAACTAATTTAGTCAGCATAGCAGTAAAGCCTAAAGTCAGGACAAGCAGTTGACTCCACAAAGAGTATAAAGTAGCTTTGAGGTTAACATGATCTTTTTTTATTTTTTTATCCTGAGGCTTCAGAGATGAAAGCAAATTAATTCATTCAAATGCAGTTACGTGGCCTATATAACAGAAAGCATAAGACACAACAGAAACACTGCAAGAGAAATAAACTCTTGAAACACATGCTTTGGTAAAATAAGTTTTAAACATTTGTATTTTAAGTCACCAAAATATAAACAGAGGTGAGCTGCATGACAGAATGTTGATTTAAATTTTCTCCTGTCAGCCTATCCATATATCCTATTTTTCTACTTTAAATAAAATAGTGATGCAATATTCATATAGTTAAGCAACTTTTTTTTTCCTTGGGGGGGAAGCTCAGTCATGGGTCTTGAATTGAGGGTGTGGGCACTGGCCTTGAGTTATGCTGCTCGAAGGTAGTGCTCCACCACTTTGAACCACAGCTCCACTTCTGGTTTTCTGGTAGTTAATTGGAGATAATGGTCTCACAGACTTCCCTGCCCCAGCTGGCTTCAAACAGCGATCCTCTCAGATCTCAGTGTGAGCCACCAGCATCCGGCTAGCAAAAGATTTTTTTTGGAGGGGGGTCCAGTCGTGGGGCCTGAACTCGGCCTGGGCGCTGTCCCTCAGCTCTTCAGCTCAAGGCTAACACTCTACCACTTGAGCCACAGCGCCACTTCCGGCTTTTTTTTTTTTGCTTATGTGGTGCTGAGGAATCGAACCCAGAGTAAGCGCTCTACCACTGAGCCACCTTCCTAGCCCCCCTAGCAAAAGATTTTTAGATGTTTTGGAGCTGGAAGCATGGATTCAGAGGTAAAGTGCTTGCCTAGCTAGAAAGCTCAAAGCCCTGAGTTAAATATTCTATAGACATTTTTTAGTAAAAATAATCTTGTATTAACAATACTGATAAAGATGTGAATCCAGTCAATGTGACCATATTGAAGTTTAAAGTGCTATGATTAGACATTTACAAAAATGCATGAGAGTTCAGTTAATTCAGGAAATATTGCACCGACCACATACCATATATGTAAACAAGTGATCTACATACTATAACAAAATGATGAAGAGGATGTCAAAGTAATCCAAAGAAACCAGTTCTACTTATTAGCTATATTGCATTGAGCTAAAAATTATTAAGCTTCTTTAAACCTTTGTTCCTACCTGCAAGAAAATCACTACAATAAAAGTTTGTGGAGAAACTAAAAAAGAAAATGCTACCAAATGTAGAACTTAGTGCCTAATGTAACATTTACTCAATAAATGTTTCCAATAGGACTAAAGCAACTAATCATTTCCTTGTTGTTTTGAGACAGGATCTCACATGTAACCCAGACTGTCACTGAACTCACTATATATGCCAGGCTGGACCTCAATTCTCTATCTTCCCAAAGAGACTTGGGATTTCTGGGACTATAGATGGGTGCTACTTCCCCTGGGTCTTACGTGCTTTTATATCTTAGATACTTTTGAGACTTCAAAAGATGACTCATGGCCTGGTCTCCCAGAACATATTTACAAATCATAATTAAATACTTCTATTTTCCTAACCTTTCATACTGTTTGTAACTTTGGCCTGATATCCTTTTCTCTATACCTTCCTTTCTGACTCTATTCAGATATAAAACTGTTTTTTCCAATCTGTTAGACACCTTTTTCCTTAAACTCATATATATTTTACATATCCTCAAATATTACCGCTCTGACACTTGCCACATTAAATAATTTATCCAGCCAGGCCAAGTGGTACAGGCCTGTGATTCTACAAATCAAGAAGCTAAGGGAGGAAGATTTCAAATTGAAAGGCCAGACTAGATTACACAGAGAAACGTTGAAATAAAATACACATAAACATATACATACACACAGGAGATGTTTATAACAACAAGAAAACAGCCAGGGGGGTGGGGGGAGGGAGAGGCTGGGAAGGGATGTGAAGGGTAAACAAAGGAGGAGGCTGCAATGCTTGATAAGAAATGTACTCATTATCTTGCCCATGTAATTGTAACCCCTCTGTACAGTATGTTCACAATAAAAAAATAAAAATAAAATAAAATAAAAACAGCCAATCAGCTGGGCGCCAGTGGATACTGGCTGTAAATATAGCTACTTAGAAGGCTGAGATCTGAGGATTGCAGTTCAAAGACAGCCTACGCACGAAGGTCCATGAGACTCTTACTTCCCATAAACTACGCCCCCCCCAAAAAAAGGCAGATAACTAGATATATTAAAAGACCAAAAAGGTGAAGATATAAAGTATATTTGTCTAGATTTGAATTCAACTATTTCCTAGCAAAAATTTTTTTGTCACTAAAACTAAGACTATCAAGATCTGAAGGACCTAGAATATTTAAGTTGATACATTCTTCTGTCTACTATAATTATCACCTGAAGTTATAGAAATCATATGATTTGCGGGCACCAGGGGCTCACACCTGTAATCCTAGCTACTCAGGAGGCTGAGATCTGAGGATGTGGTTCAAAGCTAGCCCGTGTAGGCAAGTCCATGAGACTCTTATCTCCAATAAAAGCACTAAAAAGCCAGAAGTGGCACTATGGCTCAAGTGGTAGAGCGCTCACCTTGAGCTGAAGAGTACAAGGACAGCGCCCAAGCCCAGAGTTCAAGCCCTATGACCAACAATAACAAAAAAAAAGAAATCATATGATTTGGAGCACTTTAGAAACAAATCAGATGTGTCTCATCTAAGTGAGTAGCTCTAGGCAACGGACTTACTACTCCCCCCATGTACAAGCCGCACTCACAATTTCAAGTGAGACCAGCTAGCATCTGAGTGCAGAGCACCAACATTCACCCGAGCCCTTCACTGCCATGCCACTACCTCCAAATGAAAAAAACCTCCTTTCTCAGGCTTTTCCTCCAATGTCCCCAACCCATGTCTTTCTGTGTAGTGTGGCTAGGGACTGGCTAGGGAAGCGGCTTGGTCTATGAGAAGCTAGTCCCTTCACAGCGGCACCTCTCCTGAGACTTTCTGCAGGTGCCTGGAAGCACAGTTTCCAGTTGATCATTTATACTGTTTCAACAAAAAAAAAAAAGACTCTTCATAGGAGATATAATTATCTTTAAACACTATTGGCTGTTCACCACACTGCCTATTAGGGGTCTCTCTGAAATACGCATCCTTGCTAGCCAGAAGATCCCCAAGATTACAAGGCCCAGTGCCCATACCACAAGATGCTCAGACTGCACTAGACTGACTTTAAGCTGCTATGGAAAGCTGTGGCATTCTTTATTGTGACATTGAGTCACTCCCTAACGATGTAATTCAGGAAACCATACCTATTAGTTTTAAGAAAATTCAAATAAGTAAAAATTTCCCTATACACCCATATGTATAAAAAAAAGAAGAAAAAAGCTATAAAAATTATTCTATATTATTTTCTTTTTTTACAGATTGAAAAAAAGACAATAGTGAAAAAGATCAATAATGGACTATGGACTATGGTAAGTGACTCACTAAAAATCTACATCTTCTAGTTTAAGCTCATATTTTTTGTTTTTTTGTTTTGAGTCAAGATCTTCCTACATAGCCTACAATTTGTGATCCCATGCCTCTGTCTCTGCGTACTGGGATTACAGGTATATATTATCATGACCAGTGCTCACATTCTTTTCTATTATGCCCTTACTTGAAGAATATTACAAAACATAATGAAGGGGTACACAAATGTATATAATATAAAGTGAAATATGCTATATGCTTGAAAGGAAATCTCCTTTGATTCAAACCAAGCTTTTATATTTCTATGTTTCTGAATTCTTGTCATTATACATAGCAAATTCTCAAAAAATCGGTTTTATCAGCTGAGGATTTAGCTCAATGATAGAGTGCATACCCAATATGTACAAGGACCTGGATTCAAACCCCAGCACCCAGGCAGGGCTGAAGTGGTGAAAGAGTTGTCAAATTCAAGCAGAGATCACAGGAAAATGCAAAATAATATAAGCAAAGTGTTACAATGGTTTTAAGAAAAGAAAACTCTTACTGGGATTAGAAAGAAATCAAAAAAAGGTTCACAGAAGAGGCAGTATTTCCCAGGGCTTGAAAGGTACAGATGACTATGGGAAGGCGTTCCTGGTGGTAGGAATGCTGTGAACTAAAAGAGAAGCAGAATATTATAAGCCAGGTGCAAGACAGTGATCAGTTCAATTTGGCTTAGAAAAGAGATTAAAAAAAAACAGTTGTTGAAGAATATACATTTAAGAATCATAATGTGGAGGACCATAATATTTGGGAGAAATCAAAAGGAATCAAAGATAATTCTTGGAAAAGCAAGTAATATGAACATATGTAAGTGAAACTATAATATCAGTTTTACTTTCTAATCATACTTTTTTGGGGGAACATTTTGGGGGACAGGGCAGTACTGAAGTGTGAATTTGATCTATCACTTGAGCCACTCCACTAGCCCTTTTTGCACTGGTTATTTTTGAGACAGGATCTCACTTTATGCCCATCCCAGCTTAGATTAAAATACTATTTTTGCTTCCCCTATAAGCTGGAATGATGGGCATGTATTACACTGTATTCAACCATTGGTTGAGATGGAGTCCCCTAACCTTTATGCTAGCAATGATCTCAAAAGGCAATCTTCCAGATCTCTACCTCTCAAGTAGCTAGGATTATAGGATTATTAAGATCAATTTTGTACACAGACTCTTTAAAATTTTTTTTATTATAAAGATACTATACAGAGGGTTACAGTTACATGAGTGAGGTAATGAGTACACTTCCTCTTGAACATTGTTACCCCCTCCATTGTTTTCCCCCTACCATCCCCTCCCTCCCTCTCTTCCCCAAGGTTCTTTTTTTTTTTTTGATTGTGTACACAGACTCTTAGATTGCTCTTATCTAAGCTCTTGTATTTGTTTTAAAGTAAATCACATGGGATGATTATGGATGTTATTTATATGAGAAAAATAAAGCCTAGCAGTTGATATTTAAATAGGCTTTCCATATTCACTATATTTAATATACATTTACATGTTAAAGGCTTTAAGTTATAATATTTAACCAATATAATGAACATGAGAAGACATTATTCTTTGCCTATGCCACAGTCATTTTCTCTCCTTTCTCTGCATTTTGTTTGGGTAATTTACATGTTCCCAACAATTATCTGTGAATTTCTCAACAGGGCTGGCCCTGACAATTGAGCTGGACATCTATCTTCTTTGGAATTGTCACATGCATTGCAGGAAATTTAGCACTCTTGGCTCTACTCACTACATGTCAATAGTTCTCTACACATTTTCAGAAGCCTCTAAGTAGAGTATATAACAAATATCCCATTTCTCATCTTGAGAACCACTGGCATAAACCAGTCATGATTATCCTATTTCTTTCTGCCAGACTCTTGCTTTCCTAGATCCTCTAGTAGCCAAGGATGGCTGCCAGACCAGTTCTAGACAATGAGACAAAAGAAATTTTTTTCAAGAGAGTTTCCAGGAAAAGTGTTTTTTTTTTCACTGATAACTGGTAAAGATCTATCTATAGAAAGATATCTGAATATGATATATCAGGACTACCAAACTCCTAGGAACATGCTATTGCAAATATGAAACAGAAAAGTCAATTTGCTAAGAACAGGAGAGTGCTGAATAAGAAATAGCCAACAGGGGCTGGTAAGGTGACTCAGTGGTAGAGCGCTTGCCTTACATGCATGAGGCCCTGGGTTTGATTCCTCAGCACCACATGAGCAAAAAGAAAAAAGCCGGAAGTGGCACTGTGGCTCTAGAGTTAGCACTCTACCACTAGAGCCACAGCGCCACTTCCGGCTGAAGAGCTGAAGTACAGCGCCCAGGCCCAGAGTTCAGGCCCCACGACCAGACCCAAAAAACAAGAAATAGCCAACACTCATGACAACACTTAATTCCAGGTGTTTTAAGAAAATAAATGCAGGGGCTGGGAAGTTGGCTCAGTGGTAGAGCACTTGCCTTGCATGCCTGAAACCCTGGGTTCAATTCCTCAGCACCAAATAAGCAAAAATAAAAAAGCCGGAAGTGGTGCTGTGGCTCAAGTGGCAGAGCGCTAGCCTTGAGCTGAAGAGCTGAGAGACAGCGCCCAGGCCCAGAGTTCAGGCCCCATGACCGGACCCCCCCTAAAAAAAAAGAAAGAAAAGAAAAGAAATGCATGGCTTAAGCCACTATTAACTGGATATTATGATAAATTCAAACTTTAATCAATTTTTTTCAAGTGTTAGTATTGGGTATTAACGTACTCATTTCTCCCCATTCTATCAGCTAAGTAAGTGCACTTCTATCAATAATTAAAACATGTGAACCTATCATGTTTATGTTTCATAAAAAATACTAATGAAAAATCAAAAAGGAAAAATGATTGTTTTATCATGATCACATACTGAATATCTCAGTATTTCTAGTTTAGCACTTTTCTTGGTAACAACTATTTCCCAGTATATTAGAAATATTTTATTTGATGCCATTCTCACCTCAAAGTCTGTAGGAACTTAGTTAGCAAATCTATTTAGCTGACCAGAAATTCTCATGATTGAAGCAAGGTTCTAACAGGTCGAAGAGAAGGAAAAAATCAGCCAAAATTTTAAGAGGCTGGCATGGCAGACTAAAATTCAGAAGACTTCCAGAGATAAATTTCTTCCATGAGACATCGACTGAGTTAGGCTGGAAAGGATAGAGTACTCTATGTCTTATGTAGCTTTGATCCCTAATCTCTGCAAGAGAGAGCCAACCTCATGAGATTTAAAAGCAGGAGGGAACTAAAAAGTAAAGTTTCAACCCAACTCTGACCTGACCCTACTTGATTGTCAATTAGATCTAAGAGATCACTCCTCATCATAGTGAACTAAAGAAAAAACAGGGTAGGATGGGGTCCACGGGGATAATACACTCAAAATTCAATGTATATCCTACAAAATTAAGAAAGTGAGGGAAGAGGAGGGTGGGAAGGATGGGTAAGAATGTTGAATGTTGAAAATCAAGATGCACTGTACTTATAAACTGCTATGTTGAATGACATCTCCTGTGTACAATTACTTAAATATTTTTTTTAAAAAAAAGAAAAACGAAAGAGAGCTCTTTGGATAAAGATGGAGAAGTTATCTACTTCAGTCTCTACTGTTCCTCCATATACATTGTCTAATGTACAACAAAAGCTTACAAAAACCACATACAAAGCTTCACAAGGGCTGGGAAGGTGGCTCAGTGATAGAGTGCTCAACTCGCATGCATGAGGCCCTGGGTTCAATTCCTCAGTACCATATAAACAGAAAAAACCAAGTGGCACTGTGGCTCAAGTGGTAGAGCACTAGCCTTGGGCAAAAGCTCAGGGACAGCACCCAGGCCGAGTTCAAGCTCCAGGACCGACAAAAAAAAAAAGTTTCACAACTACTGTCATGAGAAGAATTCTTCCTGAATCTAATCTCAAACAATCCTAACCTAACTCCCATTAAGTTATTTTGTGGTTACTAACAAACTCTGAAGTTTATAGAGGGGGAAAAGACAACGAATCATCTACAGGAGAAAACAAGAGAACTGACATACTATAAAGGATATATACAAACACAAATACATAATGGATTAGTTTCAACCATAAATAAGAACAGAAATGGACATGGTTACTCACACCTATAATCAGGAGGTAGAGACTGAGAGGACTGCTGTTTGAAGCTAGTCTGAGCAAAAAGTTAGAAGGAGGGGCTGGGAAGGTGGCTCAGTGGTAGAGCACTTGCCTTGCA
>NW_012267241.1:20761989-20768828 GCF_000151885.1 Dipodomys ordii | reverse complement strand
CTGGGTTCAATTCCTCAGCACCACATAAACAAAAAGAAAAAAGCCGGAAGTGGCGCTGTGGCTCAAGTGGTAGAGCACTGGCCTTGAGCTGAAGGGCTGAGGGACAGTGCTCAGGCCCAGAGTTCAGGCCCCACAACCGGACCAAAAAAAAAAAAATTATTACAAGGTTTGAGTGGGGATTTAGCTCAATGGAAGAGCACTTGCCTAGCAAGTGCAAGACCCTGAAATCAGTCCTAAAAGAAAAAAAATTCACTAAAAGAAAAAAAAAATTACAGTAGGGTACTGGTGGCTACACCTGCCAATCCTAGCTACTCAGAATGCTGAGACCTGAAGATTACCGTTCAAAGCCAGCCCAGGCAGGAATGTTCGTAATTGGAGTAATATTCTTACTCCAATTAGCCACCCAAAAACCAAAAGTAGAACTGTGGCTCAAGTAGTAGATGCTAGCCTTGAGCCAAAAAGCCAAGGGACAGTGGCTAGGCCTAGAGTTCATGCCCTAATATTGGCACCAAAAAAAAAAAAGGGCCAGATACAGATCTTTGGGGTTCTGGTTTAGGTCAGTGTTCAACACATGCAAATCATATGAAAGGTCCTAAATATAATCCAATAAAATTAAGACAAAAAAATTAAGACACGTTTTATAAAAATGAAATCAAAATGACTATAAATGTACAACACAAAACTATAACTCACCTAGAAGATACTAAAGGAAAACATATAGATAACTTTGGAGATAGCTTTTGAGATACAACAACAAAGGCACAATCCACAAGAGTTAGCAAAGCTGGACTTGATTAAAATTTTAAATTTCTGCTTTACTGAAGATATTGTCAAGGGACTTAAAAAAAAAGTGGAGTAGTGCAAGCCTATAATGTAGTTCTCACAGGAAAAAGCAGGATTATGCATTCAAGACTAGTCTGGGGGGTGGGGAGGGGGGCTGAGAATGTGGCTTAGTGGTAGAGTGCTTGCCTAGCATGCATGAAGCCCTGGGTTCGATTCCTTCATACCACATAAACAGAAAAAGCCAAGTAGTGCTATGGCTGAAGTGGTAGAGTGTTAGCCTTGAGAAAAAAAAACTCAGGGACAGTGTTCAGGCCCTGAGTTCAAGCCCCAGGACTGGCAAAATAATAATAATATATTTTTTAAACCCACAAACAAAAGGGGCTAGGAAAGTTGGCTCAGTGGTAGAGTGCTTGCCTAGCATGCATGAAGCACTGGGTTCAATTCCTCCATACCACATAAACAGAAAAAGCTAGAAGTAGCACTGTGACTCAAGTGGTAAGAGGGCTAGCTTTGAGCAAAAAGCTCAGGGACAGTGACTAGGCCCTGAGTTCAAGCCCCAGAACTAGCACACACACACACACAAAAAAAAAACGCCACAAAAACATGGGTACCTGGTGGCTCAGGCTTCTGAGACTGAAATACACTGTAAATGTATGTGGAAATGTAACAATGAAAATCTCCGTGTATAATTAATGTAAGTTAATTTTAAAAAGAAAATCCACACTAAATTATTTTTTAAGTGAAGAATGAATGACTTTTACTATCTAAATTCAATCAAGTATTCTGTATGCAAATCTAAGCAACTTGTTCCCACACTGAATTAAAATTTGAATTGCATTAATTTTGTTTTGCCTAACTTAAAGCAAATATGCACAATTGGTTTCCTGCCCTAGAATGATTAATTATATCAACTCCCAATGATTTGAAAGCAACAGAGACTGTGACTAGGAGTACTTGCCTATCATACTTGAAGCCCTGAGTTTGATCCCAAACAGTTTTTTTAAAAAGCAGCAAAGGGCTGGGAATGTGGCTCAGTGGTAGAGAGCTTGCCTAGCATGCACGAAGCCCTGGGTTTGATTCCTCAGTACCACATAAACAGAAAAAGACAGAAGTGGTGCTGTGGCTCAAGTGGTAGAGCGCTAGCCTTGAGCACAGAGAGGCTCAAGGACAGTGCCCAGGCCAATTTCAAGCTCCAAGACTAGCAAAAAAAAAAAAAAAGACAGCAAAGTCGGGCACTGATGGCTCATGCCTGTAATCCTAGTTACTCAGGAGGCTGATATCTGAGGATTGGTACAAAGCCAGCCCAGACAGGCAAGTCCATGAGACTGTTATCTCCAATAAACCAAGTGGCTCAAGTGGTACAGTACTAGCCCTTGAGCAGTCATAGCACCTAGGTCCAGAGTTCAAGCCCCACGACCCACTCCCACACCCCCAAAAAAGCAGCAAAATTTTTAAAAACATTCTATTATTGGCAAAGCCTGTAAAAAATCTCCTGATTTACTTATGTTTGTGTGTGTGTACCTGTCCTGGAACTTAAAACTCAGGGCCTGACTACTGTCCCTAAGTGCCCACAGCAAAGTCTAAGAGACTTTCCTGCCGGGGCTGGCTCTTGAGTAGCCTCTTGAGTAACCTCTTTTTTTTTGGGGGGGGGGGTCCAGTCGTGGGCCTGAACTCTGGGCCTGGGCGCTGTCCCTCAGCTCTTCAGCTCAAGGCTAGTGCTCTACCACTTGAGCCACAGCGCCACTTCTGGCTTTTTTCTTTTTGCTTATGTGGTACTGAGGAATCGAACCCAGGGCCTCATGCATTCAAGGCAAGCACTCTACCACTGAGCCACTTTCCCAGCCCTTGAGTAACCTCTTGAGTAGCTAGGATTACAGGTGTGAGTCACCAATGCCCAGCTTTGAATTTTTGTTAGTGTTTGTTTTAGTGGCTTGAACTCTGAACCTGGGCACTGTCCCTGAGATTGTTTTGCTCAAGCCAGCACTCTACCACTCGAGCCACAGCTCTTCTTCCAGCTTTATGGTGGTAAATTGGAGGTAAGAGGCTCTCAGACTTTCCTACCCCAGCTGACTTTGAACCGTGATCCTCAGATACTGGCCTAGGATTATGGGCATGAACACTGGTGCCTAGCTTGAGACAAGGTTTTAACATCTATCCATGGCTAGCTTCAAACTTGAAATCTCCTGCCTCAGGTCTGAAGGAGTAGAGGTATGTACCACTACACCTGGCTTGGATCATTTTTTACATGTTTATTTACCATTCATCTGTCTGAAGGAAACTGTCTGGGTTATGCCCATTATTAAGTCAGGGTTTTTTTATTGTTGTTTATTCTTGGAGATGCTGAGGGTTGAACTCTGGATTTTGTACATGCTAGGCAAATGCTCCACCACTTGAGCCACACTACCAGCACAAGTTAACTTTTTATACTTTGAGTTTTAAGACCTGTGCGTGCGTGCATGAGTGTGTGTGTGTGTTAGAATGTGATGTGCCTAAAGTGTTTTAGGGACAGAAAGGTCTATTAGTGGATTGCAGTAAGAGAAAAAATGTGGGGCTGGGAAGGTGGCTCAGTGGTAGAGCACTTGCCTTGCATGCATGAGGCCCTGGGTTTGATTCCTCAGCACCACATAAGAAAAAAGCCGGAAGTAGCGCTGTGGCTCAAGTGGTAGAGCGCTAGCCTTGAGCTGAAGAGCTGAGGGACAGCGCCCAGGCCCAGAGTTCAGACCCCACGACCGGGTCCCCCCCCCAAAAAAAAGAGAAAGAATGTTAGGAGATACTAGAAAAATAGATGTTTGTAAAATCTTAAGGCCTGTAGTTTGAAATTCTAGTCTGGTCGTGGTAAGAATTTTCACTAGAGAAATTTACAAAATATGATTTACAATTTTTTTGGTTGGTTGTGGGACTTGAACTCTGCGTCTGGGCGCTGTCCCTGAGCTCTTCAGCTCAAGGCTAACACTCTACTACTTGAGCCACAGCGCCACTTCTGGTTTTTGAGTGGTTAATTAATGATGACTCTCACAGGGACTTTCCTGCCCAGGCTGGCTTTGAACTTCGATCCTCAGATTTCAATCTGAGTAGCTAGGATTACACGCCTGGCTTGATATACAATTTTTCTTTTTTTTTTTCAGTAGGGAGGCTTGAATTGTGGGACTGGGCGCTGTGCCTGAGATCTTCAGCTCAAGTCAAGCACTCTGCCACTTGAGGCACAGCACCACTTCTGTTTTTCTGGTAGTTAACTGGAGGTAAGATTCTTACAGACTTTCCTGCCTGGGCTGGCTCTGAACCTCAATTCTCAGATCTCAGGCTTCTGAGTAGCTTACAATTTTTAAAAGATCACTGTGTATACCACAGAGAAACATCAAATGGATGTTTGAAGGTCAATCAGTAAAACATGGCACAAGGAATGCTTTAGAGTGGCAGCAGTGCAAATGACATTAGTAGAAGGACTTGGGATTGATACTAGAAGATGAGATTTTCTAATGGTTGTAGTAAGGAATTCAGTTTTAAAAAAGCTGAAGATCACTCTGAAGCTTTCAGTTTAAAGAAATAAGTAGAAAGTGGGTACCATTTCTGATACAGGGAAAAATACAGGTAGAACAGGTTGAAAAATTTCTATTTATCATTTGACAAGTCACTTCTCCCCGCTCCAGCCAAATTTGTGAACACTTCCAAAAAATAAAAAAAAAAAAATTGCCCATATAACATTCAAATTGAAGGCATTTTTCTCTCTACCAAATGATCCTCCTATTTCACAGTAAAATTCCTTTTGCTAAAAATATATATTCGGAAGGGTTGCTTCATATATATATATATATATATATATATATATATATATATATATATATATAATTTTCTAAGACTGTAAAATATAATGAAAGTTTTAATTGAAAAAAAGGACAGGTGCAAAGAAAAGAAAACATGGAAGCATGAGATACAAAAAGTTTGGTAATCTTTATTGAAAGATTAAGCCCAATTTCAGATTCCTTTCCCATTCCTAAGATGTTAAAATCTCTACTTCTGCTCTACTATTCACTTCTCTTTTCCCTAACATCTTGCCACTTTTTCCTAATCATTTTCAAAAGGAATGAACACAAAGTATACTGATATAAATTCATAGTCACATTTTAAATAAATGAAATTTAAGAGTAACTGGATCATGCCTTCCATAAATTAAGTCATATATAATTGTAACTCTCAGTAGCAGCACTGTCCAAGAGAACTCCTGTGATGAGACAGGCATTTTATGTCTACACTGTCAAATACAGTATGCCCTCCTAATGTGCAGCTATTGAGGACTGGAAAGACAGATTTAGGAACAGTATTTCTAATTTCACTTGGCTTAGTGCCTACCACAGTGCATAAGATAGTTCCATAGGGGCTGGGAAGGTGGCTCAGTGATAGAGCACTTGCCTTGCATGCCTGAGGCCCTGGGTTCGATTCCTCAGCCCCACATAAGCAAAAAGAAAAAAGCCGGAAGTGGCGCTGTGGCTCAAGTGGTAGAGTGCTAGCCTTGAGCTGAAGAGCTGAGGGACAGCGCCCAGGCCCAGAGTACAGGCCCCACAACTGGACCCAAAAACAACAACAAAAAAAAGATAGTTCCATAATTAGGGCTGGGAAGGTGGCTCAGTGGTAGAGTGCTTGCCTCCATGCATGAGGCCTTGGCTTCAATTCCTCAGCACCACATAAACAGAAAAAGCCAGAAATGATGCTGTGGCTCAAGTGGTAGAGCACTAGCCTTGAGCTGAAGAGCTGAGGGACAGCACCCAGCCCAGAGTTGGCCTCATGACTGACAAAAAAAAAAAAAAGATAGTTCCATAATCAATCAGAGATATAACAAATCTTTCTTCAAAGTTTTTCATGTGATTCATTTTCTCCTCCACATGACCAATGCCAAAATAATTTTCCGTATGACATGCACTTTACCCATGTAATATAAATTAATAAAATGTATAGGGACATGCGTATAGATGTAGGAAGAGAAATATTTCTCTCCCTACGTGTCGCCCAAGTACTTCAATGCTCAAAAATAACTCAATGCTCAAAACTCAACACCCACAAAAACAGAAAAAATAAAGTCTTCCTCAACATTCAAAATCAAAATATTACAATCTGACTGTATTCTTACTACCCACAAAAATGATCAATTTCAGTTGAAAAGATCTACTCATTACTTTCCACAAAGATGGTAGGTTTCCTCATGCTTTAGTTATACTATGTTATCAACCAGATGACCTATGTTCATTTTTAAGAATTCTTGTCCACTAAGGAGAACAAATCCCTCTTCTGCTTTGATAAGTGCTCTTCTGGTCACTTCTAAACTGCAGTGAAAGTTTCTAATTTGAAAAAACATTTAATGTTTATTCAATGCCTTAATAGTTATTTTATCTTTTATTACTAACTGTTCATTTCTGTATGAATTTGTTCTTAAGATTGAAAGTAAGGTTTTATCAAACAGTCTTGAGATAATTTCTCTGCAATAATACAGCTCTAGTTTCTAATCATTCCTGATAATTCCTTACCTAAAGACAAGAAGGAACTCTTCCTACTTGTCACAAATTTAACAACCTGCACTTGGTTCACACAGGAAAGCAGTTGTTCTGTCTAAACCAGTCTAGGCTTCCCCTCTGGCACTAAGAGACTTCTTTCTACTCGGTTTGTAGTAAGTCAGATAAAATTCATTCCCCAACTGGTATTAATAAGGCAAATGGGGTAAAACAAAGGAACAGAAAAATTATCTACCTACTCTCCCTACCCAAGACAAACAAAGATGTAAGGGACTACTTCAATCAACCAAAAATAGGTTCTATGAGCATCAATTTCTACAGTGATTATATAATATCAATACTAAACTTTGGAAATAGGACATTAGCATTTCTATTGTCCTTGATCTAGAGAAACTTTTTACCCAAGGTACCTAAGGAAACAATACTTACTTTTTAAAGAATGTTTTATTGAGGTATGGGAATGTGGCTTAGTGGTACAGTACTTGCCTGGAATGCATGAAGCCTTGGGTTTGATTCCTCAGTATCACATAAACAGAAAAAAAAAAAAAAGTGGCA
>NW_012267241.1:20756790-20761144 GCF_000151885.1 Dipodomys ordii | reverse complement strand
GCCTGGGTGCTGTCCCTCAGCTCTTCAGCTCAAGGCTAGCGCTCTACCACTTGAGCCACAGCGCCACTTCCAGCTTTTTTCTTTTTGCTTATGTAGTGCTGAGGAATCGAACCCAGGGCCTTGAGCATGCAAGGCAAGTGCTCTACCACTGAGCCACCTTCCCAGCCCGTCAGTTACACTTTTATCTACACTATAAAAGAATGCACTTACATGATTTTGGAGTAGGCTTAGCTCAGACTACATATACCTACAGTTCAAAATGCAAAAGATAACCAACTCCTAAACTCACTTCCTTCTCACAAGATTATTTCAAAATAAATAAAATAACCTAGGCTCTGTCCCACCTACAGCATGTGAGGATAGTTGCCTGGAACAAGAGGCAATCTTTCCTAGATTACTAAAGTGCTTTTAGCATTTTAAGAGATTCAGAATTTGTTAGAGGTGGTGGTAACTATTCCTTGCTCCATAAATCAACTTTTGATTCTAAAAAATCAAAATAAGTTATTTTCTAACATTTCTTTACAGTTCCCCTTCAGAAATTAAGAACTTTTCTGTCTTTTAAACATAACATGTTTAATTTTAGGAAACTAAATCACCATATGTAAATTATGTAAATTGGACAGAAATGACTTCTGCCAGTTCACATATAAAAGTATAAGTCTTCTATAATTTAACTACCTGATAAGATCATTTTTCTTTTCCAGATGTAAAGATCCTAACATAGCCAAACTGAAAGAGTAAAATTTCCAATGATAAATCATTATCTACCTATAAATGATCTACATCATATACATTGTATTTCATTTAGTGAAGCAGTAACAGAGACAGTGTGTGGAAAGGTAAAAAAAGGAATACAAAAATGACCAGGGAAACCAAACCAAAAAAGAAAAAAACAAAATAACAAACCTCACCTACTCTAGGTAGGAGTAATTAGGTGAATGAATGCATACATTATCAGTCAGCCAAAGCTAAGAATATGAATTTAACTGAGGGCAATGAAGACTTTAAAACAATGCAATATCTGGTGCCTACATACAAGCCTATATGAAATGAATTGGTGATCTCAGTTCAGATATCCTGGAGGTCTTATTAATTTGAGTGTAGAGTACTGAAGGTAACATGTATAGAATAAAAACAGGTTCCATTTCAGATATGGGTAAACAGCAATTATACTAAATTACTATTTTCACAAGATATCTGAAATGGTTCAAAACTGCTAAAAAATAATTTTGCTATTTCCAGAAATGAGTATTAATTATACTCATATGCCTCAAATGAATTTACATTAAAATACATTTCATGCTAAAATACATTAAATAAAACCCATTTTAACTTTGTGGGATTCCTTTTAGATACTCCAGTTTTTTTCTTTTAATATTACAAAGACAAATTCTTGTGAGTTCAAAGAAGATTAAAAAAAAAACCCCAAGCCCCAATACAAAGTTGCACAAGGTTACACAAATTAAATATTCATCAATTATTTTATTAAAATCTAAAAAAATTGTAGGAAGTTATGCAAGCTGAATATAATTACAAAGAAATAGTATAATAACTATTTTAGGAGAATATAATTTAAATTAAAAATCCCACCACATCAACTAGTAAGAATATATTAGCTGTTTTCAACATTTGGCTTTTTAAAAAAAGTAAGCCAGTACTACATATGTTTTGTATCTATTACTGTTCCGTAAAAATAAACAAAATTTGGCAATTTATCTCATTAAGATTCTGACCTAATCTGAACTTTACACTTAGAATTCAAGAATTCCACTTACCACATATTTTACAGCACTTATAAACTGGTTGTGGAAAAGCAGATGTTGGGTTTCATCTTCAGGATTTGAAGCTGTGTAAAGCATTCCACAAACATTACAGGAAACTGCTCCAAATCTTTTTTGTCCTGCATCCTATTTATAAAAACAAGTAAGTTTTTAATCTTTCCCGGTTACTCCTGAACATAAGATTCCCAGCTACAAAATGAACATTGCATGAGAACTGCTAAATCTATAATGAGTGATTTAATATTGACTAGAAATATCAAGATGTTGTCTGAAATGTACGATTCTAGTAAATGTTTCCATTTTAGTAACCTAATCACTCCTATCACAGCATCCAACTTAAAAACCGAGAAATTATCTTTAACATTATACACTTAGTCCAAAAGCTCCAAACAGCAAATAATCTAAAAAGAATACTATTATTTTTCATCCTTTCAATAATTATACCAGAACCTAGAGGAAATAGTGGCTTGTAGACTCTTTTTTAAAATTTAAGCCTCTTTGCTGGGTGTGGTTACATACCCCTGTATCTCAGCATTCAGGAAATAGTACAAGATTGTAAGTTGAGGCCAACCTAGGCTACACAGTGAGATCCTGCCTCAAAATAAGTAAACAGCCAGTAATAGTGTATAATTCTAGCTACTTGGAAGGGGTTAAACAGAGGTTTGAGGCCAGCTTCGGGGAGAGGGGGTATTAATGAAACTCCATCTGGATCAATGTGAGTATGAAATGGTACATACCTGTCATTCCCAGATACAGGAGTAGGGATAAGACAACTATGAAGATCACAGTCCAAGTCAGCCTAGGAATAATGTGAGGCCCTATCTCAAAAATAACCAATACATATAGGGCTGAAGAAGTGGCTCAAGTGATAAAGTAACTGCCTGGTAAGCAACAGACCCTGAGATAAAACCCTTAGTACTCAAAGAGAGAAAGAGATAGACGGGCAGATAAATACACTGGGGGAGGGGGGGAGTAAAAATTACTTCTCTTTTATCACAATGTAATTATTTTATTTCTATTTTGTATGCCTTTGTGCTAGTGCTAGAGGTTGAACTTAAGGCCTTGGCACTATCCCTTAGCTTTTTCACTCAAGGCTAAGTCAAAGCTCTACTTCTGGCTTTTTGGTTGTTAACTAGAGGTATAAAGTCTCATGAAATTTACTACTCTGGCTTGTTTCAAACTGTGATCTTCAGATCTCAGCCTCCTGAGTAGCTGAGTATTAAAGGCATGAGCCACTGGCACCTGGCACAAATGTTAATTTAAAGATTCTAAATTTTAGCTATGCTAATTAAATGTAAAATTTTGACATTTTATTTAATAAAAACATCCCAATTGTGTTCAAAATTTTTTGAAAACTCAGTGAGATAGTTTACATTTTATACTATCCCTTGAAATGCACTATTTTATTTATTTATTTCAGTTACAATATCTCACTGTGACAAACCACATTTCAAGTGTTCAGTAGCTATGTGACTACCATATTAGACTGCCTACCACACTGATTTGACAACAAAAACATTACTAAAACAAATTTTGTTTTCATTATACTTTTCTAAACAATCATTGAAAAGTTATCCCCTGATATAAAAGCATAATCCAGGATCCAATCTCAAAAACATCCTTTATGTTTGACTGGAACTACACTAAATGACCTTATTACTTTGGATCTCTTCATATTTTATTGACTTCTGTTATTTGTTCCTGTTTTTGTTAGTTCTGGGATTTGTAAACCATAGGCAAGCCCTTTATGCCTTATTTTTCAGATAAGATTTCACTTTTTTTTTCTTGCCTGAACTAGCCTGGATCAAGATTCTCCTATATGCACCTCCTAAGATTCAGGTTTATACATCATGATGACAGCCATACACCACAATATTCAGCTTTTTTGCTAGATCTCACTAACTTTTTACCCAGGTTGGCCTCAACTCTAAGGCTTTCTTATGTCTACCTCTTGAGTAGCTGGCATTACAGGCATGAGCCATCATATCATGTCCAATATTTAAATTATTCTTTAAGTATAACAGGTTAAATAGGGAAAAAAAAAGAAACACTTCCAGCTTCCCATTCAGGAAATAAGAGTTAAAAGACCTCAAGTTTAAGTTTTTTGATTTTTGTTTTTTGGCAGTACTGGGATTCGAACTAGGGATCTTGCACTTGGGAGGCTAGTCCTTCAAAGTATGGTGTTTGGGGGGTTGTTTTGGTGCTAGTACTGTAGTTTGAACTAAGGGCCTCACAATCCTTTCTTGCTTCCCTGCTTACTATCTCACAACTGATACTTTACCACCTGAACCAAACCTCCAGACCAGCCTTTTCGCTAGTTAATGGAAAATTAAGTCTCAAAAACATTTCTGGCAGTGTGGCTTTAAACTGTGATCCTCTGATCTCAGCCTTCTGAGTAGCTAGCATTAAAGGTGTAAGCCATGAATGCCCAACGTTTTTAATCAAATATTTCCCTTTTTAACATCCTGCCACCAAAATATCTCTATTTCAAATTGTTAACCTATTCTCCTTATACAATTATAAAACTACAGTAGATTTAAAATCAATTCATGTGGGGCTGGGAAGGTGGCTCA
>NW_012267241.1:20732631-20753925 GCF_000151885.1 Dipodomys ordii | reverse complement strand
TTCCGGCTTTTTTCTTTTTGCTTATGTGGTGCTGAGGAATTGAACCCAGGGCCTCATGCATGCAAGGCAAGCACTCTACCACTGAGCCACCTTCCCAGACCTAAGATTCTTTTTTTAAAAGGGCTTTTCCATTTACTATAAAACACTCTATGAGCACCAGTGTTTGATTGGTAATTCATCTGTAATTCTGCTACTCAGGAGGCTGAGATCTAAGGATCATGGTTTGAAAACCAGCCAGGGCAGGAAACTCCATTAGACTTTTGCCCCCTAATAACTAGCAAAAGGCCAGAAATAGAGCTATGACTCAAGTGGTAAAGCACTAGCCTTGAGCAAAAAAGCCCAGGCCTTGAGTTCAAGCCCCTGGACTGGCACCAAATAAAGAAAAACAAAAACAAAAAAACCTTACATGTTGATAACACACAGTATTTTCTCAAGTGTGAAGAAAAACATTCTCAAATACTGTTGCTGTCAGTATAAACCAGAATATTTTGGAAAAAAAATTAGGCAACGTCAAATAGGTCCTACAGCTATGAATTTATCCTAGACATAAAGTAACACAACTGAACAAAGATATAGGCCCACTGTAAATAAATAGAAATTAACTAAGACACCAAAATGTCCACACAGTAGACAGCAATTAAATAAACCAAGGAGTATTTACACAATTAAATGAAATGCAGAATTTGAAAGAATAAAGTAGGAAGGTTGAAAAACTGTATTTAGTACAATTTTTTTAAGCTACTAAATATATAGGCACAGAAAAAAATATACAATAAAAGAATCTGAGTAAATTGACAGTTACTAGTACAACTTTTTTGGGGGGAAAAGCCCCTAGACTAATACTTTTAAGCGTAAAGTTTTCAAATTTGCACCTAAATTAAACTAATATCTTACCTGTTATCACTGTTCTTAGAGGTCTGGTTATCGGGTATGCTGTGCTGTTTGGGAGCTGAACCTGCAACTTATTAAGATAATTGATGATATTAAGCTTTTTAATATCTTTCTCATGGAAATAAGAACAATTATAAATAATTTAGAAAACTGAAAAATGTCCCTCATTTTTAATAAAAAATATTTCACAAATTTAGATCCATTTAACAATTACTCTACACAGAAGAGACAAAATCAGCCTCCTACGCAAACAGTGGAACTACAGATACCTACTGGTAGAGCAATGGTTTACCTCTAAATTCACCAACAATTGCTGGCATTGAATAAATTATTTAAATAGCTGCATAATTATATAAATTCAAAATTGCAACAAAACATTTCATTATTAAAAATTTATGATCTGGAAGTGCTGGCGGTGGGGGTGTCCGTCCGAGACCACGGCGGGGGCTCCGTGCCCTTTGCCATGGAGGAGTCTGGGGGCAGAGAGCCGGCACTAGATGCTAAGTCCGAAGTCACCAGCCAGCTTATGGATGTTCAGTGGAAACTCGGTATGACTGTGAGCTTGGACAGCTGTAGATCACTTAAGTATCCTTATGCTGCAGTAATGCTAAAAGTGGCAGATCACTGGCCAAGTAAAGAACAAGTCCTTTGAAATGACAATTCCTCAGTTTCACAATTTTTACAGACAGTTCAAGGAAATTGCTGCTGTTATTGAAACTGTGTGAAACTCTTTGGTTGATACAGTCCTATCATCATTTGAAAATTATGGGCTCAACTTTCTTCAAAAGAACTACCTAAGGACCAAATAATATTTATCAATGAAACTATTACTTTCTACTTTTTAAATAATAAAAAAGAATAAGCAAGAAAAAATTTTATGATCTCTGGAATTTAAGTTAAATAAATTATATGTAATAACTTTATTTTCCAATACATTTCTCATATTTATACTCACTCTTCCTCTATAAAGACAAAAAGATAAATTACAGACAACATCAGTGATTATCTGACTTCAGTATTTTGGTCCAATTTACACCTTTCCTTTAGTAAACAGAGGGGGAAAAAATAAACTTTCTACATCCTATGATGTTTCATCTAATATGAAAGCAAATTCCCCTTCAACAGTTCAAATAATATATTAACAAATTTTCATAAGGTTATCAAAATAAAGTTCTTGTATGATATAGGTGGACATTTTGGAGCATTATTAAATCCTTAATTCCAAGAGATAGAAAACTCGAGTTACTGTGAGTTAACGATTAAAAATCTTCAACAGTAAA
The DNA here is from genome assembly GCF_000151885.1 of Dipodomys ordii. Classification (NCBI taxonomy): domain Eukaryota; kingdom Metazoa; phylum Chordata; class Mammalia; order Rodentia; family Heteromyidae; genus Dipodomys; species Dipodomys ordii. The sequence goes on along the minus strand of NW_012267241.1, from coordinate 20,751,754 downwards.
ACACAAAAAGTCTGGGAAATAAGCTGCTATTCATTAAGGAACATTGTCCAGAGAATAAACCACAAAGTAAGAAAAGTAAAAATAAAAGAACTTTTGTTAGGAAGGCAAAAGGTAGTATTTAGTTGTCCAAGCCAATCAAGAGAAACAATTATTTGTAAAGAATAACCATGATAATAGAATTTTTTTTAAAAAGCAGTAATAGGCCTATTTGATATAAAAGTTTTCTGTAACAGTAACAAAAATGGCATTGAACATTGAGAAATCCAAATAATATTTTCACAGTATTACCTGGAAGTGTATTCTCTCCTGCATCAAATTTTGCTTGATTTGGCAGAGTTGAAACAGAAGTGTTTTCTACTGCACTGCTTCCCAGCTTGGATTCCAAACATAGGCTGAAATTCTGAACACATGTAATTCAAGGTTTGTGTATCAACTTTTGTAGGGTATCTCATGTTTTCAGTAAATTTCAACATACTAATAAAATTTAAGATAACACTTTCTAACTGAATTCACATAAACATGCATTAATAATCTATTCATGATTTTGCCATAAGCTCCCTTTCTCAGTATTACCTATCATTACTTACTCCCCTTCATACTACATTTAAAACTCAACCCCACTCCCAGAGATTCATTTCACAATTTCATGATTTTCTCAAGAGCTTCATGTCTGGACTGCACTATCCAATATAGTTGTGAATGTCACATTTGAATTACTGGGCACTTGAAAATATGATTTGAGAAGTGTAATAATAATCACAAGTCAGATTTTGAAAACTTAAAGCACATGCTCGTTCTCTCCTCTCCCTTACACACACACAGTATACTATAGCCAGGTGCTGGTGGATCATGCCTATAATCTTAGCTACTCAGGAAGCTGAGATCCAAAAGATCTGGGTCAAAGCCAGCCCAGGTAGAAAAGACTGTGAAAGTCTCACTATATCTCCAACTAACCAGTAAAAAGCAGGCCTACAGGTCATGGCTCAAGCGGTACAAACAAGCACAAGACCTAAATTCAAACTCCAGTACCACTAAAAAACAAAAAGAGTAAATTGTATCATTAATAATTTTTAGAATTGATGTTGAAATCATACCATTTTATGTGACAGGCATACAACATACATTTATGGACAGATATATTATAAATAATGTATTATAAACAATGTATAAAACATATTATGTTAAAATGAATTTTACCTGTTTCTTTTTGTGCCATTAATGCAGCTATTTAAAATTTAAAATTATGGCTCATATTTATAGTCATGATGTAGAATATCTTTCTAATAAAAATTCACATAACTCAAAATTTAGCCTCTTCCAATGAAGCTTTCAGTTTTCCCTAACTCCCTTCACATATTTATTTATATCTCTTTCAACCTCCTTTCACTAATTGAAATTAGTTGAATTATCAATAGCTTTTAGGAGTAATGAGCATATTAATCTTTTTATTCCTAAGAACCTCTAAGCTAAAATCTTATCAAAGAAGATACACAATTAGTAACTAATAAATATATATATACTACCAATTCAATTAACATTGGAAATGGAAGTAACAGGAAACATTTTGTATGTGTGTTATGAATGCTAAAGTGAACATGACATGACTTTAGAACATTTTTGTTGTTGTTTTACACTGGTCCTGGGGCTTGACTCAGGTCCTGAGCTTTTTTGCTTACGGATATCACTCTACCACTTGAGCCACACCTCCACTTTTGGCTTTTTGATGGTTAACTGGAGATGAGTGTCTCATCAACTTTCCTGCTAGAGCTGGCTTCAAACCATGATCCTCACATTTCAGCCTTCTGTGTATAGGCATGGGCCGCTGGCAGCCAGCTAGAACATTCTTAAGTGAACATCCAAAAATAACAGAAAAAAATATATAAAATGATTGTATTAATCATTATACAATCCATTAATAGGAAGCCAATAAGTTACTGATTTAAAAGACAGACCATAAAACTATGGAGCCTAAAAATTCATAATGTCTGGATACTAAAACTAGACCAAGAACTCATGAACATTTTATTGGATACCTGGCTTATCAGCAGTATTACTGATACTGATAATATATAACAAAAAGAACATTACATACAGGTGGCCACATGAAATTTTCAATGTTGCAAGGGTTGTGCCTTTTTATTTGCGTTCCTGTTTCCCCAAATACAAATCTTGCTGACTTCTGAAGCCAGCCAAACCCACTTTAAATTGACACTCCATCCTTTAACGTGTCACTCAAACAAGTTTAAGTTACTTAAGCTTCATTTTCTTTGTATTATGTGGATAACTAAATTTACAGTGTAGATTGTACTTGAGAAATATGATACCCTACATCATAATAAACAAAAGCTATTTTACAGTGAAAACAATCACTAAACAAAAGCTATTATGAATGACTAGTATTAACTACTGTCATCTCACTTCTTAGTGTTTAGGAGTTTACTGCAGTTCTTAAAAGAAACAGCAAAAAACAAAAAAGCCTCTGACAAAACCCATCATTTGTTCAGGTTCTGGAGAAGCTAAAAATAGCTTAATAAAGACTATTAGTGATAAAAAAAAAAAAAAAGCCTACAGCCACTATCGTACTAAAACCATTTCCTCTAAAATCAGGAATAGGATGGACAAGCACTCTCCAATCGTTTTCAATATAATACTGGAATCCTAGCCAGACAAGTAAGGCAAGAGAAAGACATAAAAGGGACTCAAACAGGGAAACAAGAGTCAAATTATCCCTATTTACAGATGACAAGATACTCTACTTAAAGGACCCTAGAGATTCCATTTCTAAGCTTCTAGAGCTGATCAATAACTTTGGCAAAGTAGCAAGATACAAAATTAAACCACAAAAATCAGTAGCTTTTCTATATATCAAAAATGTGCAGATTTCAGAGAAATCAGGAAAACAATTCCATTTGCAAAATCCTCAAAAAAAATTTAGGAATAAGCCTAACAAAGGAAATGATGGGACAGCCAACAGACTGGGAGATCTTTACCAACTATACATCTGACAAGGGCCTAATAGCAAAATACACAAGGTAGTCAAAGAAACTAAACCACCCCCAAATTAATAACCCAAAAATAAATGGGCAAAGGAGCTAAAGAAGAGACTTCATAAAAGAAGAAAGAATGGCTAGTACACATAAGAAAATGCTTAGCATCCCTGGCCATAAAGGAAATTCAAATCAAAACAACATGGATTTCCATCTCACCCCAGAATAAGACTGGACAGCATCAAGAATTCAAACAATATGGGCTGGGAAGGTGGCTCAGTGGTAGAGTGCTTCCCTTGCATGCATGAGGCCCTGGGTTCGATTCCTTAGCACCACATAAGCAGAAAAAAAGCTGGAAGTGGCGTTGTGGCTCAAGTGGTAGAGTGCTAGCCTTGACCTGAAGAGCTGAGGGAAAGCGCACAAGCCCAGAGTTCAGGCCCCATGACCGGACCCAAAAAAAAAAAAAAAAAAAAAGAATTCAAACAATAATAAATGCTGGCAGAGATAGAGAGAAAAAGGAGCCCTATTGCACTGTTGGTTAAGAATGAAAACTCTGGAAGGCAGTTTGGAGATTCCTCAACAAATTAAACGTAGAGCTACCTATGATTAAGCCATACTGGGCATCTATCCAGATCACTGCAAGTCGATACATTAAAGACACTTGCACATCTATGTTCAGTGCTGCACTATTCATAATAGCCAAGTTATGAAAATAGCCCAAATGCCCTACAACTGATTAATGGATCAAGAAAATGTGATACATATATACAATGGAATTTTACTCATCTGTTAGAAAGAATATTATGTCCTTTGCAGGGAAATGGATGGACCTAGAACAATTCATACTAAGTGAAGTAAGCCAGACTCAGAGAGAGACAAACAGCCCATGTTTTCTCTCATATGTGGAAGCCAGAACCAAAACACAAATATGCATGTTAACATATATATGGTTCTATGCATTTACATACACGCAAACATGACTAAAGGAGGGTATACACAGAGGAATCCAAAAGTATAACTCCTCTGAACAACTATTATATATCAAAACAAATACCAGGGCTGGGCATTGTTAGCTCACACCTGTAATCCTACTGACTGACTGAGTGCTCTGAGATCTGAGGATGTAGGTTCAAAGCCAGCCCCAGCAGAAAAGAACCTTTAAAACTATCTCCACTTAACCATTCAAAAACCAGAAGAGGAGCTGTGGCTTAAAGTAGTATAGCACTAGCCTTTAACAAAAGTGCTTGAGGACCACCTAGGCCCTGAGTTTATGCCCCACAACTAACAAAAACAGAAACAGGAAGTATAAACATGTTCTAGAAGACAGAAGTAGGAGGCCAGAGGAATAGAGAAAAGATGAGCAAATTCAGACATTGTATTAATGTATATTAAGATAAATAGGAAATATGTACCTTGAGGGTAGGGATGTGAAGGGAAAAAGGGGGGAGGGGAAATGAAGGAAGGGGTGAAACTGACCAAGAAGCATTACACTCATAACCTGTCATGGAATAGTGTAGTAACCCTTTTGTAGAAAAAAAGACAAGAAACATGCCTCCTTTGTACCAGTCCCTAGATGCAGACACTGAAGTATGTCTCAAACTGGTAAGTCACCACCACATTTCTGAAATAGTGAGCACTTATTAACATTGTTGAAAAAAAAGAGTTCTTTAATAGAGGAAAATATAAACTTGTGATATGTATCAAAACATTTTGTTCTGATTGCACAAAATCAAGTTTCAAATATACATACATAAAGGATTACATACAATTTTAAAACACATCTAAGCATTCTTTATGTTCATAAACTCATAAACACACAAATAAAAAATAGAAGGAATCTACCAATTTCGGAAGCAAGTTTTATTCTGGAGAGGGAAGAAGTGGAACAAAGAAAGTATAGTTGAGGATTTAAATGTACTTATGTTTTAAAGGATCTGAAGAACATGTTCATTTTGTCAAATCTGGGCGGTAGTTACATGTTTATCTGTGCTATAATCTTAAATATTGAAGAATTTCAGAACCATACAATTTTTAAAATAGCAACAAATCTCTAGTATTCTTTCTTATAACAAAGAACTGCATAAACTCAAAACACTTTTCAAATGTTATAAAGAGACAAAACAATATGATCCAAGTAAACATCTCCTGCCTATTATAGTTAGTCCAAATAAGTTGATTTGAATTTGCTTTATCTTTTTTCATAAGCTGCCTTTTGAGGTTTTGTTTTTTTTTTAATAGAAGCAGGGTTTGCACTCAAATCTTCAGGGCATCATGCTTGACTGGCTTGCTTATTGGATTTCTATTCTACCATTTGACATGCACCTCTAGCCCAGCTTTTTGTTGGTTATTTTGGAGACAAAAAATCATGAACTTTTCTGTTGGGCTGACTTCAATCTGAAATCCTCTGGATCTCAGCTTTTTGAGTAGCTAGGATTACAGGTATGAACCATCTGGTGTCCAACTCCTTTTAAGTTTTGAAAGGCATTTATGAAGCTTGTGAGAAGACACATTCAGCAGCAATATAGGGGGGGAAAAAAGAAAAAAGCCACTCATCTCTGCAAGATGGTGCTGAGATCAATAGGAAGTGTACTCATTACCTTGCTCATGTAACTGTAACCCTCTGTATAGTATCTTTACAATAAAAAATTAAAAAAAAAAAGATGGTGCTGAGAATGGACCTATGACATCAAACAGACAAGCACTTTACTTCTGAGTTACATTCCCAGGCCCATAACTTATTACTCCTCCTATCTATTCTGAATTATTTTTTCTTTTCTTTCCTGTTTTCTTTTCTCTTTCTTTCTTTCTTTTTTTTTTTTGAAACAGGTTCTCCCTAGGTAGTCCAGGCTAGCCTCAATCCTTCTGCCTCAGCCTCCAAGTGCTGTAATTATAGGCATGAACTATGATACCCAGCTGTTAAATTATCATTTTTTAATTGATGCTTCCATTTTCATTTGTATAAAAGCAGCAAATGATGTCTGTTCTAAGTTCAGGTTTGATTTTCAACCCTGTAGAGTAACATATACTGATTTATTTTCACACTTTTGGCATAAAGCCCAGATCCCCAGCTCATCCCAAATATAACTTCAAATTACTCAAAATTTCACTCAAATGATTTCCTAATGTTCAGTGTGGTGTATAAAAAATGAGGGGTTGAAAATTAGAACATCTGGTTTCTAGTTTTCTGACACTAAACCTAAATCACACTCTGCTCTCATTTTCTCATTGTAAGATTATTCATACAAAAGTAACCTTTTTTTTTCTTTTCTCCGTCAGTCCTGGGGCTTGAACTCAGGGCCTGCACATTGTCCCTGAGCTTCTTTTGCTCAAGGCTAGCACTCTACCACTTGAGCCACAGCATCACTTCCAGTCCTTTCTGTTTATGTGGTACAGAGGAATCAAACCCAATGCTTCATGCATGCTAGGCAAGCATTCTACCACTAAGCCACCACCCCAGCCAAAGGCCCATTTTTGGTGTTTGGGTTTTTTTGGGGGGTAGTTTATGGGTCTTGAACTCTGGGGCTGAACCCTGTCTCTGAGCTCTTTTGAGCCACGGTGCCACTGTGCCACATGCGGTTTTCTGGTGAGTCTCACAGACTTTCCTGCCCAGGCTGGCTTTGAACCACAATCCTCAGATACCAGTCTCCTGAGTAGGTAGCTACGATTACAGGCATGAGCCACCATCGCCCAGCTCAAAGGCTCAGTTTGATGAAGTTTAAAACTATTTTCTCTAAAATGAAAGTCTTCAATTATTTTCAAAAATTCTTTAGTTGGGGGATGTGACAAAGGAGGTAAGGATTGCCTAGCAAGCATAATTATCTGGATTCAATCCCTAACACTGCCAAGAAATAAAACTAAGCAACCAAGAGCAAGCAAACAAGACATTCAAAAATGTTGGCCAGTACAATTTTATTCTTAGACATTAGACTGATTTATACCTCAGACATTTCAATTTGCCAACTAATGAAAATGACTACACAAATCAAACCAAAAAATACCCTTTTGAAGATGCCAAACTTTTAAATTTCATCAAGTGGGATAAAAGGCTTTTTAATATGGACATGAGAAGACTCATGTTTTTAAGTTCCACATTTTAATCACGAGGCAGTATGTTCTCTATGACTATAATCATTAGTAAAATTAAGCATATCATGTGTTAGGCTAAAAAGAAAATCTGGCATTTAGAAGATTCATGCTTTCCATAAGAGAGAGTAAAAATAAACATAGGAATCATACATATAAAGTTAAACAACCAAAGGAATCACAAAAGTCAATCACTATAAGTTTGGGCTAATAATTTTATGACCTACTTCTTAAGCTAAAAACATTGTAAAGTTTAATAAGAAATAAAAGGTACTCAGGTACCTATACTGAACATAACAAAAATTGATTACCTTATCTGGTGTTGATTCAAAAGAATGTTTCATCTGATTATCCAAAGGTGAGTCAGAAGGTTTTATCTGATTATCCAAAATTTCAGGAGCCCTTTTTGTGGTTTTATTAGTTTCAACTGTAATATCATTAATATTAACTTCTTTCATTTTAACTTCAGATTTAATTTCTTTCATTTTTTCCTGATGGCAAATTATATTTTTATCATGTGGTTTTGCCTCTAAAAATGTACTCTGAGTCACAGAATGATGTATTTCTAAACCTGGTGGTGAAAAATTGGTTCTCAATAAGCCCAGCTTAGGGGAAACTTGAGAGTCTTTATTTTGCTGCACAGAATTAAATTTTGAGAGTTTAATTTTAGTCCAGTTGGAGTTCTTCTTTGTTGAGCTGTTTATTCCATTTAGTATACATTTCACGGGTTTTGTTTTTCTACTGGGGAAGAAACGGTTGCGTTGCACATCCTGATTTGTTTCTTTTTGATGAGGTATCTGTCTTTCAACATCAGTCTCTTCTGATTTTACTTCTGTAGGCTTCTTTTCCTTTATACTTTCTACTTGTGATGATTCCTTTTTTACTTCTACAGTATCTGACTCAATTTCACCAGCAATTTCTTCACAAAGCTGGAGAATGCTACCACGTTTGCTCTTTCCTGTTGGCTCCAAATCATTATCTATACTTTGTTCAGGCACTGATGGCTGTGGACTTTTTTGGGATTTTGTGCTAGTATTCACTTGTGTGTGAGCTGACTTCAGTTCATTCTTTTTAGAAACCAATGAAGTAGCTACTTTTGATCTTTTTATTTCAGAAGTTACAGGCACAGGTTTTGGTTCTTCTTTTCTTGTAGTTTTCTGAAGACACTTTTCAGATCCTTGTACACATTGTGCACTACAAGTATAAACTGTCTGGTGTTCTATTTTGAGCTTTTTTGCTTTAGGGGAATTTACTATTTCATTAATTACTGAATTTTCATACTCTTTACAATCTGACTTTATTTCCAGTGATTTCCTTTTCACATGTTTTTGATTTATTTTAACTTTATTAGACTTACTTTGAGTACTGTTACAGTGTTCTTTTCTTGTTACTGGTACACACTTTTTAACTGCTTGAATATGACCCTGAATATCTCTACTGCGCAAAGACCTTGTAGAACACTCCTTTAACTGTTGTAATCTTTGTGATCTCCGATTAAGATGCTCATTTGCTTTAGAGGTTTGATGCACTAATTTTTTCTGACATTTGTTTTTTGTAGTTTCTTGTGAATGTCCTTTTACAGGTACTATACTTTTAATGCCTTTATCACTGGAGGCAGCCTTTGTCGACCGTGTACTCATGCGTGTTCCCAATTCACACTGATTTACTTTACTTTCATCACTGGGAGATTTAACCAGTGACTTTATAGCTTCCATAGGACCTGATTTTTTTGCTAGATTATTTTCAGAACCTTGAATGTCTATTTCTAAATTCGTATCTTTACTTTCTTTAATAATACTGGAAGAATTTTCTCTTGATTTCTCCTGAATGGACATTATTCCTGAGTAATGTCTTCTCTTTCTGAGTAGTTTTTCAAAGGACAGCTTGTGTCCTGGCAGGTAAAAATGTTGAGTATCTAGTATTACTGAGAAGCAAGTCGTGAAAACCAGCTTTAACTTATGCTGATACACATTTTCAACAAAAGTACTAGTTTGCTTCAAGTACGGTTTTAGATATGAGAAAAGCTGGAATAAATTCTGAAAGATATTTGCTTTCTGTTGAACAAAGCAATCACACTCTAAAGAAATTTTATATTTTTCTATTTGCATAAGTTTTTAAATGAAAAGAAACTTAATTCAGATTTTGTTAAAAATTGTCAATTAATTTTTAGTTTCAATCCTATCTCTATTACTGGAGAAGTTATTTATCACTGACCTGTCTGTTTTGACAAAATTTTTGAAAACTTTTTTCTTCTGTAGTCTACAGTTACTGGACTCTGATTCATTTGAAACATGTCTTATGATTAACACGTTTCTTTCCTTGTTTGCTGGGTATGTTGGTTTGTGGTTCTTATTTAACCTCCTTTGTTTAATAAAGTACTCTATTAATATAGATTTCCTTTTGTGCTGATATGTCTGAAAAAAATAAAAAATAAAAATTAAATTATAATCTAAGTATAATTAGCCATGCTAATACTATGTAGAAATAATTATTCAAATAATGATTTGAATTCTAACACTTATTTTTGAAATGTTTGGACTGTACGCTTAAGATAGAATTGCAAGTGGCATTGTGGCTCAAGTGGCAGAGTGCTCGCCTTGAGCTGAAGAGCTCTGGGACAGCACTCAGACCCAGAGTTCAAGCCCCACAACCCAAAAAAAAAAAATTATATATATATATATATATATATATGTAAACAGAATGAGGTATCCTAACTGTATTCTTATAATCAGTAATTTGTTTTATAAAAACATACAACTGCTGAAAATCAGTATACTTACAATTCTTTTCCCACAAGACAGAATTGATGTTTCAGCCAACATAACTCATGAAAATCTGATAAAACCATTCCTTATAACCTGTTCTTAACACATTACACAGCACCTAAAAGAGAAAGTAACTTTCAGTGTTTAAAAGACAGAAGATGATGCCTGTAATCCTAGCTACTCTGGACGCTAAGATATTAGGATTGTGGTTGAAAACCAGCCCGGGGAAAAAAGTCTATGAGATACTGTATCTCCAATTAATCACCAAGAAACCAGAAATGGTGGCATGGATCTAAGTGGCAGAACTATAGCCTTGAGCAAAAGAGCTCAGAGACTGTACCTAGACCCAGAATTCAAGCCCAATGAATGACCCTCCACCTTCCTGCCCCCCCCCCAGAAAAAAGCCAAGCATCAGTGGCTCACATCTTTAATCCTAGCTACTTAGGAGGCTGAGATCTGAGGATCATGGTTCAAAGCCAGCCCAGGCAGGAAAGTCCATGAGACTCTAATCTCAAATGAACCAACCAGAAAACCGGAAGTGGCAATGTGGTTCAAGTGGTAGAATGCTTGCCTTGAGCTGAAGAGCTCAGGGACAGCACCCAGAATTCAAGCCCTACAACTGACAAAAAAAAAAAAAAAAAAGACAGAAGATGTAATCATCCATTCAACTTTCATGAATCAAATATATAAGACCTATACTACAACTTGTCTTAAATTTTTTCACAGCTTTATACACAGCACTTAATTTTAGTACTTCTACCTTGAAATACATAATATTCAAATTCTATAGTGTATGAAACCACTCAAGTAGTATGGATCCATTTTAAACTATGGGGAAAAAAGTTTAAATTTTAAAAAATTACATTATATTCCTGAAGACGTGGTTTAAATGGCAGAGCTTTGCCAAACAAGTGCAAGTATATGAAGCTCAAACCCTTGTACCAGTTCCTCACTAAAAAATAATCAACAAAAATGGTAAAGTAAAACCTTTTGAGGAAAAGATTACATACACACAGGGAAAAAAAAAAGACAATATAAAGAAGGCAGATTTAATCAAACATTTGTGGCAACTAACATTTAAAATTCACTTTTAAAAAAAAAGCAAGGGCTGGGAAGGTGGCTCAGTGGTAGAGTGCTTGCCTTGCATGCATGAGGCCCTGGGTTCGATTCCTCAACACCACATAAGCAAAAAGAAAAAAGCCGGAAGTGGCGCTGGAGCTCAAGTGGTAGAGCGCTAGCCTTGAGCTGAAGAGCTGAGGGACAGCGCCCAGGCCCAGAGTTCAGGCCCCACGACCGGACCCAAAAACAAAAAAAGCAAAAAATAAAATAAAAAAAAAGCAAGGTGCTGGGAAGGTGGCTCAGTGGTAGAGTGCTTGCCTTACATGCCTTACATGCATGGGTTCGATTCCTCAGCACTACATAAGCAGAAAAAGCCGGAATGGGGCTGAGGCTCAAGTGGTAGAGCACTGGCCTATAGCTGAAGAGCTGAGGGACAGCGCCCAGGCCCAGAGTTCAGGCCCCACGACCGGACCCAAAAACAAAAAAAGCAAAAAATAAAATAAAAAAAAAGCAAGGCGCTGGGAAGGTGGCTCAGTGGTAGAGTGCTTGCCTTACATGCCTTACATGCATGGGTTCGATTCCTCAGCACTACATAAGCAGAAAAAGCCGGAAATGGGGCTGAGGCTCAAGTGGTAGAGCACTGGCCTATAGCTGAAGAGCTGAGGGACAGCACCCAGGCCCAGAGTTCAGGCCCCACAACTGACAAAAAAAAAAAAAAAAGAAACCATAAAAAAAACCCAAAAGTATAAAGGGAAAGAATAAAACTTAAAAAGGTTTACAAAGAAAACCTGAACCCTAAACTAGAAAGAGAAAAGGCTAGGAAGCAGCTCTATTTGAACTATATGACCCATCAAAACTCAAGGAATTGGCAGCACTAGATTTCAAAGGAAATACAGATAAAAATGAGATTTAGAAAATAGATAAGGTAGGTTGGGAATATGGCTAAGTGGTAGAGTGCTTGCCTAGTATGCATGAAGTTCTGGATTGGATTCTTCAGTACCACATAAACAGAAAAAGCTGGAAGTGGTGCTGTGGCTCAAGTGGTAGAGTGCTAGCCTAGAGCACAGAGAGGCTCGGGGACAGTGCCCAGGGCCTGAGTTCAAGCCCCAGGATTGGCAAAGAAAAAAAGAAAAAGAAAGAAAGAAAATAGGTAAGGCTAGAGATGTAGCTCAGTAGTAGACCATTTGCCTAGCATGAATAAAATCTAGGATTTGATCCTGGCAAAATAGACACAGACAAAGATACACACACAGACACAGACACACACACACACACACAGCTAAGACTTCCAGATTGTAATTCACTATTAGCTTCCAAAAGACTGCTTCTGCACTACCACTGAAAACTGGAGTTAGGGGTAAAAACCAATGCTATAGACTCTACAGGTTAAGGACAGAAATATCATACCAACAATAAATAAATACATAGAAGTACACATACTTTTTATGTGTACTCCACTCTACCCGTAGCCCTCTTTGCCTACTCAAGGAAGGCTTTTAGAAACTGCTAGCCAAGCCTGTACTTCATTGGATAGAACAAAAAGATCAAATAATCACCACCGAAGGAATATCTCAACATGGAAGAAAAAAAAGTATGGAAAGAATGACTTTGAAGGAATACACTATACAGAACACAAAGCCTAAAAATAGGGTAACTCATCATCTGTGATACAAGTATTTAAGCATACTCACAGTGAAGCGAGAAACTTTTAAAAAGTCAGTAAAAGCATTTTAAGGTAAACAGGTCCAAAAGAACTATTGGAAGAGCAATAGAAGAAAAAGATGTTATGAAAATTAAGCGACCCATCCATGGATGCCCAGCTGGTCAGAAACTGGTATTTTAATAATACATGAAAAAGGCTATGGCTCATGTCTATAATCTTAGCTGCTATGAAGTTGTAGGGATAGGAAAATCATAATTCAAGGTCAGCCAAGGCAAATAGTTATCAAGACCTAATCTAAAAGTCAGACATGATGGCATACATCTGTAATCCCATGTATGTAGGCACAGATATGAAGACTGTGGTCCACAGTCAGCGAAGACAAAGACGTGACATTCTATCTGAAAAATAAACCAAAAAGCTCTGACAGTGTAGCTCAAGTGGTAAAGCATTTACCTAGCAAGCACAAGACCCTGAACTCAAATAATTAAGAAAAAAATTAGGAAAAGTAAAAAAAAAAATTAATTCAAAAAGTTTTCCTAGAACAAAAGACAACAAAAGCTGGGCAAGATGACTCAATCCCATAATCCTAGCTATTCAAGAGGTTTAGACCTGGAGCTCTCAATTCAAAGTCAGCCTGAGGGAAAAGTCTGTGATATTTGATCTCCAATTAACCAGCAAAAATGCTGGACTGGAGGTGTGGCTCAAGTGGTAGAATACCAGCTGTGAACAAGTAAACAGTGAAAGTGAAAGGACTGAATCATGCCCTAATACCAGCACACACTCATATAAAAAGGCTGTGAGTTTACATTAAAAAAAGAAGAAGAACATTTACCAAAATAGATTATAAGATTTTCATAAGCCTAACATAGGGTAAGCAAACCACCCTCAAACTTCAAGAGACTAAGACTCTTAATTACAGTACAGCCAACTGTATAGCTCTCAGGCCTGATATCACTAGTTACTTGGGATACAGAGAATGAGAGACAAGTTTAAGGCCAACTCTGGCACAAAATTAGAAGAACTTTATCTCAACCAATAAACCAACTATGGTGATTCACACCTGTGTTCCCAGCTATAAAATATGCACAAGTAGGAACATCACAGTCCAAGGCCAGCCCAAGTAAAAATTCAAGAGCCTACCCTAAAAATAATGAAAGCCAGGCACCAGTGGCTCACACTTGTAATACTAGCTAGTTAGAAGGCTAAGAACTGAAGATCACTGCTCAAAGCCAGCCCAAGCAGGAAAGTCTGTGAGCCTCTGACCTCCAATTAAACACCAAAAAAGCTGAAGTGGAAGTGCATTAACCTTGAGAAAAAAAAATTCAGGGACAGCTTCCAGGCCCTGAGTTCAAGCACTAGGATGACATCACTGCCTCCCACCCCTCCCCCTGAAAAAAACTAAAGTGAAAGAGGATGAGAACGTAGCTCAAGTGGTAGAACTTTTGCCTAGCAAATGCAAGGACATGCGTTCAATTCCAAATACTGCCAGAGGGGGTGGGCCCACTAGTGTGCAAAAAAGAAAAAAGGAATCAAAATTATTTCTGCAACATTCAAAAATAGCTTTTCTATATAACAACAACAGTCTGAGAAATTTAAAAACAATTCCATTCATAATAGCCTCAAAAACAATAATTCAAGTGATTCCTTGAGCAAGAGAAAGACCTCTACAATGAAAACTTGAAGAAATTGAAGACATCAGAAGATAAAAGAACTCTCAGTGTTGTGAAAATAACCAAACTGTCACAAACAATTTATACATTCAATGCAAATCCCAATGTCATTCTTCACAAAAATAGAACTATCAATCCAAACACTTGCATGGAAGTATCCAAAATAGCAAAAGCCATTCTGATTAAAAGGAGCACCCCTTGGGCTGGAAATGTGGGTCAGTGGTAGAGTGCTTGCCTGCTATGCATGAGGACCTGGGTTCAATTCTTCAGCACCACATAAACAGAAAAGGCCAGAAGCGGCGCTGTGGCTCAAGTGATAGAGCACTAGCCTTGAGCTAAAGAGCTCAGGGATAGTGCCCAGGCCCAGAGTTCAAGCCCCAGGACTGGCAAAGAAAGAAAGAAAGAGAGAAAAAGAGAGAGAGAGAGAGAAAGAAAGAGAAAGAGAGAGAAAGAGAAAGAGAGAGAGAGCGAGCAAGCAAACAAGCAAGCAAGTAAGCCTCTTCAACAAATGGTGCTGGCAAAACTGATTACATGTTTGTAGGAGATTTAAATTTAACCTCTGTCTCTCACCTTATATAGACATCAATACCAAATGAAAGAAAGAACTCAAAGACAGACTTGAAAATTTAAATCTAACATAGTACTAGAGCTGAAATCAGGGCCTTGTGCTTTTGCTTAGCTTTTTCTACACAGACTGGCATTCTACTTGAGCCACATTTCCACTTCCAACTGTTTTGGGGGTTAACTGGCAGTAAGAATATCATGGACATGGGCTGGGAAGGTGGCTTAGTGGTAGAGTGCTTGCCTTGCATGCATGAGGCCCTGGGTTCGATTCCTCAGCACCACATAAGAAAAAAGACAAAAGCCGGAAGTGGAGCTGTGGCTCAAGTGGTAGAGTGCTAGCCTTGAGCTGAAGAGCTGAGGACAGTGCCCAGGCCCAGAGTTCAGGCCCCACGACTGGAGCAAAATAAATAAATAAAATAAACAAGAATATCATGGACTTTGCTGCCTAAGCTGACTTTGAACCTTAATCTTCAGATCTTAGCCTGCTAAATAGCTAGGATTACAGGTGAGAACTACTGGCACCCAGCTAACAAAATTCTTTGTGAGGTAAAACAGTCAAAGTGGAAATAAACATAATGTGATATATCAATACAGTAGAAAACAGCTCAGCAAATAAAACGAATAAATTACTAATACCTGGAACAAGATGGGGATTAACTTCACAATCATACTGTGACAAAAGAGTACATATAAGATTCTACTTTTCGGAAGTGGAGCTATGGCTCCAAGCGGTAGAGCGCTCACCTTCAGCTGAAGAGCTGAGGGACAGTGCCCAGGCCCAGAGTTCAAGCCCCACAACTGACCAAAAAAAAAAAAAAAGACTCTACTTTTCATGCAAGTATTTAAAAAGCAAACTAATCTATGGAAGTGGGGAGAGGAACAATGACTGATCAGTCATTGCCAGGGATTAGGTGTTGAAGAGAAAGGTTTACTTTTGGGAATGATCAAAATGTTCTTTGTCTTGAGTGTGGTGGTAATTTCCATGAGTATTATCAGTCAAAACTCACCAAATTGTAATTTTAAGAGGTAAAGTTTATTGTATTTAAATTACACTCCAATAATCCTTCCCAACAAAAAAGAACTAAAACTAATTATGATTATGACTACGAAACATTAATAAACAAAAACAAGAATAAATCAGGGTCCTCTGTGTAAAAAGGGTAAAGGACTGGAGGAAAAAACAAAACCACATGCTTATGTATACAATAAGCACAAAAGAATAACAATGCTTCCTAAAATATGTTAAGTGTCAGGAGAATGAAAAAAAGCTTACTTTTCATTAAATAGTCATTTAAATGTTTTATTATGTAGGCATTTACATGTCAAAAAATAAAATGCAACTTACATTTCCCTGAAAATATAAAATATATTTAGCATACTATCACCTCACAAAATTATGAAAGTATAAGTCACTTAACTTACCTTAAGGGAATTAAATCCTTATCAATTTGTTAAGCTGATTGATGATGTCTCTAACTGAATGATGCTTCCAATTATTTCTTGAATATCTGAGGATCTTAAAACAGGAAAATTCTGTAAAGTAAAAACATTAAAAAAAACTATTGAAAAACTAGTACAAAAATAGTATTTGCCTAATAAGTGATACAGTACTAACTTAAACAATGGTCTAGTGATAATTTTCACTGCTGTTTGAAAGACATTACTAAACTACAACATGATTGCCATCTCACTCTCATGCAAGATTTGGTTTGTCTTCAAAAATAACACTTATTATCCCATTCACTACCTCTAAGAGAAAGTATGCTTTCCTTTCCAACTGATGCTGAGCTTGGCCATGGCCTTACTAAATGGAGCTGCATCAATCTCCAAATAGTAGCCAAGCCCAACTCACAATGAGAAGTAAAGCTGAGTTCTGCCTGTATGTTAATAACCTCAGCCATAGCTGCTCTGCAAGACGTGTAAGCAAGATTAACTTATATTTTAATCTACTGAATTATCAATGGTTCTTATATAGCAAGAGATAACTGATAAAATATTACAGTTAATTTTTCTGGAAAGCTCCAGATTTACCAAATACTTAGCCTCATAAGAATAACAATGTGCCAGGTACCAGTGGCTCATGCATATAATCCTAGCTTCTCAACGATGATCTGAGGATCATCGTTCAAAATCAGAAATGTACATCAGACTCTTATCTCCAATTAACCACCAGAACACCAAAAGTGGCGCTGTGGCTCAAGCAGTAGAGCACTCGCCTTGAGCTGAAGAGCGCAAGAACAGTGCCCAAGCCCAGAGTTCCCACGACCGACAAAAAAAAAAAGCTGAGAATGGTGGCACACACCTGAAATGCTAGCTATGTCAAAGAGGGCCAATCCCAAGCCAAAATAAAACACAAAAAAATCCACAAAACCTTTTATGAAAAATAAACTAAAGCAAAAAAGATTAGAAGCCTGGAGTGGAGCACCTGCCTGGCCAACAAAAGAATCTCAGTACTGTGAAAAATAAAAATTTTCATCATTATTTTAGCATTAAAAAAATGTTAGCACTAAAATTTTTCATTTTCAAAATGGTCAATTAGGAAGTGGCACTATGGCTCAAAGTGTTCACTACTAGCCTTGAGGGAAAAAAAGCTCAGGGACAGGAAATTTGTCCCTGAGTTCAAGCCCTATAAAAAATGCAAAAAAGGTCAATTAGCCCAGTGTATACCTATAATCCAGCTACAAGGAGCACTCCAGCCCAAGAATCCAGGGCCAGACTGGACCATCACACTGTTTTTGTTTTTTGCCAGTCCTGGGGATTGAACTGAAGAAGGCCTGGGCACTGACCCTGAGCTTCTTTTGCTCAAGGCTAGCACTCTACCACTTGAGCCACAGCACCACTTCCAGCTTTTTCTGTTTATTTAGTACTGAGGAATTGAATCCAGGGCTTCATGCATGCTAGGTAAACACTAAGCACATTCCCAGCCCTTTTGTTGTTTTATTTAAAAGAAAAATATGGGGGAAAGGTCACTCAAAGCCAACCTGGGCAGAAAAGTCCATCAGACTCTTATCTCCAATTAGCCACCAAAAAAAGCCAGAAATGGAGCTCTGGTTTGAGTGGTAGAGTGCTAGCCTTAAGAGGAAAAAGCTCAAAGCCAGCACATAGGCTAAGTTCATGACCCAGTACTGCACACACACATGCACGCACGCATGCACGCGCACACACACGTAGAGATATGGTTCAAGTGGTAGAGTACCAGCTGAGAACAAAAAAGGCTCAGCAAAAGCTCAAGGCACTGAGTTCAGCCCCTCAAAAAAAAAAAAACACCTAAGCCAACATAAAGGAAGTAGATATATAACCAAGATAAGAATTACTATTAATTTACTATAAAGGACTGTAGCCAGCATACATTTTATGTTCTCTATTCCTTTTCTCTCCTCTTCTACTATGTATGAAGTAAAAAAGTGTTAACTAGCCAAGCACTGGTAGCTCACATCTATAATCCTAGCAACTCAGGAGGCTGGGATCTGAGGACTATGGTTCAAAGCCAGCCTGCAGAGCAAAGTTCACGAGACTCTTATCACCAATTAACCACTGGAAAACCAGAAGTGGAGCTGTAGCTCAAAGTGGTGGAGAGGCACCCTTTAGCGAAAAAAACAAAAAAAATCTCAGGGTCGGCGCCCAGGCCCTGAGTTCAAGAGCCATGACTGAGGGGAAAAGAAGTGTTAACTAATGTTTTAAGTGGCAAATAAAACCATCGAATTAGGATTATTCCTCAATAATATGTGGCTAATACAAAATAATTAAAGACAAAAAATTACAATATAAAGACAGATTTAACTCATATATATATAGATATATATAGATATATCAGAAACTGTTGTATGCTCATGTTTAGTAAGTCCTCTAGATAAATCAAGATTATGAAACATTTACAACACAAAAAAAAAAAAACAGAAAGGTTTAAAAGGGAAAGATTTCATTAAAAAAGAAAAAAAAGAAAGAAAGCCTGTATGGTAACAGCAAAATAAGAACAGTAAAACAAAATGTATTATAAGCAACTATAAATACTTCCTACCATAGTGATTAAAGATTTGACTTGATGTTAAGACATAAAATATTTAAACTGCATGCATCTCAAAACAGGCTAAGGACTGGTAATGTGGCTTAGTGGTACAGTGCTTGCCTAGCATGCATGAAGCCGTAGGTTCAATTCCTCAGTAGCACATAAAAAGAAAAAGCCAAAGGGGTGCTGTGGCTCAAGTGGTAAAGTGCTAGCCTTGAGCAAAACTCAGGGATAGTGCCCAAGTCTTGAATTCAAGCCCCAGGACAGGAGAAAGAAGGAAAAAAGGAAGGAAGGAAGGAAGGAAGGGAGGGAGGGAGGGAGGGAAG
>NW_012267241.1:20725387-20732571 GCF_000151885.1 Dipodomys ordii | reverse complement strand
GAGAGGAGAGGAAGCTAGGTGCCGGTGGCTCATGCCTGTAATACTAACTACAGAGGAGGCTGAGATCTGAGGATCATGGTTCAAAGCTAGCCCAGGCAGGAAAGTCCGTGAAACTCTTATCTCCAATAAGCCACCAGAAAACCGGAAGTGGCACTGGGGCTCAAGTGGTAGAACCCTGGCCCTGAGCTGAAGAGCACAGGGACAGCACCCAAGCCCAGAGTTCACGACGGCCAAAAAAAAAAAAAGATGATGCTAAACAAAATGAACCCAAGATAGGGACACAAGAGGTTTTATCTTTCTTGATGTTTTTAATGTGTTTATAATGTACTATGTGATTTTTTTTGTTTCTTCCCCATGGTATAACACCTGTTTTCACTGCATTTGATTCCGGTGCCTTGCATCTTGTATATACATTTTTCTAATTTGGGGAGGGGAAGGGAAACAACAAAATGCTGATATAAGGATACAGTTTGACCCACTGTAACAATGAGATGTACAAGGCACTATGCTGAAAACTAATTTTATAACTTGGCTGGGGGAAGGAGGAATGTGTTGGGGGAATGTTGGGTGGGGAAGGGAAGGGATGGTAGGGGAAAAACAAAGGAGGGGGTAACAATGCCCGATTGGAAATGGACTCATTACCTTGCTCATGTAACTGAAACCCCTCTGCACACTATCTTTACAATAAAAAATATATAATTTTTTAAAAAAAGAAATGCATGGCTCCTGATTTCAAAATCTCAGTTTAAAAAAATGTCTCAAAATTTTCAAATTGAATACACCTAATAACACAGTCTGAAAACACATAATTGCAGCTAGACAATGATGGCTCAGGTGGTAGAGCTCTAGCTTTGAATGGAAAAAGCTAAAGGACAGCACTCACATACCCAGTTCAAGGAGAGGGTCATAGATCTGTAATCCCAGTATTAGGGGGGTAAGGTAGAAAAGTTTCTAAGACCAGCTTGTCTTAAAAATACCACAGCCTGGCTGGGCACTAGTAATTCACACCTGTAATCCTAGCTACTCAGGAGTCTGAGATCTGAGGATCATGGCTGGAAGCAAGGCCAGGCAGAAAAGTCTGTGAGACTCTTATATCCAACTAATCACAGAAAAAGCTATGACCCAAGTGGTAGAATACTAACTTTGAGCAAAGGAGCAAGAACAGCACCCAGGCCCAGGGTTCAAGCCCCAGGACTGGCCAAAAAAAAAAAAGGCAAGATACATAGGTCACTTGCCTGTTATGCCCAAGATCCTAGGTTTGATGTCTGTGCTGCAAAGTATATGTGTATGCATATATATACATACTTATATGTATATATATTTTCACATATGTATTTTCTATATCAACATATACAGTATGGAAATACAGAAATACAGGGGAAAATATACAAGTCCAAAATATACAAGCTCCAAAATTGGAGCTTTCAAAGCTCTAATTATACACTGTTCTCAGAACTGACAAAACAAGCAGACATAAATTAATCAAAAGCAGTTAAATATACCAAATACATGCATAACACAATCAGTTCTAAGCTTGACCTAATAGACGTTATATATGAATATACACACACATATTAACCCAACAAAAGTAAAACACATTCTTTTCAAGCACATATAAAACTAGAAAAAACAAACACAGCAGTGCATGCCTATAGTTCCAATTACTTGGAAAGCTAAGGAGGCTAACTTGAGCTCAGAAGTTAAAAGTTTAATAGCATGACCAACATAATGAGATTTTATCTTAAAAAAATTAAATAAAAACAAAAGAAACTAAAATATTATGTAAATATAAGATTTTTGTAAAGCAAGTAAAACAAAAATGTAAAACAAAAATCATGTTCTCCACCTTAACTCAAGACTAATCCCATCCTCCTCCAACGAATTTTTCCTATAATGCAAGTTATCTAAAACCTTTGGGTAGGAACACTAAAACCAAAGACTCAGGGAGCTCAAACTATTTTTCTTTCCTTCAATACTGAGGCTTGAACTCAAGGTTTCAATTCACACTTGCTAGGCAGGCACTGTACTACTTAAGCCACACTCTTGGCTCTTTTTGCTCTAGCTTGTCAAATAGTGTCCTCAGGTTTTACCAAAGGATAGCCTCAGACTGTGATCCTACATACGTCACCCAAGTAGCTGGGATTATAGGAATGGCCTACCATGTCTAACTTGCTTAAGAGTTCAGTCAAGCTGGGTACCAGTGGCTCATGCTTGTAATCCTGGCTACTCAGGAGGCTAAAATCTGAGGATCACGGTTCAAAGCCAGCCCAGGTTGGAAAGCCCATGAGACTCTTAACTCCAATTAACCAGAAAACTAGAAGTGGAGCTGAGGCTCAAAATGGTAAAGCACTAGCTTTGAGCAAAAGAGCTCAGGGACAGTGCCCAGGCCCTGAGTTCAAGCCTCACAAAAAAAAAAAAAAAAAGTTCACGGTCAGGCTAGGCAACATAGTGACAGATATCCATCACAGGGAAGAAAAAAAAAAAAAAATATATATATATATATATACATGTTCATGTACGTGGATTAAACACAAAAAGCATATATGAACGGTTTCAGACTTTACATTTTAACTAACCATTTGTTTGTTGAACCACAGAATATCACAATTATCTACAGTTATTAACATGCTTGTGTGGTGAATTTTCTAATATTTCAACAGATTAATTTTCTTCATATACCAGATAAAAACAGATTGAATGCAAAAGTTCATGAGACTACAGCTGTATTAGGCCAAATATTAAGATCTGCAAAAATGAAATTCAGCTAGGAGGCAGTGGCTCACACCTGTAATCCTAGTTACTCAAGAGGCTGAGATCTGAGGACTTTGGTTCTAAGCCAGCCTGAGCAGAACAGTCCCTGAGTGACTCTCCAATTAACAACTCAAAAACCAGAAGTGGAGCTCAAAGTGGTAGAGCACTAGCCTTGAGCAACAGTGCTCATTGAAGTGCTCAGGCCCCGAATTGAAACCCAATAACAGAAAGAGCTGTCAATCTTTAATTAATTTTTTTTTGTTTTGTACCATCATTTTCCATTTAAAATGTTAACCAGTAGTTTGTGGACTTTAAATGAATTAATAAATATATTTTACTAATACAGTCACTATATATAAATGTACTAAGAAAAACTATTGGAATCCTACAATAATTTTTTTTTTTTTTTGTCAGTTGTGGGGCCTGAGCTTTGGGCCTGGGCGCTGTCCCCCAGCTCTTCAGCTGTAGACCAGTGCTCTACCACTTGAGCCTCAGCCCCACTTCTGGCTTTTTCTGCTTATGTGGTGCTGAGGAATCGAACCGAGGGCCTCATGCATGCAAGGCAAGCACTCTACCACTAAGCCACCTTCCCAGCGCCATCCTACAATAATTATTAAAAATATGAAGGGATACTGAAAGCAAAATGTTTGAAAATCATTAAAGTACACTTATTAATACTTCAATGTCATTTTTATTTACTTTTTGAGTTTTTTGGAATGGGGGAGGTGGCTCGAGATAGGATCTCATTATGTTGCCCAAGCTCCCCCTTAATTGCCATTCCCCTGCCTCACCCTCAGGCATGGACAAACCAGGGTTCTGTTTTAGTTTGGTTTGTATTGCTAAGAATCAGACCAGAGTCTGTGCATGATATGAAAGTGTTCTACTACTGAACTATATCCCCAGCCCTTATTTTAGGATATTCTAAAAGTGCAGGGCTGGGAAGGTGGCTCAGTGGTAAAGCACTTGCCTTGCATGCTTGAGGCCCTGGGTTCAATTCCTCAGCACCCATAAGCAAAAAACAAGCCAGAAGTGGTGATGTGGCTCAAGTGGTAGAGCACTAGCCTTGAGCTGAAGAGCTGAGGGGCAGCGCCCAGGCTCAGAGTTCAGGCCCACGACCGGACCCAAAATAAAAACCAAAACAAATAAAAATGCAGCATAATGCAAGTAAGTCTAAGATATAGTCCCATCCCGACTGCCACAAGAGAAAAGACAAGCTGACAAAATGTTTCATTTTGCCAAAGGCAATTACAATAGTAATATAAAACTGAACTATATGGACTGGGAAGTTGGCTCAGTGGTAGAGTGCTTGCCTTGCATGCATGAGCCCCTGGATTCAATTCCTCAGCACCACATAAAACAGAAAAAGCTGGAAGTGGCGCTATGGCTCTAGTGGTAGAGTGCTATCCTTGAGCTGAAGAGCTGAGGGACAGCACCCAGACCCAGAGTTCAGGCCCCACAACCGACAAAAAAAAAAAAACTGAACTATAGAACTTATGCAGAAATAGAATCCAAGATTTTTCATAACATCAACACACATAAAATAAGAAAATTTGGGTTTCAGAAAAGCGAACATAGTCCTTAAGTGAATTATCTGTCCTAACAATTGTACTAGAGTCGGTTTCTACCATCTAAACTATCACCTTAAGTAAAGAATATTCAAAGAACTCTAAGCAGAATATAAACCTACTTACCGAAGTCACAAAAAAGGAGCAAGGAGCTCAAGCCTGTAATCCAACCTACTTAGGAGACTAAGAGCTAAGGATGGAGGTTAGAAGCCAGGAGTGGCAAGAAACGCCCTTAAGACACTTATCTCCATTAAACTACCAAAATTAGCTAGCAAGTGATAAGAGTACCATTCTTTTTTTTTTGGTCTGTCGTAGGGCGTGAACTCTGCACTTGGGCATTGTCCCTCCGCTCTTCAGCTCAAGGAGAGCACTCTACCACTTGAGCCACGGCGCCACTTCCAGCTCTCTGGTGCTTTATTTGAGATAAGAGTCTCATCAACTTTCATGCCTGGGCTGGCTTTGAACCAGGATCCTCAGATCTCAGCCTCCTGAGTAGCTAGGATTACAGGCGTGAGTCACGGCACCCAGCTAAGAGTACCATTTTTTTTGGGGGGGGGGTCCGGTCATGGGACCTGAACTCTGGGCCTGGGCGCTGTCCCTCAGCTCTTCAGCTCAAGGCTAGCACTCTACCACTTGAGCCACAGCGCCACTTCTGGCTTTTTTTTTCTGCTTATGTGGTGCTGAGGAATCGAACCCAGGGCCTCTTGTATGCAAGGCAAGCACTCTACCACTGAACCACCTTCCCCGTCCATGAGTACCATTCTTGAGCAAAAAAAAATTCAGAGAGGCTGGGAAAGCTTCAAATGCATGAGGCCCGGGGTTCTATTCCTTAGTACCACATAAACACAAAAAGCCAGAAGTGGCACTGTGGCTCAAGTGGTAAAGCGCTAGCTTGGGCTAAAGAGTTCAGGGACAGCGCCCAGGCTAAGTTCAAGCCCAACGACTGACAAAAAAAAAAAGTTCAGAGACAACGACCAGGTTCTGAGTTCAAATGCCAGGACCAGTGCTAGCTCACTCACACACACACAAATGTCAGGAAAAATATTTAACTATTAGAAACAATCCATTATTTTGAATTATAGGGCTATGGTTAGTTTTATTATTAAAATAAGCACAATCAACTCTTTTAATGAAATGTCAAGCTTTTTCTAAAAAGAGCCACCAGTAGAGAATGATAATAGCATTCACTAATTAATATCTTTTTAGTTATTCTGTGAAGCATAAGCTATCATCAATTTAAATGCCAGCAAAAAGAATCCTTGTATAAGCTGGGTGTAAAAAAAAAAAGACAGTTCACTTCAGAACTGTATTGTTAATTGAGCAAGGTGAGAGTTGACAGTAGCCTATTTACCTCAGAAAGAAATAACTAAAGCCCTGATGGCTCACACCTGTAATCCTAGCTACTCAGGAGGCTGAGATCCAAGGATCACAGTTCAAAGCCAGCCCAGGCAAGGAAGTCCGAGAGACTTGTATCTCCCATAAATCACTCAGAAAACCGGAAGTGGCGCTGTGGCTCAAATGGTAGTGTGCTAGCCTTGAGCTGAAGAGCTGAGGGACAGCGCCCAGGCCCAGAGTTCAAGCCCCACGACTAACAAAAAAAAAAAGGAAAGAAGGAAAGAAAGAAACTAGTAAAGCAAGGCAAATTCTATTGAAAAAAAAAAAAAAACTACTTCCAAAGTCACACAACTGACCTAAAGGAGACTCTATTACAGATCATTTCCTCATTTCCTAATATGCAGAAGGCCTGAATCTGCAGCTTTCAAATTAAGCATTTTCAATGCGTTCTCATCCTATTTTCAGTTCACTGGTATTTGGGCAGTAAAAATGTTTAAGATTTTCAAATTAAAAACAAGATTCCATTTATGTCGGTAATAAAGCAGAAACTAAGACCTGATTAGAGAAGTTCACCACTGAAATCTGTCTTATCCAGTTCATTTTCCTTTTGGTGTAGAGGATAGAGCACATACTGTACCGTTGAGCTAGCTAGCTACATTCCCAGCCCATACCCAGTTTGGGGTTTGTTTGTTTTTTTTTTTTGGTAGGTCATGGATCTTGGAATTGTGGGCCTGGGCGCTGTCCCTGAGCACTTTGGCTCAAGGCTGGCGCTCTACCACGTTGGGCCACAGCTCCACTTCCGGTTTTCTGGTGGGTTAATTGGAGGTAAGAGTCTCCCGGACTTTCCAGCCGGGGTTGGCTTTGAACCTCGATCCTCAGATCTTAGCCTCCTGAGTAGCTAGGATTACAAGGTTTGAGCCACCCGCACCCGGCTCAGACCCAGTTTTTTGTGTGTTTGCTTTAATTAAGTGTATGGCTGGGAAAGGAAAAACAAAAACACCCTATCTTATTCCACCTTGTTATTTTTCCCCCCTCTTCTGGGCTACTTCAATCTTGTATGACTATTTAGATACTGCATGCTGAAATTACTTCCCACCAAGAACAATACCAATTCAGCTACCACGACTGAAAACATCCTCAAATCGCCACTGTTGAATCCCTTCCTCTTCCCCTACCCACCCCCCCTACCCAGCCCTGGAAAATTCGGTCATCTCCACCGCGCGTCATTTACAAATGGAGGGCGGAGATCCCCAGACTCTCACCCATCGCCTTAACAGGTGATCCCGCCGGTGCAAAACCAGCCCCGGTTATCATCTCCGGGGGGGGGGATGAAAATGGCAGCCCCCATTCCCTCCGGCTGGCCGCTCTCCGCGGCCACAAACTTCAGCGCAGCCCTCCGGCACCCGTCTTGTCAGCCGGCGCAGCTTTACCGGTGCCCGAGTTACCCCCATCTCCGACCCCAGATTCCCCATGACCTTGGGCCTGGGCCCCGGCGAGGAAACCCCGATGAAACGTGCCGCGCGCACCGCAGCC
>NW_012267241.1:20690043-20725170 GCF_000151885.1 Dipodomys ordii | reverse complement strand
GCCCCGGGCCGCCCGCAGGCAGGCAGCAGCAGGTGACGGGGCCCGGGACAGCGACGCGCAGGGCAGTCCCTACCTCGGACCGGGCGTCCCCGAGCCTCCCACCTCCCGGCCAGGACCGCGAGGCGCCCGGACCCGACGAGGCAGAGGGGTGAGAGACACGGTGACCCCCAAGGAGGGAGGGACAGGAAGGACAGCAGCCCGCGCACTCCGGGCGCAGGGACCGTCACGGACGCGCGCCTACCTCCCTCCGGCCCCCGCCGAGGATCTCACGCTCGGTGCTAGCCGGACGCTTCACATCCGGGTACCGGGAGACAGCTGCTTCTGCCGCGGCCGCCGCCTCCTCCCCGCGCGAACGCCAAACTTCCGGCGACGGCGTCGACGCCTGGTCGGTCAGATGGGTGTTACCTGGGACCATCAAGGGTGCGCTTGCGCAGCGCTATTTCTCGACTCCTAATCCTCTCAGCTGACTCGCCCAGAAGAGGAAGATGGCCGCCACTCTCGCCGTGTGTCACGCAATTTTTTTTTTTTTTTACCCCAGCCAGAGCGGCTGGGCGTCGGAGAACAGCGAGCCCCAATCCACCATCAGCGCAGGCGCAATGGGAGGCCTCGCGTGCGCGTCTCCGCGGGTGGGCGCCGGGCGCGGCGGCGGCGGCGCCCGCTAGCGGTTGTCGTTCTTCCCGTCGGCGGTCATCTGGAAGCAAACCACCCCGACCTCCAGGTGGAGTGGTTAAGTCTTGGAAACCCTGGCCACCGCTGCCTGTAAACTTCAAGTATGAACTTCAATCTGCGTTTTCTAGTCCGAGAGTATTTGCTACCTTGGGAACCAATATTAAAAAGGATGGCTGCGCCGAGTGCTGGTGGCTCACGCCTGTCATCCTAGCTACTCCGGAGGCTGAGATCTGAGGATCGGGTTCAAAGCCAGCCCGGGCAGGAAAAGACCCAATTAACTACCAAAAAAGCCCGAAGTGGTACTGTGGCTCAAGTAGAGCACTGGCCTTGAGCACAAAAGCTCAGAGACAGCACACAGACCCCAAGCTCATACTCCAATATCGGCACAAAAACAAACAAGAGGAGAAATTAGAATAGCCTACTAGATTTAGTCAAGGCGCACACTCAAAGCTTGGGCTCTTCAAAACCTCTGAAGATAGAACTCAGGGTTCTCTATGTAGGATTTGTGGCTCTTGTTTGAAACTTTTGTTGTTGTTGTTCTCTTTGCTTACAAAGCTGTGGGGAAGGGTAAATCCATATTTGTGCCGTTCCGAATAGGAAGAGAGATGATTGTAAGTGGGCTCTCCCCTTCCTGCCCTCCCCTTTTGATGCCAAGCCCAATCAAAAAAATGACAGTCAAGCCTGATGTTTTTCTGACAGTTCATTTTTCACAAAACTTTAGTAAACTAGCTGGCAGTTTACCAAAGAGATCTTCTGGATTAGGTATTACAAGTGAGAACCTTCTCCATGTTACTGTATATTGCATTACTTGGCAAACACCTGCCCTCTGCACTCACACTGACCCCCAGTCCCTATTATGTATTTTTTTATTAATTAAAAAAAGTAACTTGAAGCCAGCCAGTTGACTTAAGTTTAGTTACATAGTGAGATTTTTGCCTGAAAAAATAGAAAAATTAAGGCCTGCACCAAGTGGCTCATGTCTGTAATCCAAGCTACTCAGAAGAATGACATTGGGGTTCAAGGCCAGCCTAGACAGAAAAGCCTATTACGAAACTGTGCATCAGTGGCTCAAGCCTGTATTCCTAGGTACTCAGGAAGCTGAGATTTAAGGATCACAGTTCAAAGCCAGCCTGGGCAGGAAAATATCCAGAGACTCATCTCCAATTAACCACTTGAAAACTGAAGTAGAGCTGTGGCTCAAAGTGGTAGCCTTAAGTTAAAGAGCTCAGAAACAGTGCCCAAGCCCTGAGTTTGAAGCTAACCTGGACAAGAAAGTCCTTCAGACTCTTTTCTCCAAAAAACCACTATAAGATGAAAATGAATGTGTAGAGTCTTTAAGCAAAATGGCCCAGGGATAGTGCCCAGGACCTTAGTTCAAGATCCAGAAAGAAAAAGAAAGCTGGGTGCTGGTGGTTCATGCCTGTAATCCTAGCTATTCAGGAGGCTGAGATCTGAGGATCCGGTTCGAAGCCATCCCAGGCAGGAAAGTCTGTGAGACTCTTATCTCCAATAAACCACTAGAAAACCAGAAGTAGCACTGTGGCTCAAGCAGTAGAACGTTTGCCTTGAGCTGAAGAGAGCAGGAACAGCGCCCAAGCCCAGAGTTCAACCCCCATGACCAAAAAAAGAAAAACAGAAAAAGTGAACAGGATAATTTCATGCCAGACCGACCCTACTGCAAGTTGCAAATAAAGTTTTTCACAATATTACTCTACCCTTGCTATTTCAAGACCAACAAGTTATTGTTAGTGGAACTGGCAATACTACAGGGAGGAGGTATCCAAAAGGAAAGGGACCTTTTGTCTGGCACTTGGGTACTAGTCTCTTTACATTATCAAAAAGACTTTTAGAGGGGCTGGGAAGATGGCTCGGTGGTAGAGTGCTTGCCTTGCATGCATGAGGCCCTCAGTTCGATTCCTCAGCACCACATAATCAGAAAAGGCTGGAAGTGGGGCTGAGGCTCAGGTGGTAGAGCGCTGGTCTACAGCTGAAGAGCTGGGGGACAGCACCCAGGCCCAGAGTTCAGGCTCCACAACCGGCAAAAAAAAAAAAAAACTTTTAGGACACATTAGAGACCAAGAAAGTTTAATTAATAAAGCAAAGGAAAGGTAGATAGTATACAGCTAAGCATGAGTACAGATACATCTGCTAAAAGATGTGATGAGTCCTTTAAATTCATGGATATTTTTGGGGAAAAAGTAAATTAAGGGGCTGGGGATGTGACGGTGATAGAATGTTTATCTAGAATGCATGAAGCCATGGGTTTGATTCCTCAGTACCACATAAGCAGAAGAAAAAGCCAGAAGTGGCACTGTGGCTCAAGGAATGGAGTGCTATCCATGAGCAAAAGAAGCTCAGGGATAGTGACCAGCCCTGAGTTCAAGCCCTAGGACCAACAACAACAACAAAAAAGTTGAGGGTTTTGCTCAAATTCACCTTAAGGTAAGTTCTTCTCTTTGATGTGACTTTTGATATATTTTGTCATTCTTGTTTTGCTGTGTTTTATCAATTAGGTCTACAGACTATAAGGTTGACCCATTCATTCTGGTCATCATGGGATTAATGCTTGAGTATCCCTTTTTTTTGGGGGGGGGGTCCGGTCATGGGGCCAGAACTCTGGGCCTGGGCACTGTCCCTCAGCTCTTCAGTTCATGGCTAGTGCTCTACCACTTGAGCCATAGCGCGCCACTTCCGGCTTTTTTCTTTTTGCTTATGTGGTGCTGAGGAATTGAACCCAGGGCCTCAATGCATGCAAGGCAAGCGCTCTACCACTGAGCCACCTTCCCAGCCCTTGAGTATCCCTTTTAACAAAGAAAAGGTCCCACAAGATGCTCCCTTTCGGGAAAATATCTATCCTTGTTTATAAGTATTTTTATATGCAAGAACTTTTTTTTGTTGTTCCCAGGGGAGTCATTTTCCCAAGAATTTTTTTTTCTAGATAAGTGTTGTTCTTTATCCTTGCTCAATTCCCAGAGTACACTAGTTGTTTTGGCAAGCAGACAGGGTCAAAAGGAAAGAGCTATTCTTTTTTTCTTTATTTTTTTAACTAAACATTGCAGCTTATTGTGAAGTATAAGGTTTAAAAGAAAGAAAATAATGCCATGTGCTCTTTTTTTTTATTGTGAAATGCTGTACAGAGGGGTTACAATTACATGGGCAAGATAATGAGTACATTTCTTATCAAGCATTGCAGCCTCCTCCTTTGTTTCCCCTTCCCATCCCTTCCCTTCCCCCCTCCTGCCCAATGTGCTTTTAACCAAGCTATTCATTAATTCAGTGTTTGACTCTGAATTCCTGCTTCTGTCTTCTATAACTCATTATTCCTGATCTATCCTATGAGAAAGTAAGCTTCTTTCTTAAAAATTCAATCTAGAAAAAAACAAAAGTCAGGCCAGGCACTGGTGGCTCACCCCTGTAGGAAGCTGAGATCAGAGGATCTTGGTTCAAAGCCAGCCCAGGCAGGAAAGTTCATGAAACTCTTATCTCCAATAAACCACCAGGAAACTGGAAGTGGTGCTGTGACTCAAGTGGTAGAGCACTTGCCTTGAACTGAAGAGCTGAGGTACAGTGCCTAGGCCCAGAGTTCAAGCCCCATGACAAGAACAAAAAAAAAAAGCCAGGTGCATTTATTCCTAGGTATTCTAGAGGCTGAGATCTGAGAATTGTGGTTGAGAGCCAGCCTGAGCAGACAAATCTGAGAGATCATTGTCTCTAATCAGCAAAAACCTAAAACAAGGTATGGATCAAGTGGTAGAGTGTCAGACATGAGCAAAAAAGCCTGAACAAGCACAAGGCCCTCAGTTCATGCTCCAGGACCAACAAAAAAGAAAACAAGCCAACAAAAAGACAAAGAAAAACTTACAGCATTTTTATATAAATGAGGTCACAATAGCATTTCAATGGGCCATATTTGAGACTAATAACATAAATAAAGCATTATGATGACCCAACATATTTGAGAGGATGAGTATCTCATTGCCTTTTCAGTCAGATTTTTTTTTTTTTTGCCAGTCCTGGGGCTTGAACCTAGGCACTGTTCCTGAGCTACTTTTGCTCAAGGCTAGCACTCTACCACTTGAGCCACAGTGCCATTTCTGGCCTTTTCTGTTTATGTGGTACTCAGGAATCAAACCCAGGGCTTCATGCATGCTAGTCAAACACTACCACTAAGTCACATTTCCAACCCTAGATTTTTATTTATTTATTTTTATCATGGCACTTGAACTCTGGGCTTGGGCACTGTCCCTGAGCTCTTCAGCTCAAGGCTAGTGTTCTACCACTTGAGCCACAGTGCCACTTCTCGTTTTCTGGTGGTTAATTGGAGATGAGAGTCTCACAGGCTTTCCTTCCTGGGCTGGCTTTTAACCATGACCCTCAGATCTCAGCCTTCTGAGTAACTAGGATTACAGGCGTGAGCAATCAGCACCCCGCTCCCAGTTTTGTTTTGTTTTTTAATGCATGTAGTTTAGCCAGATGCCTCGGGGCTCATGCCTGTAATCTTACCTACTGAGGAGGTTGAGATTTCAGGATCTTGATTTGAAGCCAGCTGGGGCAGAAAAGTCCCCTTGAGACTCTTATCTTCAACTAACCACTCAAAAAACTGAAGTGGAGCTGTGGCTCAATTGTTAGAGCATTAGCCTTGAGCACAAAGAGGCACAAGGGCAATTCCCCAGCCCTGAGTACAAGCCCACAACAACAAAAATAATAAAAATGCTTGTAGCTGAGCATCAGTGGCTCACACCTGTAATTCTAGCTATTCAGGAGGCTGAGATCTGAAGTTTGAAAGTTTGAAGCCAGCCTGAGGCAAACAAAAAAAAAAAAAGAGCTGGAAGTGGAGATGTAGCTCAAGTGGTAGAGCACCAGCCTTGAGCACCGAAGCTCAGGGACAGAGTTCAAACCCCAGTACTGGTTTAAAAAAAAAGTAGTTATTGCAAATAAGGGACTGATTTATTTCTCTCTTTTTTTCTTCTTCCTCTTCTTCCTCCTTCTTTTTCTAGTAGCAGATTTGAGCTCCAGGCCTCATACCCACTTGGTTGCTTGCTCAGCTGGTACGGCTCTACTGGAGTCATAGCTGCAGCCCAGCTTTCTGCAGATGGACCTCTAGAGGGGTCTTGTAGCCTTTTCTGCTGGTTTTAAACTGATCATACAAGACCTTTGCCTCCTGAGTAGCTAGGATCGCAGGCATGAGCCATCGGTGCCTGGCAAATAACTGAATATTTTTATTTAAATCAAATAGCTATATAGCCAAGTAGCACTTTTATTTTTTAACTTAGCTACTTATCAGTATCATCATGTGTTTCTGTTTATTTAAAATTTCTCTTGAGATTGAGCTCTGAGCCAAACTTTTCTGCCTTCACTTTACTCAATATCTCAGCAACATTTAATTCAAAATTTACCCTCATGAACCTTTCTTTATTGGCTTCCAAAATGTCAAGTATACCTAATTTTCTTCCTGTCCCACTAGCTATTCTTAGCTCAATATTACGACAGTATTTTTGTTTGTTTTCGTGCCTGTACTGGAGCTTTGAACTCAGGACATTGTTCCTTACCTTTTTTGCTCAAGGCTGGTACTCTACCACCTGAGCCACAGCTCAACTTCTGGCTTTTTGGTGGTTAACTGGAGATGAGAGTCTGTCTACTGTTCAGGCTGACTTTTAACTGGGATCCTTAGATCTCAGCCTCTTGAGTAGCTAGCATTACATGCACGAGCCAATGACAGCTAGTAGGTTTTAGTTTAAATTCTGTCCTTGCACAACCATGTTCATTGCTGCACTATTCACAATAGCTAAGTAATGGGAACAGCCCAGATGCCCTAGAATAGATGAGTGGATCCAAAAAATATGGTACTTATACACAATAGAATTTTACACAGCTATTAGAATAATATTATGTCATTTGCAGGGAAATGGATGGACCTAGGAAAAAATCATTGTTAATTGATATAAGCCAAGCTCAGAGACACAAATGGCACATGTTCTCTCATATTCAGAAGTTAGATCTAAAATA
The DNA here is from genome assembly GCF_000151885.1 of Dipodomys ordii. Classification (NCBI taxonomy): domain Eukaryota; kingdom Metazoa; phylum Chordata; class Mammalia; order Rodentia; family Heteromyidae; genus Dipodomys; species Dipodomys ordii. The sequence goes on along the minus strand of NW_012267241.1, from coordinate 20,718,495 downwards.
CACTGGGACATGATAAATTATACAATGCTCTAAGCATTTACACACATTGAGACCAAAGGAGGATATTCTTAGGAGACCAGCACAAAGACTCAATGCCTATGTGCCTCTGATCATCTAAAATAATATTTAAGGAAATTAACTCCAGGAAGTAGAAATGAAGTTTTTTCTTAATTTTGTTTTGTTGTTTACATATGTATTTGAGAGAGTAAGGGGGATACAGAAATGGAGGTGCAAAGAGTGAACAAATGCAGAAGTGGTACTCACTAGACAGTATGTTGAAAATTAACTATACAACTTATAGGTGGGTGGGAAGAGGAAAAGACTGGGGGAGAACAAGGGAAAGAGTGACATTGTCCAAAAAGACAATGTAACTGTAACCCCTATGTACATCACTTTTATAAAACCCCAAAATGCTCTAAAACTAGTTCCCCTCCTGGTTCTAAGAAGGTTCTCAGCTCCTGGGCCTACTATTCCATTCACAACTAAAAGAGTATAGTGTTCCATAAAAAGCCTGATTGGATTAGCTTTATGCCCATGCCAATAGTGGTCAAGTAATGGAATGTGATAATTTATAAAAAGGGTAGTCAGCATCACTAGGATCACATGGGTCACCAAAAGAATATTAGGAACTTCAGAAAGGCTGAGGGGTAAATGTTGAGAAGGCAGTACTCAAATATTCATTGCAGCCTTGATACTGAAATTGTGGTCTATGGACTAGGGACATTTCATTAATTGAATTTCTTGTTTACAATGGGGGTACTTCAGGCCCCTCAACAACTGAGACAGAATTTTCATTTTGGTTTCTCTATATGAGCCATATGCACACTAATTTAAAAGAAATTTTTTTTTGCCAGTCCTGTGGAACTGGGCACTGTCCCTGAATTCTTAGCTCAAGGCGAACACTCTACCACTTGAGCTACAGCACCACTTCTGGGTTTTTGGTGGTCAATTGGAGATAAACGTCTCAGGGACTTCCCTGCCCAGGCTGGCTTTGAACCGTGACCCTCAGATCTCAGCCTCCTGAGCTTCTTTTTTGCTCAAGGGCTAGCACTCTTACCACTTGAGCCATAGGGCCACTTCCGGCTTTTTCTGTTTATGTGATACAGAGGAATGGAACCCAGGGCAAGAACTCTACCACGAAGCCACATTCCCAGCCCAGGCCCACTAAAATGTAATAAGCTTGGCCTTACTGCATACAAGATTTCTGACGGGAGATCGCAAGTTTCGAGGAGGTAGTCTACAAGAAGTAAGGAAGAAGAGCAGTAAGCTCGGAAGCACTCCGATATAGAGCAGGTTCCCAAGCAAAGGACAGGCATGCCAGCTGGGAAGCAGACAGACAGTGATGCTGGGTCGCCTGGAAGCCAGGCCACAGCGGTGCTTTGAATGAACCGCTGAGTAGCATGAAAGGTATCTTCCTGGTGTGGGAGCAGAATTAGAATACTCCCTGAGGTGTCTTTCAGACCCTCTGGCTCCCGAGGAAGTTGTAGCGGGGGCAGTTGGGTGGAAAGCTGAGGGCGCCGGGCCTAGCGGGGTCCACCACTAGGTAGACCTCAGTGGTTACAAAGGTGGTCCTCCCGCCACTAGAGGCCGCTCTCCCGACCTCGCGGCCGGAAGCGAGCGCGGCCCAGCGCGGTGTGGGCGGAAACGCCGTCCGTCCGCCGGCGTCCGCGCGCTCTTTCCGTCCCTCGCCCGTGGAGTCGGTCCTTCCGGCCATTCATCTGGTCAGAGTGTTAGTTTTTTTTTTTTTTTTTCCTATACAACCGGATCGAAACGGCGACGGTGCGGCCAGGATGAAGCTCGTCAGGTAAACACGTTACTTACGCGGGCTGCAGGCCGCGAAGGGGGAGTTGGGGCCTGCGCGGGAGGCTGGGCCGCCCGGGGCGTGAGAGGCGGGAAAGCCGCGTGCGTGCGGCCTGCTAACGGCCTCCCGCGCCCGCCGCTCTGGTGCCCATCTTGGAGACGCGGGGGCGGTTCCAGAGCGCGGGCTTCGGGGCTGGGATCTTCCGACTGTCTTCCCCGAAAGATAAAACGGAAGCCCGACCGTGTCCCGAGGCCCGAAAGGGGCCGCGCCCGGCGCGCGAGCCCGCGGTCGGTTACTCACCGGCTCCCACCCCCCCCCCCCCCGAGTCGCACCAGACGCTGCAGGACTTCACCTGGGGAGAACGACACCTGTCCGTTGGATGCTTCACATCAGAGGGGGACGACATTAACTTGTGATGAATAGATACGACAGTGTGTTGGAAAAACGGAAACAAGCAAATGCCTTGTTCGGGGTGACTGTCTAAAGAAGGCGATTCATTGTAGTCTTGTTGTGCCGTGCTGGGGATCAAACCCAGGGCCAGGGCTAGGTCAGGGCTCTGCCACGTTCACCTGTGCAAGTTCTTCATCTGTTGAATCACACTTTGCAGGTTTATGCAATAGTAGTTTGGATTGAGTTTTTCTCGCTTAATCCCGTTTTCTGTCCTCAGTACCGTATAGAAACAAAGCATCTTTTGGGGGGGGATTTATTTTGCCTTGTTACGAAACAGTCGGATTTTCAACAGGCTTTCTTCTGTGTCTCAGTTTATGGGAACTGTAAACTTTATCCTTTCTCTCAAAACCTGGGAGGTAGTAACCTTGACTCCCGATCTTCCTAACAAATGGGAAATGGCCAGGTTGGTCAATTTTATCTGATATCACATTGTCCAGTTGTTTGGGATTCTTTGTGTTCTAAATAGTGTGTATTTGTTGTTGCAAGGACACCATCTTTCTGAGTATTTAGCATGTAACTTACAGTAAGAAGAAAAGGGGAAACAAAGGAGGAGGCTACAATGCTTAATAAGAAACGTACTCATTACCTTGCCCATGTAGTTGTAACCCCTCTGTACGGTATTTTCACAATAAAAAAAGAAAGAAAAGATTTACACATTAAAAGATTCATCAGATAAATGTAGTAAATCTGTTTGGTTCTTTGGCTTAGATGGGGTGAGAAACACGGTCATCGTGATTTAAGATTTGGGCTCCTTTTTGGGGGAGGGAGCTCAACTTATCCCCCTCGGCCCCTACTTCACTGTGGTTGTGGTGATGAGAATTGAACTTGGAACCTTGTGTGCACTGGGTTTATTTTCCCTTTTCAGGAAAAATAATTAAATGGTGAAATGCAGTGTACAGTTCCCAACATTGAAAGCCTTACACACCACTGTAACTCAAACCTTCCTCAAAATCTATAGTATTGGGGTGACATGGTAGAGTGCTCAAACTTGAGGATTTGATGCTCAGCACAACATATGAACAAGATACATGTCATTAAAAAGAAAAAACTCGAGTTTCCTCAAACTCTTTGCATTCAAACTCTAGTTACACAGGCAACCAGGGATTACTGTGTCTATACTAGAATTTCTCATATTTGGAATTGTGAAGTTTGTACTCTCTCTCTCTCTCTCTCTCTCTCTCTATATATATATATATATATATATATAATTTCTTTTACTCAGCATGCTTTTGAGATTCATCTATACCATGGAAGGCATCAGGAATTTGTTCCCTAGTTTTGTTTTATCTATTTTTTGCTTGCTAGTAGTCCTTTAAACATTGTAGGCTTTTTTTTAAACTACTTTCACCAACAATGTATTAGAATACAGCTGTTCCACATTAGTAGCATTTGTTGTCAGTCTTTTCTTGGGGTGGGGGGTCCGGTCGTGGGGCCTGAACTCTTGGCCTGGGCGCTGTCCCTCAGCTCTTCAGCTCAAGGCTAGCGCTCTACCACTTGAGCCACAATGCCACTTCCGGCTTTTTTCATTTTGCTTATGTGGTGCTGAGGAATCGAACCCAGGGCCTCAGGCATGCAAGGCAAGTGCTCTACCACTGAGCCACTTTCCCAGTCCCCCCCCTTTTTTTTAAGACAAGCATCTGTTAAATTACTCACGTTGACCTTGAATTTATGTTCTACCTTTTCCAGCTTCCACTGTGCTAGGGTTACAGGCACATATATGCCACCATAGTCAGAATTGTGTCTCGTGTGTGTGTGTGTGTGTGTGTGTGTGTGTGTGTGTGCGTGCGTGCACACATGTGTGTTTGCCAGTTCTGAGGCTTGACCTCCGCCTGGGTACTGTCCCAGAGTTTTTGTACTCAAAGGTTTACATTCTACTACCTGAACCACAGCTCCACTTCTGGCTTTTTGATGGTTAATTGGATATGAGTATCTCTTAGACTTTCCTGCTCAGGCTGGCTTTAAACTGATCCTCAGATCTCAACCTCTTCAGTAGCTAGAATTATAAGCATGAGATAACCAGGTCACCCTCCTGAGGTTGTGTGTCTTTTTATCATTGAGTTGTAGGTGTGAGTTCTTTGTATATTCTGATATTAATCTTGTTACATATTTTTCCTGCTGTTTGTGTATTTAATACTGTTAATGAGCCTGTTAATGAACACAAGCTTATTTTTAAGAAATCTTTATTTTCTAGCCTTTTCCTTTCTGGTTCTTCCCTTCTGTGTACTATTAAACCTTGTGTGCCCTTTCTCTGTACTATTAAACTTTGTGTGCCCTCAAACCATAAATATATACCCCTCTTCATTACCTTGGGACTAAACTTAGGGCCTGGAGCAAGTGTTGTACCACTGACTACATACCCAGCTCTTGTTTTTCTGAGACTAGGTTCTAGTATATATAATTGCTATATACTAGAACCTAGTATATAGTCCAGGCTGGTCTTGGACTCTGGATCTTTCCGTCTTCATCTTCTAAATACTGAGATTAAACGTGTGTTGTCACACCTAGTTGTCTGTGTTATAAGCCTTATAACTTTTTGTGTGTATATGTGTGGTTTAAAATTTCAGCTTGCTAGGCTGTTAATGTGCCATGTGAGCCGTGCTCTACACCCTTGTACAACCTCTTCATTTTAACATTTATGTTTAGGAGTGAAATAATGAATTTTGGTAAATTGTGTGTTACAGATGTAAGTGTGTACCAGTACTGAGGCTTGAACTCAGGGCAGAAGTTTGGGGGCTAGTATATTTGAAACCATGTAATTTCTCCTTTTGTCATGGTAATTTATACACTAAAAAATAGATTAGCTTAGCTTCCCTTTAATTACTGAAACATTCAGCCAGTATTTAATGTCTATTTCAATCTAGACATTTAATTGTCCTGATACTTATTCGTAACAGTGTGGTGTAGTGGGGCATTAGAATAGGTAGTAGTACATACTACATTTAGTATGATAGACACTGTGGTAGAGTATACAAAGTAAATATGTTTCAATATCCATTGTAGATTCATTTTTAGGATTATTGTTTCCTTATGTGTGCTTGTGGTATGGTAATATGGGCCAGTGTTCTCATTAGAAAATAAATGCCAGCTAGCCACCAGTTAATAGATGCTTGTTATCCCTTGCTACTCAGGAGACTGAGATTTAAGGATGGTGGTTCAAAGCTAACCCTGGCAGGAAAGTCCATGAGACTCTTTTTGCCAGTTAACCACCAGAATAAACTAGAAGTAGGTGGAGCTGTGGCTCAGAGAATAGAATGCTAGCCTTGAGTAGAAGAGCTTAGTAACAGCATCCAGGCCCTGAATTCCAGACCCAGGACCAGCACCAAAAACAAAACAAAAAAAGCAACAAAACATGCCAGGACTACTAGGGAAGTAAACATCTGGAAATTACAGTTTAAGGCCAGCTTATGTGTAAAACTTTCATAACACTTTATCAACCTACCTATTCCAACTACCAGTGAAGCATGATGGTTGGGCTCAGTGATGCACAGGGAACCACAAATAGGAATGCTTTCCAGGCCAATTAAACATAAATCAATAGAACCTGCTTGGAACATAATCAGCCTTGAGTTCAGCTCCTCAAAAAAAAGAACAAAAAACAAAACCCTGTGCTAAGAGCCAAACACTGGAGACTCAAGACTATAGTTTTACTTGGGAGTTGCTTAGAAGTCCAAGAACAGGAGAATCAGGATTCCAGACCAACCTAGGCAAAAATTCTGCAAGATGGCACCTACACAGGGTAAAGCTGGATGCAGTAGTATATGTTGTAGGCATGTTCTTGTGATTCCAGTGAAGATGGGAAGCTTAGGCAGCTCATGGCTTAGGCACAGACCTGTGCCAGCCTAGGAAGCATTAGCCCTGATTTCAAACTATAGTGTGCACAGGGAAGATAATGTCTGCAACTTAACTTTCACATGATAGCAACAACATGTATGATTTGAGGTAGAGGGGAAGAAATGACAATATTTAATAATTTGTGAACCCTTTAACTTTTCTTCCTTTGCAGTATTTCATAAAACAACCATAAGGAAGAATAAATCTAGATGAAATGAGAAACAGGTTATTCATTTTACATTATTGAAACAGCTGGCTGTCTAACTGGGGAAAAGAATAAAGGCAAATTTGTACCTCACATCTTACAGAAATCAATTTTGAATGGATTGACAAATTTAGCTATTAAAAATGTAAAGAAAAGAAAAATCCTGGTATGAAGGTATGTGTCTATATTCCCAAACACTTGGAAAACTGAGGAAGAACATTTGAGTTTAGGATTTTGAGTCTGGGCAACATAGCAAAACAATTTCAAAAAAGAAAAAATACATGTAGGACTAAAGAAACCACACACTTGAATGAATAATCACTGGTAGAAAATAAAAACTTAATTGGAGGTGTGACTATTATGAATGCGCAGTTCATAAAAGAAACTGAATGCTTTTCAAACTTGTCATCATAGATATTGGGGGAGGGAGGGTCCAGAGAATGCAGTTTGAAGCCAGCCTGGGAATAGAAGTATGCAAAATTTCATCTCACCAATGGCTGGGCATTGGTGTATGCATCTGTTTTCATCCAATTAGCAAAGAGAAGCACCAATAGGATTGTAGTCCAGGCAAAAATTTGGAAGATTATTAGTAACCAGTGTTGGTGAAGGCTTGTATAAATAAGTTTGTTGTAATAAAAAAATGGAAAATTGTCCATCTACATCTACATTATAACATTTGTGGATAGTAGAGTATCTAGCTCTTGGAATATATGTTGTTAGGAAATATCTCCAATGTAAACTGCTGAGGGAGAACTACATGTTATAGAAGTAAATAAAGTATAATGTAATATATATAAATCTTATCATATAATTAAGATCTTAGTATATAATTAAGAGCGGTATAGAAGAGATTATTTCTACCTATCATTAAGTATGTGAATCCTATACTACCAATTTTAGTTCTTAATTTCTTTTTTGTGACCTAAACTGAGTCTAAGATCTTGAAAGTCTGAGATTAAGTTGTGTAATGGTTTAGAGATTCAGACTTCCAGATGACATCTTTATATATGCTAACATTCTGTTTGTTATCTTTTTAAATAGATTTTTGATGAAATTGAGTCATGAAACTGTAACCATTGAATTGAAGAATGGAACACAGGTCCATGGAACAATTACAGGTATGATTATACTGGTTCATTTGTTTGTTTTGGCCGGCCGTGGGGCTTGAACTCTGGGCTTGGTTGGTTTTGGCCGTGGGGCTTGAACTCTGGGCTTGGGCGCTGTCTCTCAGCTCTTCAGCTCAAGGCGAGCGCTCTACAGCTTGAGCCACAGCGCCACTTCTGGTGGTTTTCGAGTGGTTTATTGGAGATAAGAATCTGACGGACTGGCTTTGAACTGCGATCCTCAGATCTCAGCCTCCCGAGTAGCTACCAGTACCCGACAGATTATACTGTTTTTGTTTTATTTAGTACTACTAGGGATTGAACTCAGCATTTTACTTCCTAGCAAATATCACTGTTGTTATTACAACAAACATCTTCTGCGAGGTTGAACTCTTTTTTTATAGGAGAATTTTGTTTTCATTTGGGGGTTTGTATAGGTGTTTCCCCCTTAATCTCTTCCAGAAGTCTTTTCTGGTTATTTGCTGAAGTATAGATCCTCATTCTTTCTATCTGAATTATTTATGAATCATTTAATTGGTCTTAAGCCTTACCAGAATTCAGTAGTTGCTATAACCATACAGAATTGGCCAGATTATTCTTTCTTGCTTTTATTGTTTTTTTTTTGGTCCGGTTATGGGGCCTGAACTTTGGGCTTGGGCGCTGTCCCTCAGCTCTTCAGCTTAAGACTAGTGCTCTACCACTTGAGCCACAGCGCCACTTCCGGCTTTTTTCATTTTGCTTATGTGGTGCTGAGGAATCGAACCCAGGGCCTCAGGCATGCAAGGCAAGCGCTCTACACTGAGCCATCTTCCCAGCCCCTCTTTCTTGCTTTTATACCTTTGCTTATATATATTCCTTGTGTAGAATGTTGCTTTTTCCAAAAGTACATTTTATTGCAATTTTGTATTCCCTATTAGATTGTAAAGTTTTTGAGGACAAAGGACAAGGTTTCCATATGAGGTTATACTGGGTGAGAAATATGTGGGAAATGAAGGAGAAATTAGGAAACCATTACCTAAGGATATTGTCAGCATAACATTTTGGGAGTATTTTCTTTGCTTATAGTAGATAACCCTCCCTCTGCACCCAAAAAATTGCAAAATTTCAAAAGAATTGAACCAAATTAGAGAAAATACTAGTTTACTATACGTTCCTATGTTCTAAAATAGAAAATTCATAAGTAATTTTTGACAGAACCAGTCTGAGTACAGCAAGACAAATAGTTTAATAAACAGAAACTATTTTTGAATATATTAAAAATTTTCAGTGCCAATTGTGAAAGGAAATCAGTACAAAATAAGGCTTACCATAACCATGTCTAGGAAGTGTTATTGCTGTTCCATTAAAATCTCTCTAGAAGCCAGGCACAGTGGTTCATGCCTATAATCATAGCTACTCAGGAGGTTGAGATCTGAAGATTGCAGTTCAAAGTCAGCCCAGGCAGGAAAGTCTGTGAGACTCTTAACTTCCAATAAACTACTCAGAAAAGGCCCAAAGTGGCTCTGTGTCACAAGTGGTTGAGCACTAGCTTTGAGCACAGAGAGATTCAGGGATAGAACTCAGGCTCTGAGCTCAAGACCAGCAAAAAAAATCCCTCTCCAGAGAGGTACACTAAATCAATACTTATGGGATTTTAGGAATATGTATAATACAAGTTTTGGGGGTTTTTGTTTTTTAGCTTTTATATCAACTCTATTCTCAGAGTCAACCTGCATAAGTTAACAAACCTTCATTATTGCCAGCTATTGTAGGAATCATATTCATTCTTATGTGTACCAAAAACTCCTAGTCAACAATGAATTCTGGGCTGCAAAAGAGGATTTATTGTTTGCACCTGTTTGTAAGGGTAATACAAGTTTTTATCAAACATACAATAGACACTTAAATGGAGAAGAGGCAAAATTATTTTTTAAAAAATACAGTTCTGGGCTAGGAAGGTGGCTCAGTGGTAGAGTGCTTTTCTTGCATGCATGAGGCCCTGGGTTCGATTCCTCAGCACCACACAAGCAAAATGAAAAAAGCCAGAAGTAGCGCTGTGGCTCAAGTGGTAGAGCGCTAGCCTTGAGCTGAAGAGCTGAGGGACAGTGCCCAGGCCCAGAGTTCAGGCCCCACGAGCGGACCCCAAAAAAAGAAAAGAGAGGTAGCTGGCGGCTCAGTGGGTAGAGTGCTTCCCTTGCATGCATGAGGCCCTGGGTTTGATTCTTCAGGACCACATAAGCAGAAATGGCCAGAAGTGGTGCTGTGGCTCAAGTGGTAGAGCACTAGCCTTGAGCTGAAGGGACAGAGCCTAAGCCCAGAGTTCAGGCCACATGACCAACCCCCCCCCAAAAAAAAAAAAAAAGAAAAGAAGAAAGGTTTAGAAATACTGAACATTTTAGGAAGCTTGAGAAAGCTCATGCTTTCTGATCTTAACTTTTTTTGGAGGGTGAGGTGATGCCAAGTTTGAATTCAAGAGCCATTGTCTTGAGCCAAGCCCCTAGCTGTTTATTTTCATATAGAGTATTGCTTTTGCCCTAGGCTTCCTGAGGACTTCCACCTCCCACCCCCACCCCACCTTCTGCTTCCTGGAAAGCAGAAATTATAGGCATGCTCCACTGTTCTTATCTTGTTTTAGAGATTATGTTTTACCAGCTTTTTTGGGGGGGGTTGGTCATGGGGCTTGAATCTGGACCTAGGTGACATGTGAGCTCTTCAGCTCAAGGGGAGCACTTTACCACTTGAGCCACAGAGCCACTTGCAGTTTTCTGGTGTTAATTGGAGATAAGAGTCTCATGGACTTTCCTGCCAGGTCTGGCTTTGAACCATAATCCTCAGATCTCAGCCTCCTGAGTAGCTAGGATTATAGATGTAAGCCACCAGCGCCAGGCTTTCTTGCCAGCTTTTAATTGGCCCTGAAACAGAATCCTCCCATTTCCACCACTCACTTGGAACCATAGGTGGGTACTACTACGTCTGGCCCTTGCACATGAACTTTTTTTTTTTTTTTTTGTCTGTGCCAGAATGGAATTAAACTCAAGGAGGGGTACTGTCCCTTAGCTATTTTGTTCAAGGCTTTTTAGTTTTTACTTGGAGATGAGAATCTCACACACAGACTTTCTTTCCCAAACTGGCTTTAAACCTTGATCCTCAGATTTCACCTCTTGAGTAGCTAGGATTATAGGCATGAGCTTCTGGTGCCCAGCTATTAACTTTCAGAGGAAAAAAATTGAGTATGTCTTTAGTTACTCTTGTTTGTTAAAATATAACTTGGTAAAGGCTCCAAAAATCAGTTGCTTCTAAAATGCTGTATATTCATGAGGAAAAACCTTAGTTTGTATTTTGTAAAACCTCCTAAAAATAATGGCTTAGGGCTGGGAAGGTGGCTTTGTACTAGAGTGCTTACCTAGCATGCATGAAGCCCTGGTTTTGATTCCTAAGTACCACATACGCAGAAAAGGCCGGAAGTAGCGCTGTGGCTCAAGTGATAGAGTACTAGTCTTGAGCAAAAGCAGCTCAGGGACAGTGCCCAGGCCCAGAGTTTGAGACCCAGGACTGGCGCCAAAAAAAAAAAAAAAAGGTTTAATTAGGAAAAAGCAATTGTATAAGGGTTGGGGATGCAGCTCAGCAATGCAGCACCTCGTAGTATGTAAGAGGCCCTGGATTAACCTTTAAAAAGAAATACACATGTATTTCATGCCCGTCATCCCAGCACTTAGGAGGCTATGGTGAGAGGATAGCAAGTTCAAGGCTGGCCTTGGCTTTGTAGCAATCCAGGCTAGCCTGAGCTACATAGTGAAGACCCATCTGAAGAAAAAAACAATGAAGACAGGGACAGAAAGGAAAGAGATTTTAAGTCTCTTGGTAAGGAAAAATAGTGCAGGGCCTGTAGGACTTCAGAAACAAAGATAAACATAGTTTGATGGAATGCAGTATGGTGAAGTTAGAGACTAGGGGAGAATTGTGGTATTGAAGCCATACAAACTGGTAATGGGCATAAAGCATATGTGACAGGCAGATTTCTTCCAGGGCTTGCTTTATTTACTTCTGTAAACATGCTTAGCTGTGTAAAACTAACACAGGAAAATTATGAAAGAGTGCTAATTATTGATATTCCTATATCAGTATATATGCTAAACTCTGTTACTTGTTTTCTAGCAGAACCGACAGTACTGTTATAGAATAGAGTGTCAAATGTGGTTTGATACTGTGATTACAGTTATGATAATAATTGCCCTTTTCCCTTTTAGGTGTAGACGTCAGCATGAATACACACCTTAAAGCTGTGAAAATGACCCTGAAGAACAGAGAACCTGTACAGCTGGAAACATTAAGTATTCGAGGAAATAATATTCGATATTTTATTCTACCGGACAGTTTACCTCTGGATACACTTCTTGTGGATGTTGAACCTAAGGTGAAATCTAAGAAAAGAGAAGCTGGTAAGTTTGGAGGATTTGAGTGGTTGTTTTGTTTTGTGTTGGGGCTTGAACTTAGGGTCTGGGTATTATCACTAAGTTTTTTGTGCTCAAGGCTAGTGCTCTATCATTTGAGCCACAGCTCCACTTCTGGCTTTTTGGTGGTTAACTGAAGATAAGAGTCGCATGGACTTCCTACCTGGGCTGGCTTTTAACTGGATCCTCAGATGCCAGCTTCCCAAGTACTAGGATTACAGGCATGAGCCATTGGTTCCTGGCTCATAAATGTTTCCTTCCATAGCATACTTAAACCTTGTCTGTTATTTAAAATACATTTCCAAACCACATTTTATTTAAAATTGCTCATATTTTGTTTGCCATGAATACATATTTATTATAGCTCCTGTTATTCCTTATTAAGATTGGTAATGTTCTTATGTTCCCTCTCCTTTGGTATATGTCCTGGTCTCTCACCATCCCCACACTGGAAGATTGGGGATCGACTTTATTCCTTAATAAAAGTGGTTTCACATCTAGTTCCTTCCCTTTTTTTTTTCTTTACTTTGCTCTGGGTATGAGGTAGGTCTTTTTGTTTTATATATTGTCTCTTAGAGCTAAGAAAACTGTAAAGCTTAACTTTGATTTCCCTCCTATCCCTTTTTTTTTTTTTTTTTTGGCTGGTTCTTGAACTAGGCACTGTCCCTGAGCCTCTGTGCTCAAGGCTATCACTTGAGCCACAGCACCACTTCTGGTTTTCTGGTGGTTAGTTGGAGATAAGAGTCTGACAGACTTGCCTGCCCAGGCTAGTGTCAAACTGTGATCCTCAGATCTCAGCCTCCTGAGTAGCTAGAATTACAGGCAAGAGTTATTGTTGCCTGGCTTAATTTCTTTGCATTTGTTTGGTCTGTTCTTTTTTTCCCCCCTGGAATTTATAATTGATCTTTCCCACTGATTTTCTGATTTTTACCATTTTGCTCTTATTTTTCTTTAACTTTTTTTGTTCTGGTCTTATTTTGCCTGAGAACTCTTCTTTTTTCTTTCTCAAATTCCAAGAGGTTATACAGGGTAGGAATTGTTCTTGACCAACCTTCCATTCTAACATAGTTATAAGCATCTTTGTTTGGGTCTATTTTTATTTTCTTTATTTTTATTTTTACTAGTTCCAAGGTCTGAACTCAAAGCCTCTTATGAGTCTTTTGAGCCACACCTTAGTCCTGATTGTTTTTTAATAGCTCCCTATGCTATTAGGGTGTAGGGTTTTTTTAGGGCATAGGGTTTTTTTTTGTTTATTTGTTTTGCTTTTTTATTTTTGTTGGTCATGGGACTTGAACTCGGGGCCATCCATTTCCAAATGACCTGCAAAGAGCAAGGCTGCCTACAACAAGCTGAAAAAGCAGAGCAAATGAAAAATGTAGTCAAAAATACTAGTACTGTGAGGGCTGGGAAGGTGTCTCAGTGGTAGAGCGCTTGCCTTGCATGCACGAGGCCCTGGGTTCAATTCCTCAGTACCACATAAGCAAAAAGAAAAAAGCCGGAAGTGGCGCTGTGGCTCAAGTGGTAGAGCGCTAGCCTTGAGCTGAAGAGCTGAGGGACAGCGCCCAGGCCCAGAGTTCAGGCCCCATGACTGGACCCCCCCCCAAAAAAAAAATACTAGTACTGTGAGACTAATAATAGCAAAAACAGTGCCGGGCACCAGTGACTCATGCCTGTAATCATAGTTACTCAGGCTGAGATCTGAGGATCACCGTTAAAAGCCAGACCAGGCAAGGAAAGTCCATCAGACTCTTTTTTTTTTTTCTTCTATTATTATTTTTTTGTCAGGCAGGGGGCTTGAACTCTGGACCTTGGAGCTGTCCCTGAGCTCTTAGCTCAAGGCCAGTGCTTTATCACTTGAGCCACAGTGCCAACCACAGTGCTACTTTTGGCTTTCTGGTGGTTAATGAGAGATAAGAGTCTCAGGAACCTTCCTGCCCAGCTGGCTTTGAGCTATCACCCTCAGATTTCAGCCTCCTGAGTAGCTAGGATCGCAAGCATGAGCCACCAGCGCCTTGCATGAAATTCATGCCAACAATTAACCACCAAAAAACCGGAAGTGGCTCTGGCTCAAGTGGTAGAGTGCTTGCCTAGAGCAGAAAAGCTGAGGGACAGTGCCCAGACTCAAGAGTTCAAGTCCCATGACTGACCAAAAAAATAATAATAATAAAAACAACCAAAAAAAGGCTCACCTAAACATTATTGCATTTGATTAACATTCAGGTTTTATTCAATAAAAACGTTAATACATGATTCATGTTGTTCCTTTGATAAAGTATCTATTATCTTGGGTGTGAGGTCCAAATCATTTGTATTGCAATTGTGGTAAATTTAAGATAAGGTGTAAAATAAAATTACTTATAAGGGCTGGGAAGGTGGTAGAGCTTGCCTTGCAGCATGAGGCCCTGGGTTCGATTCCTCAGCACCACATAAGCAGAAAAAGTCAGAAGTGTCACTGTGACTCAAGTGGTAGAGCCTTAGCCTTGAGCTGAAGAGCTGAAGGACAGCATGCAGGCTCAGAGTCCAGGCCTCACAACCGACCAAAAAGAAAATTCTAAACCTAACATATTTCTCAGCAAACTTAAGTGAACAAAGCATTGTAATTGTCTCCCTAGTTCTTGGTTTTTCATGATGGTGTATGGGGTATGCTCTGAGATCTAACACATTAAGAGATGTTGAATTAAATTTTTGTTAGCTGCTAATTAAGAGCTATAAGGGTGTGGGAAGAAATGTGTTTACATCCTATTTTTGGTGGCCAGGTAATATTAGTGCAGAAAAGAATTTAATTTGCTGTAAATCCCAGCCTGTAATCCAGTACTCAAGGGATCTGAAGAATCTTGTGTAGCCAGCCTGGGCTACAAAGCTTAGCCCCTTCCAAATAACAAGAAAGAAAGAAGAGAGTTTAATTTCTTTTTTTCTTTTTTCTCCCCTTTCTCAGTTGCAGGAAGAGGCCGAGGCCGAGGTAGAGGAAGAGGACGTGGCCGTGGCAGAGGAAGAGGGGGTCCTAGACGATAATGTCTCTGAAGATTATTGTTGGAAAGTGATCATTGATTTGGGATATTTTTTGTACAGGCTTTTGTTTGTTTGTCAGTTTTTAAAATAAACATGGGGGACTCAGTTGTCTATTGACTATCAAGTTAAAGTTTTAGTAGTTCCTTATATTCATAAAATTATAACAAGGTAGAAGACAATATATAGAATATAGACCTTTTATTCACATTTTTTCTTTTCTTTTTTTTTGTCAGTCGTGAGCCTTGAACTTGGCCTGGTCACTGTCCCTCAGCTATTCAGCTCAAGGCTAGCGCTCTACCACTTGAGCCACAGCGCCACTTCTGGCTATTTCTGCTTATGTGGTACTGAGGAATTGAACCTAGGGCTTCATGCATGCCAGGCAAGCGCTCTACCACTGAGCCACCTTCCCAGTTCTTTATTTAATATATTTTCAATACACATTTTGTTGCTTCCATCTGATTCCATTGTGTGTAACCTACTTACTGATAAAATAAGTTCTGTTTATTTGGTAATGATTGATAGTTTTATTTGAAATCAGAAGTCAGTGATTTAATAGTCATTGTTATTTTTTTCCGTTTTTTTTTACAAGTTCTCATTAGAATAATTTTGTGTACTTTCAAGTTGAAACCCTAGATAATGTCCACTAGATAATTATATGTGAGCTGTGTGGAAACCTCTTAATGTGGACTATAGCTATTAGTGGTTACTTTTTCAAGTATTTTTATAAAGAGTCCTTTTAGAGCAAAATGGGAAAAACCTGCTTTATGTGATAGCAAAGCAATGCATTCTAATCATTAATGAGTGATTTGTTATAATTGGTTAAAGTTAGAGGAAAGTATGTTTCATAATATACAATTTCTTGTAAAGGTTGCTGCCTTTTCTTTTTTTGCCAGTCCTGGTGCTTGAACTCAGGGGCTTGGCACTGTCCCTGAGCTGCTCAAGGCTAGCACCCTACCACTTGAGTCACAGCACCCTTTCTGGCCTTTTCTGTTTATGTGGTGCTGAGGAATCCAACCCAGGGCCTCATGCATGCTAGGCAAGCACTCTGCCACTAAGCCACATTCCCAGTCCACTGCCATCTTTTTTTACATGCTGCCCTTTCTGGCAGCATATAAAATCCTCCCAATCTCGGCCTCTCAAGAAGCTAGGATTACAGGCATGAGCCGCTGGCACCTGGTGACACTGGTATCATTACACACTGTGATCTCCCATCCTCCCCAAATAGATTCGCCGTAGGGAGATGCATCTGCATTGAAAATAGTGTATTTCAAATTATTACTATATAACGACTGATTCTAAGTAATTTTAATAGCTCTTGCTTACTGACTTTAAGCCTTATTTCCTAAAATTCATGAACAAAAGTAAGGATGTTTGGGTTTTTACTGGCAGTTGAATATTGTTTAACAACTTGTTATAACCACACCATTCATCTTTTTAAAAAACAATTACTTTTTTGGGGGGGGGTCCAGTCTGGGCCTGGACTCTGTCCCTCAGCTCTTCAGCTCAAGGCTACTTGAGCCACAGTGCCACTTCCGGCTTTTTTCTTTTTGCTTATGTGGTGCTGAGGAATCGAACCCAGGGCCTCAGGCATGCAAGGCAAGCACTCTACCACTGAGCCACCTTCCCAGCCCTTTAAAAAATATTTTATCTATGTGGTACAGAGGAATTGAACCCAGAGCCTCATGCATACTAGGCAAACATTCCATGCTACTAAGCCACATTCCTGTCCCCAATCTCTTTTTTTTTTTTTCTTTTTTGAATATGGCATTTGAATTCTTGACAATGTTCAGGTGGTTTTACAACAAACTTATGGAAGCATATTAAAAGTTACATAAATACTATCAGGGAGGCTAGTGCCCTCAGCTAGCTGTGCCATAAGTGCTTGTGAGATTTTTCCAGAGTACATGATAGTAATGTTCTTTTTGTTGTTGGTTGTGGAGCTTGAACTCTGGGCCTGGGCGCTGTTTCTCAGCTCTTCAGCTCAAGGCGAGCACTTTACCACTTGAGCTACAGCGTTTATTGGAGACAAGAGTCTCACGGACTTTTTTGCCTGGGCTGGCTTAGAACCGTGATCTTCAAATCTCAGCCTCCTGAGTAGCTAGGCGTGAGCCACTGGCGCCTGGTTTCATGAATCGACTCTTAAGCCTTGAGAAATAAAGCTAAAGGACAGACTCTGAGTTCAACCCAGCCTCTGAGTTAAAGTCCCAGAATCAGCACAAATATATACAGAAAACTCACAGGTAAAGTATTCTTGCCTTTCACAGTTCTTTTTAGCACAACAGTATTCAAAAGTAATTCTAAAATGTCTCCTAAATTTTCATTTATTTATTTCTTTTTCCCAGTTGTGGGGCCTGAACTCTGGGCCTGGGCACTGTCCCTCAGCTCTTCAGCTCAAGGCTAGTGCCCTACCACCTGAGCCACAGCGCCACTTCCGGCTTTTTTCTTTTTGCTTATGTGGTGCTGAGCAATCGAACCCAGGGCCTCATGCATGCAAGGCAAGCGCTCTACCACTGAGCCAACTTCCCAGCCCCTATTTATTTATTTTTGTCAGTCTTGGGGCTTGAATTCTGGGCCTGGGTTCTGTCCCTCAGCTCTTCAGCTTAAGGCTAGTGTTCTACCACTTGAGCCATAGCACCACTTCAAGCCTCGTAGATTTTCAATACTGGCAATAGGGACAAAGAGCAGTTGCATAATTTACAGCCTTATAGTACATATGAAAAAAGTAGAAAGCATTGCTTTTTTTTAAAATCACAAAACCCATGAAAATAGAGCTATCAATCTTTTACTCAGAAATGAAAGTTAAAAGCAAGACAATAAAAGCAATTATATAGAGCAGTTTTGACTGCACTGGTTATCATTGCTGACGTGATTAGAAAAGGAACATTTGCTGCTATTCTGTATCTTGGGTTGGGTTGGTTCTGAGAATAAGTTAGGGTCAAAACACTTTTTCAGTGAGAACTGGAGCTAAAATAGCAAGTTCCCTAGGTGTTCTTTGTCACCTGACCTTGCAAATTGTCCTGACTCCAAATTAAGTTCTAAAACGTTGAGTGCTTACCTTGTGACAAGTGCTACATTAGCTCAGAGTAACTGAGGCCTTTTTTTTTCTTTTAATCATCTTTATTCTGAGTTATGCAGAGGAAACTGCTTTAACAGATGTTCTGACTCACAGATGCTGCAGAATTTTCTCCCACACTTGATTTGTATGAATGTTCTACCTAAGGTTGAGCCTGCTAGACTAAGTTTCAAGTGTTGGGCACAGTATTGTGTTGTATGTGCCAGTATTAGATCTTGAGCTCAGGGCCTGGGTGCTGTCCCATAGCATTTTTTGCTCAAAGCTGGCACTCTGTCACTTGAACTACAGCTCTACTTCTGGCTTTTTGTTGGTTAATTGGTGATAAAAATCAGACCTTCCTGCTTGGACTAGCTTCAAACTAGAATCCTCAAATCTCAGTTGTTTGTTTTTGTTTTTGTCGGTCATGGGGCTTGAACTCTGGTGGGACTGGGCGCTGTCCCTCAGCTCTTCAGCACAAGGCTAATGCTCTACCACTTGAGCTTGAGCCACAGCGCCACTTCCCGTTTTCTGGTGGTTTATTGAACATAACGGACTTTCCAGCTGGGGTTGGCTTTGAACCTCGATCCTCAGATCTTAGCCTCCTGAGTAGCTAGGATTACAGGCTTGAGCCACTGGTGCCCTGCATTGCGTTTTTTGTTTTGTTTTGTTTTTGTTGGTAGTGGGCCTGAACTCTGGGTCTGGGCGCTGTCCCTGGGCTCTTCGGCTCAAGGCACATGCTCTACCACTTGAGCCACAGCTCCACCTGGCTTCTGATTATGTGGTGCTAAGGAATTGGATCCACGGCCTCATGCATGCAAGCAAGCACTTTACCACTGAGCCACCTTCCCAGACCTGAAGCTTTTTAAGAGCTTCAATTTAGCCAGCAACTTTGTTTTCCTGGTCTTCATGGTGCTGTGGTCTACAGGTAAAGAAGTTACTGTAACTAAATGTGACAACTGTCATAGGCAAGAGGAATTTTCTTCTAGTATTTGCAATTTCAGTTATTTTTCAAACTGTAAGTTGCAATGCATTATTAATCTCAAAAATACATTTTGGAATTTTAAAAAATTGTTATTTTAGAGAGGATATACAGTAGGATTATATTTATATGCTTCAGGTGATAAGTACGTTTCCTCCCATCTCCACCTACAAGTTGCATAGTTCACTTTAATCAATGTCCAGTGTGCTCCACTGCTGTACTTTTTCACCCTTTTTTGGAGTGGTTTTTAAGTAATAAAATATTTCATGCATAAAAGTAGAAATCTAATAAATTCCTTGAATTCATCCCCAGATTTAAGAATAAAATTTTGCATTTGCTCACTTAGATTTTGAAAATAAAGATAGTTAAAAGAATAAAATAGGATATACTAGAAAATAAGAGCATACCTCACCATGAATATTACATGTAAGTATTGTTTTAATGAAATGTGTGTATTTGCTGGGTTCAAGATACAAAGAAAACATGGGCTTGAGAGGATGGAGAGAAAGAGGGAGAGAAGGAAGTAAAAATAATGGGAAAAAATCCTACTGTATCCATTTGTGTCTATAATGCTCTATAGATAAGACTAGATAAATATTTGATGATGACAATAACAAACTGAAGAGACAGAGCTAGAAATAATTCCAGCATATGCTTAAAAGGGATTTACTGGAATGGGTAGCTGGCTTACAAATTAGTATTTTTTTTTCTCAGTTAAATTTGACTCTATTCCTAGTCTGTTACTGACAGTGTGCTAATTGCTTGGGTTGCAGAAATAACTTTCCTTCTCAGAGCTATATACTGTGTGAAAAAACAACTTGAGAATAATTTGTCCTTCAGGTCAAAGAATCAACACTTGAAAATGAATCTCCCATTATAGTTAATTCATGAAATTCACAACCATAGATATGCATGGTTATATTTTTTATTTGACACTAATGAAGTGTATGTACAGACAAATGTACATACATATCAATAACTTGTTTTTATCAAATATCAGAATTATCCTCAAAAATCAGTTATTTTTCAGGGCTCTATATGTGAATGTGTCACAATTTATTCTCAATAGAATGACATCCTATATGCAAAGGATTTATATATTTACACAGATTTACACTATACACACGAGTTTGTGAGGTGGAGGTCTTACTAAGTAGCCCAGGCTGGCCACAATTCATGATTATCTAGCTTCAGTCTTCTGTGTAGCTGGATTTATATGTATGCACCACTGGTATATTTCAGTTTTTGATAAAACTGAATTCATGTATTTTTTGAACTATTAAGGTATGAAGGATGCAAAGATGCATGATGCAAAATATCTTCCCTCAGTAAGCACATTGTCACAGGGAGAAGATAAGAGATTATAAACACTTAGATTTTTTTTGCCAGTACCAGTGTTTGAACACGTCAGGACCTTGCACTCATTCAGCTTGCTTGTTCATCTGGTGCTCTGTCCTGTAAGCCAGGATTCCAGTCAGCCTTAGCATTCTGCTGGTTATTTTGGAGATGGAGTCTTGTGTACTTTTCTGCCTGAGCTGGCTTCCAGGATATAGTATATAAGGAAAGGAACTTTAAAAAAAAAAAAAGCATTTCATATTATACAGATTGAGCATCCCTAATTTGAAAGCCTAAAAATCTGAAATGATCCAGAATTCACATGTATATATTTATTGCTGGTACTCAGGGTTTGAACTCTGGCCTTACACTTGCAAAAAGCTAAACCTGAAGGCATGACTCAAGTGGTAGAGTGCCAACCACAAGCAAGCAAGCTGAATATGAGTGAGAAGCACTGAGTTCAAATGCTGGCATGGTCAGTACCCAAGTTTTATTCCTGAAGTAGCAAATGTTAATGGTTCTTCAAATTATGTAAATGTAGCTGGCAGTCAGCTATGATCTTTGCAGCGGGCTGTGTTCCTTTTCCTCCCCTCTTCCTTTGATTGCTATAATCTGTGTATTGCTTGACTTTCTCACTCATAAATTTGTGAAATGCAACTTGGGCATAATATAACACAAAATTGTGGACTGTGTGGCTTTTAAACAGTGGATATTTGTGTTACACTGTCCTAGAGGCTAGAAAGTTCAAGGTCAAAGTGCTGGGATATCTGGAGTGGGCCACTTCTGATTAGCTATCCTCTCAGAACGCATTCATAAGGGCACAAATTTTATTTACGAGAGTCCTATCCTTAAGATTTAGTCACCAGGGCTGGGAAGGTGGCTCAGTGGTAGAGCGCTTGCCTTGCATGCATGAGGCCCTGGGTTCGATTCCTCAGAACCACATATGCAAAAAGAAAAAAGCCGGAAGTGGTGCTGTGGCTCAAGTGGTAGAGTGCTAGCCTTGAGCTGAAGAGCTGAGGGACAGCGCCCAGGCCCAGAGTTCAGGCCCCACAACCAGACCCCTCCCCCCCAAAAAAAAAAGATTTAGTCACCTACCTTCTTAGTCCACTTCCCCTAAAGTGGCTTATTTCACCCTGTAAATTTGGGGAGCACACAAGAATAGTAATGAATTTCTGAAAAAGCAGAATCAAACTACAGATGACACTTTTTTGTTTTGGTGCTGGTCCTGGGGCTTGAACTCGGGGTCTCATGCTATCACTTGGCTTTTTTGATCAAGCTGGTGTTCTATCACTTGAGCCACATCTCCACTTCTGACTAATTACTGGCTAATTAGAGATAAAGGTCTCATGTATTTTTCTGTCTGGGCTGGCCTCAAACTGGGATCCTCAAATGTCAGTTTCCTGAGCCACTAGGATTATAGGTGTGAACCACTGGTGCCCAACTTGCATAAAAGAAATCTTTAAACATCAAGCTAGTAGTTTACATTTTGGTTTTGATAGAATATCATGATTAAAACTTCTAATTCACATTCTGTAAGAGCACTGCCAAAAAAAGTCAGGTGATAACAAGGGTTGACAGTCATGTGGAGAGCTATATATGTTGCACTTGAAAATGTAAAACAAATGTGCAAAATTCTAATGGTAGTTTCTCAAAGGGCTAAACATAATTACCATCTGACCAAGAATCCTTCCCCCAAAAAGTACACTCAGGTAAAAACTATATGCAAATGTCCATTATGCCATTGTTCTAGTGATAAAGTAGAAACCACCCACGTGTCTATCAACTGATAAATAAAATGTGATATATCTACACAAAGAAATACTGTACATCCACCAAAGGAAAGTCCAGAACTGATAGATGCTACCTACCATAAGGATGGACCTTTAAAACATTGTGCCAAATGGAATGGGGGTGTCTCTCGGTGTCAGGGCACTTGCTTATTAACCTGCAGTTTTGATGGCCATCTCCACAATAAAAAGCTAAGGCACAATGTCAAGTGGGGAAGAAAAAGCAGGCAAAAAGATCATACACTACATATGATTTAATTTACAGAAACAGAGCCGAACAGGCAAAGCTATGGGGATGTTATTGCTTCCTTAGCATTGGGGGAGTGTGTGGGGTTTAGATACCCCTAGTATGTGCGTGCACTGAGGACTGAACCCAAGGCCTCATGAATTGCTTAATATAATTAGTATCTGTTATTATTTTAGACATAATTTGGGATTCTCAAGCATTCTCATAACTGATATGCTTTTCTGTATATGACCTTTTCAGTGTGATATATTGAGTAGAGTAGTAGTAGTACTTGAGTAGAGCATACTGGCCCATGCCTATAATCCCAGCACTTGGAGGTCTAAGGCAGAAAGTTCACAAGTTTTAAGACCAGCCTAGACTACATAGTGAGATACATATTTTAGAAACAGGTTGAAATAGTTTTTGTTTTTGTCAGTCATGGGGCTTGAACTCTGGGCCTGGTGCTGATCCTCAGCTCTTCAGCTCAAGGCAAGCACTCTACCACTTGAGACACAACACCACTTCCAGTTTTCTGGTGCTTTATTGGAGATAAGTATTTCATGGCCTTTCCTGCCCAGACTGGGTTTGAACTGAGATCCTCATATCTCAGCCTCCTGAGTAGCTAGGATTACAGTGCCTGGCTGAACTATTAGTTTGTTAGTCCAACAACTATTGGCAGCCCTTTGCTCCGTTCGTGCCTCTACCGCTATAGAAATAGTTTATGTATTTGCATTCCCAGGCTCCCACTTCCATCTGGGTAGACATGTGATACAGTTCTACTAGGTGTAAATCCGAGACTTCTGGAAACCTTTCATATTTCCAAAAGGGTAGGCAGCCTGTGTCTGACCCCACTCCTACTATTTCCTTCTCTAAACACTAATGTCCACGTTGGTAGCTCACTACTGTAATCCTAGCTACTCAGAAAGCTTGAGATCTGAGGATTGTGGTTCAAAGCCAGTCCAGGCAAAAAAGGCCATGAGACTCCAATTAACTACCAAAACAAGCCAGAAGTGGAGATTTGAATCAAGTGGTAGTTCCTTGTAGAGCTTGGAATGTGGCTTAGGTGGTAGAGTGCTTGCCCAGCATGCATGAACCCCTAGGTTTGATCCCTTAGTAGCACATAAACAGAAGTGGTGCTATAGCTCAAGTAGTAGAGTGCTAGCCTTGAGCAAAAGAAACTCAGGGCCAGTGCCCACGCCCTGAGTTCAAACCCCAAGACTAACAAAAGAAAAGTCCCTGCCGGGCGCTGGTGGCTCATGCCTGTAAGCTATTCAGGAGGCTGAGATCTGAGGATCATGGTTTAAAGCCAGGCCAGGCAGAAAAGTCCTCGAGACTCTTATCTCCAATAAACCACTTGAAAACCGGAAGTGGCGCTGTGGCTCAAGCGGTAGAGTGCTCGACTTGAGTTAAAGAGTGCAGGGACAGTACCCAAGCCCAGAGTTCAAGCCCCACAACCGACAAAAAAAAAAGTCCCTGCAACAGCCCTGTTTTGCCATCCATCCGTTTGTCTGTCTGTCTGTCTGTTTATTGTATATAGATGTGTGTGAGCTATACCATTAGCCCCAATTAAACATTATTACTTGAGCCACTGTTGGGTGTCTTGTAACAGAAAGTGTTCTCTCTCTCTCTCTCTCCCTCCCCCCTTCTCTCTCTCTCTCTTTTTTGTCAGTTGTGGGGCTTGAACTCTGAGTCTGGGTGCTGTCCCTGAGCTCTTCAGCTCAAGGCAAGTGCTCTACCATTTGAGCCACAGTGCCACTTCTGGTTTTCTGGTAGTTAAGAGATAAACCGAGATCCTCAGATCTCAGCCTCCTGAGTAGCTAGGATTACAGGCGTGAGCCACCAGCACCCAGCTTTCTCTCTTTTTAAATTCAGGGCTGGGTAATCTGTTAGTGTTTTCATTCAAGGCTGCACACTACCATTGAGCCAGAGCTCTACTTCTGGCATTTGGGTAGTTAATTGGAAATGAGTGACTTTCCTTGCTGGCTTTAAACTGCAATCCTCAGATTTCAGCCTCCTGAGTAGTTAGGATTGTAGACATGAGCCAACAGAGCCCAATTCTGAAGGTATTCTTAGTTGGAATAAATGATGTGAGTCTAATATTTTGGAAGCAGTTTCAAGTTTTCTTGCTAATTCATTTGTGAAACTCATAAATTATTTCCCAGTCTCTTTTTGAAGATGAAAAAGTTGCAAAGAAACAATTTAAAATAATAGATTTTAATATAATGACTTATATGTGTGCACATATACTATTTTAAAAATAAGCATGTAAATTATAATCATTATAAAACATAAATCAGCCCTAATACGTTATCAGAATAGAAGAGCATGTACAGAAGTCAGGCTAGCATTGTTGCACTTGTTAAAATTAAACACATAAAAGATTTAGCGCATTGTATTTTATCTTATTTCAGTTTTCATATTACCATTCAAGTATAAATACCCTTAGGAATGTGCCATCTTATAACTTACATTCAAGTAAAACCAAAATCTCTTAACAATTAGTAAGGTACAATTAAGTCACTTAAAATGAGTAATCTAAAAAAAAACACTAGTCTAAATTAAAACCCTGAGGAATTAAAATCTTTTTACACAATAGTTTTGGTTAAGTGCAATTCCATGTACATAAGGACTACTTTAGTTAAGGTCATATTTGGTAAGGCATAGTAAAAAATAAAATCTACATAAGTAACAATCTAAACTATATTTAATTGCTTGCTACAAAGTGATTTTGTTTTCTTAATAGTCGTTTTTGCATGTCATTCTGGACCTCTTCACCCATCTGCTGGCTTCTTTGCTATATATACATAAGTTAAAATGTGTGCACTAAGCTGAGCTGCCTTTAAAATGGTGATTCAGACATGATGCACTGAAGAACTACATGTTAGAGAGTTCGTGTCCATGCTCAACCATGGCCTGCACAAACTGCTTGAAGACGCGATCCATGTAAGTGCATTGCCTTGGCCAGATTCCCTCCAGAAAACCAATATGGCCTCCATAAGAAGTAAGGACCAATGCCACATTAGGATTTTGCTTAGCAGTTTCTATTGGAATAGCTTGAGGAAAAGAAGTAGACAGGAAGTAGAAAGGGGGGAAAAGAAAATCATTATCATTTTTTATTAGGAAAAGTATATTCTTTATCCTTTCTAATCAAAACAAACTACACACCATTAAACAAATATTTGTAATGACTATGGATAAATGGAATGAGACTTACTAATTTATAGAAACCACTTATATTCTTAGTTCATATTTGCACACATGTACTGATTGATTCTTTTAAAAGAATCAACCCAAGATTTAATTGTAACACAGGAGTATACCTGAATCTTGCTCTGAGAAATTAATTTTAGCACATTTGTGAGAGTTGTAAATTATTATGCATGACTTTGGTTAACTTTGCATAAAGTTATAGATCCCTGAAGCCAACTTGTAGCTATGTGAAGGTTCAAAATTATGCATCACAATTTATATATTACAAGTGTATAAGAACTCATAAATGTTATAGACTGTGATAGACAATTTGCTCCATGAAAGTTAGAATGTGTTTGTGACTTTAACTAAGCATCACTATCCCACAATACTGTAAAATTTGGGAAATTATGTAACCATTTAATCACAATAAAATTTTTGAAAAAAAAAAAACACAAGTGTATAGAAGGCTGGATGCTGGGGGCTCACGCCTGTCATCCTATCTACTAAGGAGGCTGAGATCTGAGGACGATGGTTTGAAGCCAGCCCAGACAGGAAAGTCCATGAGAATCTTATCTCCAATTAACCACCAGAAAACTGCAAGTGCAACTGTGGTTCAAAAGTGGTAGAGTGCTAGCCATGAGCAAAATAGCTCAGGGACAGCACCTAGACCCTGAGTTCAAGCCCCACAACCGGAAAAAAAATAGATAGATAGATAGCAACAAAACATTTTTTACCCAAATGTTAACAGTATTTATCTCTAGCTGAAAGAGGGATGATTACTTTTCCTCCTTTAAATTCCTATTCATACTCTAGAGAAAAATACTTTATTTTGAAAACAAAGTTGCTATAAATATTAGATATAATTCACCAGCAATGGCAATCTTTGTATGGGTTGTACAAAATCAACCCCGAGAATAAGCTAAAGGATATGAATTAAAAGGTTTTTTTTTTCTCTCTTTCTTCTTGCTTTTATTTTCTTTTTTAATGCCAGTACTGGGGCTTGAACTCAGGGACTTGTGCTCTCACTTAGCTTTGTTTCTCAAGGCTGGTGCTCTACCATTTGAACCACACTTCTACTTCTAGCTTTTTCTCTTACCTCTAATTAGAGATAAGAGTCTCACAGACTTTTCTGCCTCGGTTGACTTCAAACCTGATTCTCAGAGCTCAGTTTCCTGAGTAGCTGGGATTATAGGTATGAGCCACCAGTGTCCAGCATTATTTTATTTTCTTTGCCAGTACGCATGTTTGAACTCAGGGCCTTGTGCTTGCTAGGCAAATGCTCTACCATTTGAGCCAAGCCCCAGCCTTGTTTTATTTTTTTCATATGCTTAGAGTGCAGACAGTGATTGTGTGTTTGTTCATGCTGAAGACTGAATCCAAGGCCTCATGAGTGCTAAGCATACACACTACTGTTTAGTTTTCCCCAATCCCTACCCAGAAATATCTGTTACTGTTAGTTACAGTCATATCAGAACAAAGGCTGAGTCATGTGAAGCATGCTGGCTGCCTGTTCTCCTAGACTGCAGACAATTGTCCACTATTTTCATTTGGCAAGACTATTTAAAGGGCTTGGGAAATAAGAAATAATGAGTTTAAACTTCACCCTAATGGGTCAGATCCAAATGTTGGGAAATTTTTGTTGGTAGCAAGGCCAGTGAAATAGAAAGAAAAAAGTGGATTAAAAATATACAATTTTAATCCAGTAAAAAATATGCTAAATTAATCATCTGACTTTCAAGTTCACAGTTTCATTTTCTGATCAATGGCCCAAAGTTTATTGTTGTTGTTTGCTTTTTTTTTTTTTTACAGGTAACAAGTATAGTTTTAGGACACCATGATTGTAGATGATTTTGTAAATAGACCAATAGATAATAATATAGCAACATATTAGCATAATTTTAATTTTTCTTATCACAGTAAAAGTCAAGACAATTATTTATATCAAAATCAGCTACACTTAAGGGAAGAATTTTACTTGTGTAGATCAGCTACATTCTTTTTTTTTGTCCAATAAAAATATGCTAAATAATAAACTGACTTTTAAGTTCCTAGTTTTATTTTCTGATCGATAACCAATGACTTGAAGTTTTTGTTTTTTTCTTTCTTTTCTTCTTCTCTGGGCCTGGACACTGTCCCTGAGCACTTCAGCTAAAAGCTAGCACTCTAGCAATTGAGCCACAGTGCCACTTCCTGTTTTTCTGGTGGTTAATTGGAGATAAGAGTATCACAGACTTTCCTGCCCCAGCTGGATTCAAACCTCAGATCTCAGTTTCCTGTAGCTAGGATTATAGGCATGAGCCACTAGTGCCTCACGCATAAAATGCCTTTTGAAATTTCTGTTAAGAATAAGTGAGAGATCAAGCCTAAAGATCTTTAAAACAATGTAACATCTTACATTATTTCAATAGATTAAAGATAACTTTTCAAAGTAAGAGAGAAGAAAAGTTAATTTTGGAATATTTTTTTTTCTTTAATATCCAGAGGAGAAACTGTTTGCCTTTAAATTTGCTCCCATCATTGAGTTACACAAGGCCACTATGTTTCTAAAGTCTCAAGTTCACTCTCAGGTTAACTAACAGGTTAATAGGTTAACTCTCATGAAAATTTCTAATTCTTTTGTATAACAACCCTATGAAAAAGAGCCAAGTGATGAAAATGTTCTTCTGAGGCAAAGAAACCGCAACAAAACAGTTCAAAGAATAGAGCATTTGATAAGAAGGAAAGGTTTATAGCACAAGCAAAATATTGTCCTGCATCTTACAAGGGACTAGATAAGGACTGAAAACATTTCAGAGTGATGGGAAACATTAGATACTAAATAATGACTGTCAAGTTGTATGTGTGTGTGTGTGTGCATGTGCATGCACTCATGTGCATGAGCCAGTACTGGGGCTTGAACCCAGGGCCTGAGAGCTTTTTGTGCTCAAAGCTATCATTCTATCACTTGATTCACTTGGGCTCTTTTTTTTTTTGTCGGTGGTGGGGCTTGAACTCCGGGATTAAGCACTGTCCCTCAGCTCTTCAGCTCAAGGTAAGCTCTCTATCACTTGAG
>NW_012267241.1:20686264-20687778 GCF_000151885.1 Dipodomys ordii | reverse complement strand
GCTCACACCTGTAATCCTAGCTACTCAGGAGGCTAAGATCTGAGAATTACGGTTTGAAGCCAGCCAGGACAGAAAAGCCATGAGACTCTCATCTCCAAAAAACCACTCAGAAACTGGAAATGGCACTGTGGCTCATGTGGTAGTGCTAGCCTTGAGCACAAAGAGGCTCAGGGACTGTGTCCCTGAGTTCAAGCCCCACAACTAACAAACAAATAAATAAGTGATGGTGACTAGAATATTAGAGGCCAACACAGGAGAATTATGAGTTTGAAGCCAACCCGAACTACATAGTGAATAAAATCCTCTTCCCTAAAAAGTGGTAAGTTCCTAACCAGAGAACTATTTCTCTATCCCCAACTCCATCTGTCAGTGAAGGAATAAAGGGCCTTTACTTCAGATACAGTAATGGCCAGTCTGACTTCTTTTTTCTAACTATATCTAGTTAGCCTCAGCTGTGCTGAACATGGTACACTGCAGTAGGCACTGAACATGTTAAATTATGTAAAGCTGATTTCGCCTCAATACATAATACATTAAAACAAATGGTTTTTATGTGAAATTCATCAATAAGGGCTTTGTTTAGAGCAGAACCGCCTCCAAAATGCTTTATTTGAGATCTGCGAGGAGTGAATAATTCTCTTTAAAATACAGTGAATGTGCATATGAATAAACTACTATAAGGAAAAGTATTATGACAGAAAATTATCTGGAATTTCATACCAAAGAGATAAACCATAACATTCCTCGAATAAAAACACTGAAACTAGTTATTGGCACCACCGTAATTTTAATGTTCCAAAACCATGTTCTAGGAAGATTATATAATCTATATAAATCTGTTGATTCAATAATGAGTAGTTGGAAAAATTTCAATAATCCATACACTTAAACTGATCTCTAAAATACAACTAATTGTCTAATCTTTTTGATATATGCCTAGTGCTCTGGCTAGGCTTTTTTTGCTCACTGCTGGCTGGAGCTCTACTATCTGAGCTGTGCCTATAGTCCACCTTTTATGCCAGTTTAGAGATGGAGTCTCATTAACTTTTCTACCCAGGTTGGCTTCAAATTCTAGGTCTCAGCCCCCTGAGTATCAAGGATTCCAGGTATGAGCCACCTGTTCCTTCCCTGAAAACATAACAGGATGGAATAGGAGAAACTCTAGGGCTCCTTGGCACAGGCTGAAATTTTCTTAATAGAAACCCAAAAACACAACAAATCAAAGAAAAGTTGGACAAATGGGATTGCATGAAACTGCAGAGCTTCTGCATGGCAAAGGACATAGCTAGCAAGATCAACAGAAAGCCCACGAATTGGGAGAAGATCTTCACTAGCCATACAACGGATAAGGGTCTTATATCTAAAATATACTTAGAATTCAAAAAATTAAATCCCCTAACAACAAATCCTCAAAGAAACAACTGCATGATAAATAAGTGGGCTAAAGACTTAAAGAGAAACTTCTCACCGGGCGCTGGTGGCTCACACCTGTAATCCTAGCTACTCAGGAGGCT
>NW_012267241.1:20648361-20686214 GCF_000151885.1 Dipodomys ordii | reverse complement strand
GAGATAGGAGTCTCACGGTCTCTCCTGCCTGGGCTGGCTTTGAACCGCGATCCTCAGATCTCAGCCTCCTGAGTAGCTAGGATTACAGGTGTGAGCCACCAGCGCCCGGTGGCTGGTGGTTAGCTTTGAACCATGATCCTCAAATCACAGCCTCCTGACTCACTAGGAATATAGGCAGGAGCCACTAGCACCCAGCTTAGTTAGTTTTTGTTTTTATTACAATATAAAACATTATATGGCTGATATTTTTTAAAAAATCACTGCATTTCTTTATAAAGAATGGTATTTTAAAAGTTAGTTCATGTCCAAATATATTTATAGAAGTTAATTTTACCATGACTGGGTGAGAACACATCATCCACAGAATTCAGGCACAGCACGGGAATTCTTACTGACTTCAGCCTCCGGTTTGGACTGGCATCAGTATAATAGTCATCGATTGTCCGGTATCCAAACATGACTGCAGTGAATCGTTTATCAAACTCTCTAATAGACTTAGCCTGAAAAACATAAACAAGTTCGGTTGATTCTTGGAATCAAAAGAAAAAACTTAAAATATTGCATGAAGTTTCTCACCTACCTTCATGACATGATCCATATCAATCTGTTTAACAAACATATGCCGGTGCCTGGAACAAAAGAATTTCAAAACTAAAAGTTAAGGTCATTCCTATCTCAATCATACAAGTAAATAATCTAGCTCAGAGCATAAAGTTGGTATGTAAAAAATATGTGCTTAATTAGGATGTAGGAAGATTTTATTCTGAGGTATTATTATTACTTGGCATTATTAGGATTTGAACTCAAGAAAGAACTTGTACTTATTAATAAGCAGGTGCCCTACCACTTGACTATGCCTCCAGTCCTGAGACTATGTTTTTTGTTGTTGCTGGTCCTAGGGCTTGAACTCAGGCCTGGGCATGGTCCTTGAGCTTTTTTGTTCAAGGCTGGCACTCTACCACTTTGAGCCACAGCACCACTTCTGCTTTTCTGGGGGTTAACTGGAGATAAGAGTTTCACAGACACTCCTTCTTGAGCTGGCTTTGAACCACTATCCTCAGATCTCAGCCTCCAGAGTAGCTAGGATTATAGGCGTGAGCCAATGGTGCCCAGACCTGAGATTGTTTTTAAACCATTTTTTATGTTTTAGGCCAACAAATGGAAATGTTTGTTGTGCTTATTAAAGAAAAAATTCAGTGCTGTCAGGATAGAGGTATTACTCATTTCTAAATTTATCTATGCTGTAGTCTCAGTGAAGACTTAAAAACTTTTTTTCAAATAGTTGTACACTTTAACATGTCAACATTCTTTTTAAAAATTCAGGAAAAGAACTACATCTACAGTAATAAAAACAAATAAATATTGTTTCATAAAAAATTATACCTGCCTACTGATGCTAATAAGCCAGTTTGATCATAAAGGTCTCAGTTAAATTACAATCTGTCCATTGGTTACATTATCTGGACATTGTTTTTTAAAATTATAATAATACAAATTAGATTTTATCTTCTTACATACTTATTTTTGAAATGTTGGTATTTTTCTTATACAAGACAGCTTTATACTTGTAAATGATTACCCATTTATATATTTACAAGTTTTTATATTTATATAAACTTTACAGTCTCTAGTTTTCATTGGGACTTGAACACATGCTCCACCACTGAGCTACATCTCAAGTGGCATTTCAATTCAAATCCCATTTCATTCTCCATGCTATTGTCCCCATTTCAGTGACTACATGTAAGATCATTTTTAATCATCACTATGATAATATGATGATTCAGCATATTTACCAACATGTATAATTAAGATCTCTAATTTAGTAAAGTTAAATCCAATATTTAATGTCAACTTTCAGGATAGCTATGGTTTTCAATGAGTTATATGTGAATTAACTGTACTTTCATTTAGAGTTTAAACCTATCAGTGCATTTCAAGGGGTAGAGTGAGTGATATGGCTGGGGTGTAGTTTAATAGTAGAGTTCTATGTTCTTTGCTATCATGCCAATTTATTAGAAGATACATAAATAATTTCAGAAATATTAATGTAAAGAGTATTTTAGGGGCTGGGAAGGTGGCTCAGTGGTAGAGCGCTTGCCTTGCATGCATGAGGCCCTGGGTTTGATTCCTCAGTACCACATAAGCAAAAAGAAAAAAGCCGGAAGTGGCGCTGTGGCTCAAGTGGTAGAGAGCTAGCCTTGAGCTGAATTGCTGAGGGACAGCGCCCAGACCCAGAGTTCAGGCCCCATGACCGGACGCAAAAAAACAAAAAACAAACAGAGTATTTTAGTAGTTTAAAATCCGTGAGCTAAGACAATACATGTGAATTGCCTTCTATTTCTAAAGCAGGCCATGATCATAAGTACATACTTATATAATCAACATTGATTATATAACTGGTGCCTGAAGCCAGGCACCAGTGGCTCATCCCTATAAATCCTAATCCTAACCATTCAGGTGACTCATGTCTGAAATCCTAGCTATTCAGGAGGCTGAGATCTGAGGATTAGGGGTTCGAAGACAGCCCAGGCAGAAAAGCCCCTGTGAGACTCTATGTCTAATTAACCACTCAAATACCAGTAGAAGAGCTATGGTGCAAAGTGGTAGAGCGCTTGCCTTGAGCAAAAGAGCTCAGGGATGGCACCCTGACTTCAAGTCTCATGAATGACAAAGAAAAAAAGCATGTAATATATCACTTACTTCCTGGGAAAGAATTAGGTCTTGACAAGATGAACAACAAGCAGAAAACCTAGGTGGCCCATAATCTTACCTAACACATTCCATACTGATGTTTTCAGTCTTTTAGAATAATTTAGAATTAGTGATCTTCAAGGTACAGATCTCCAATTCAGGAGTTATACAAGACAATTCGCTGGGATAAAGGAAAACATTATGACTTTTATCTGTATTTTTAGTTTCTGCTTGTAACTTTGTTTTTATATGCATTCATAATATAGAGAATACTTTGATACAATCGTGTAAATTCACATAACATATAAGACATATACTGGCAGTATTGTTTAAAATTTTTTATCCTGTTGGAGCATGTAATCTAAAATGTTTGGAGACAAAAGTTTCAAAGGTGACTTACTTATTAACTGAGGACTGGAGACAGGTTGTCAAATAGTAATTAAAAAGCAGCCAGTTCAGTGGTTTCTCCAGTGACTCCGAGCAGGCAAAAGTATTCCAACCAACTGAAAAAGTTGCAGCTGCCATCAAAGGAGTTTTAGGCCCAGTTTTGCCCAGGTAATTCAGAAGTAGCATTCTAAAATTGGGGAGAAACAGGAAATTTAGTAGTTTGTCACATCTCTCAAGCTAGCGCATGAAAATGACTGTACTACTTGCATATATTGCGATGGGTCACTAAGCCATTAAAAGACAATACTTCCTCTCTGCTAAAATGTTTAGGCTTCTAAATTAAGAGGCCTTAAATGGCTGGGATATAGCTGGGAAGCTGATAAAATGCATAAATTACCAGGGTTGGAAAGGAAACTCAGATTCAAAAAAAGACATCACCACAAAAGGTAGGAATTATGTTTATTATTGAGGATCAGTATAATGTTGATAGTTGCTCCCTGAAAGGTTGTTTTACTTTGACAGTAAAAAGACCTCATTTTCTCGATAAAAATAAATAAATAAATAAAAGAGGAAGAAAGAGAACAAATCACAATTAAGGAATTTAAGAAGCATGCCAAGCCTACAGTTATTTGGTTCTTGAACTATATAACCATAAAATCAAATGAACAAACAGATAAGTGGATAAATGACATTGAATAGTTGATGATACTTAGGAATAAGTTACTTTTGATCAGGTATGATAAGGGCATTGTGAATTTTTGCTTGTTTTTGTACTGGGGCTTCAACTTGGCAGGTGCTTTATGGCTTGAGCCACACCTCCAATTCTTTTCATTTGTTTTTATTTTTTTGTTTTGTTTTCTTCATGAATACTGATCTACCACTTGAGTCATACCTGTAGTTGTTTTTTTAATAAAAATTCCTTTTATTTGTATTTATTTATTTATTTGTGCCAGTACTAGAACTTTATCTCAGGGCCTTGTACATAGCTGGTGCTCTACCACTTGAGCCACAACTCCAGTTCTGGCTTTTTTAAAATCTTTTAAATTTTTATTAGCATAAATTAATTGTGTAAAGGCATCATTGCAGTGATATTTGAAGCACACAGTGTACTTTGATCAAATTCACCCCATATATGAAACCCACCAAAGACTGTTAAAAAGGAAGAAAGAGGAGGGAGGATTTTTAGAGAAATATGTATTATCCTAAATCATTAATTTTTTTCCAGTTTAATTTTATTCACAATTAAATGCATTTTAATCATTGTAATTAACACCTGCTATCTGACATATTTCAGGGATCTGATATCCTAGTGGTAAACCATGGCTTAAAGGAAGAAAAGATTTTAAAATGCTACTTACTGTGTGGTGCCTTTCCCTTCACTGTCCCTTGCCCCTCAGGTCTGCTGCACCTGACTCCTAAGAAGCGGGGTGAGGGAATCACTGCCTCCCCTATCATATTGCAGGGCAGTTTTATTCATTAAATCATTAAAGAAGTAGAATAATGCATATTTCTAGAAATTTAGCATTTAAAAACCAGAACTAAAATACTTTTAATATGGTCAGTGATGCAGTGATAGGTAACTAGAACACATTACCACTACTTTATATACAATAGTAAATTATTTCCCACATTGTTACAAATTTTCCAAATAGTTATTGTTGAATGGCAAACATTGCAGCCCTGAAAGTTGGGGTTGTTTTGCTCTGCGTGTGCGTGTGTGGGGTGGGTGGTTTTGCTCGTGTGTGTGTGTGCGCGCACACGCATGTGCACCCATGCACACATTGGATAATTGACTTTTCACTTTTTGTTGACTCACATCTTATTGTGAATTTGACTCTACTGCTAAATTATGGAAGTATATGCCAAAGTTTTATCTTAAATTTGCAGTAAGGGAAGAAACTTCCAAGAGAGGAAGAAGTTCTAGTTAAAAATCATATTAAGTGAAGTAAGCCAGACCCAAAGAAACACAGTATATGCATAGGGTATTCCTGGGCAGAGAATCATAATAGCTCAATAGCTATGTACATAAGACCATACAAAATGATGCTAATTGAAATGCAGTTCTGGCTTGTTGCAGTTAATTAGAGGTAAGAGTCTCTCAGATTTGTCTGTCTGGGCTTGCTTTGGACCAAGATCCTCATATTTCAGCCTCCTGAGTAACTAAGATTATAGGTGTGAGCTGCCAGTGCCCAGCTTAGAGATTCCTTTTAAAGATACCACTGAAATATTTTTGTATTAATTTGTGTGTGCGCGTTGTGTGTGGAACACTTCTGGAAGCACTGCAATACCAGGCAGATGGACGGCATGGACAGAATAAGCTCTTGTTCCACTCTCCATAGCCCTGCTTCAAGCTGCACTTCTATAAATGAATGAGGACGTGTCAGATATTAAGATCATCAGAACAGATCAGAACTTGATCTTAGCATAAAGGCCAAGAAGTGACGTAACTGAATTACTTATTTTTGTGGTACTGAACCCAGGGCCTGGTGCATGCTAATCAAGTTGTTCTACTCCTGCACTACAGCTTCAGCCCTAGATGAAATATTTTATGTAATGTCTAAGATTTAGTTAATAATAATATCTTAGGAAAGAATGGAAAGGAGGATGAAAATAATGAAACAAATTATATATGTGTTGCTAATTATTGAAGCTGAGTGAGTTTATGAGGATCCTCTTATCTACACACATATATATGTGTGTGTATGTGTGTGTATATATATTTGGAAATTTTGTGTGTGTGTGTGTGTGTGTGTGTGTGTGTGTGTGTGTGCTGGTACCAGGCTTGAACTCAGGGCCTGTCCCTTAGCTTTATTCCTCTAGGCTGGTGCTCTACTACGTGAGCCTGAGCTCCACTTCTGGCTTTTTGGTAGTTGGAGGTGAAAGTCTCATGGACTTTGCTGCCAGACGTAACTCTGAACTGTGATCCTTGGAACCACCGGTATCCAGCTTTTAAAATTCATTTATAAAGTTTGTTCATCAATTTTTTGTGATACCAGAGTCCAGGTCTAGAGTAGCATGGGTTCCTTGGCCCTAGTCAGTTCTGGCTTAAAGCCTGCCCTTGGCACCTAGCATCACAGGCTTGGGGATTACCCAAGTCCATGGACCGTTGAACATAAGATTCTCCCTCAGACCATGCTTTTGTCAATTCCATCTCTAAAAGAAAAAACAAAAAACAAAAACCCCAAAACTGTCAAGCTTGAAAAAGCCGCCCCCAAACGGTGTGCCCATGTGGGAATGTGTCATACTGCTAGGCAACTAGAAAGGGTGCTTCCTTCAAATAATTTACATGACATTAATATTCAACTAGCTATAAAGACTAGTGGTCACTTCTTGCCTGCAGGCACTGAGGCTTCAATGCCTGGCATGAATAGACACTTCCCAGGAGATTCTGAATAAAGAATCTAGGCCTGTTTATGTAAGGTCTGGCCTTTAAGAAAAAAAAAAAGCCAAGAATTTATATGACTAAGGGATAAAAGTTCAGTATTCCCCCCATCCCTCAAAGGCTCATGTCACGGGGAAGGAAAAAAAAAAGCTAAATTCTGCCCATTCAGCACAACTGAGAAATTCTGCCTGGGTTTTCTGCATTGATTCAGATTTCTTCCTTTTGTAGGTCAAGTCAAACCTTCCATGCTAATGTAAGAGATGTATTCTTTTTCTTTGTACTTTTATGTTTATCAGGATCTAAAATGCTCTTGCTAAAACCTACTTTTCAAAGTCTAACATTCACAATGTCTGTTTTCAAATATATATGACCCTAAGATACTCTGAAAACCAAAATGATAGATAAATCCATTACAAATTTAAAAATGTCATTCTTCACTTTAAGTGTTTTCTGATTTTGGAGTAGAGCCAGGCAGTAGAGCATTTGTCTAGAATACAAGAAATCCCGAGCTTAATATCCAGCACACAAAAAGTAAGTTGAGGGTCTGGGAAGGTGGCTCAGTGGTAGAGTGCTTGCCTTGCATGCATGAGGCCTTGGGTTTGATTCCTCAGCACCACATAAGCAGAAAAAGCTGGAAGTGGTGCTTTGGCTCAAGTGGTAGGGCGCTACCCTTAAGCTGAAGAGCTGAGGGACAGTGCTCAGGCCCAGAGTTCAGGCCCCATGATCGACAAAAAAAAAAAAAAGTAAGTTGATAAATAAGTTAAATTAAAAAGTAAACTGGGCACTGATGGCTCATGCCTATAATCCTAGCTACTAAAGAGACTGAGATCTGACGATTGTGGTTCAAAGCCAGCCTGGACAGGAAAGTCTGTGAGACTCTTATCTCCAATAAATCGCTAGAAAACCAGAAGTGGCGCTGTGGCTTAAGTGGTAGAGGGCTAGCCTTGAGGTGACGAGTTGAGGGACAGCACCCAGGCCCAAAGTTCAAAGCCCATCATTGACAAAAAAAATTAGGAAGTAGGTTTAGATAGTGGCATGGAGGATTTAAGGCACAGTAAAATACTAGATAAGACTGTTGGATTTCCTTAAGTACAATGCCACTAGAACAATATAATAATTATTATTAGAAATAAGCCTAAATATAAACATGGCAAATAATTATTCCAGGGAAGTCCCACTGTAAGGGTAAGCAGCACAAACCCCAATATTAAGTTTAAAACAGCAGCTAGAGTAGATGAACAACAAAATTTCAGTTCCATTTGCCCAGAAATCAAACCAAATCAAATCAAATCAGAACAAAACAAACCTCCTAGGAGAAAATAATTTGAAAGGCCACTGGAGAGTGATTGTTTCTGAGACTAGAATGATGGATGTTATTGCTATAAATTCAACGCAGGGAATTAGAGGGGCAACATGCAATAAAGAGCTGCAAATCATCTCCAAGGGGTCGGCAGTCTTCAGTCTCACAAATCCCCAAGGGCCCCAGGGAAGGACTTGTACCTTTATTACCACATAGCCAAGGCAAATATTAACATTTACCTGAAAGCTGGGTGTAGTGGCTCACAACTGTAATCCTAGCTACTCAGGAGGCTGAAGTCTAAGGATTGAGGTTAGAAACCAGCTCAGGCAGAAAAGTCCCTGAGATTTTTTTTTTTCTTTTGGGTCTGGTTGTGGGGCCAGAACTCTGGGCCTGGGTGCTGTCCCTCAGCTCTTCAGCTCAAGGCTAGCGCTCTACCACTTGAGCCACAGCCCCACTTCCGGCTGTTTTCTTTTTGCTTATGTAGTGCTGAGGAATTGAACCCAGGGCCTCATGCATGCAAGGCAAGCGCTCTACCATTGAGCCACCTTCCCAGCCCCCAGTCTCTGAGATTTTTATCTGCAATGAATAAACACTAAAAAGCCACAAGTGGAGCTGTGGCTCAAGAGGTAAAGCACCAGCTGCAAGCAAAACAGGGTAAGGGACAGCACCCAGGCCCTGAGTTTAAGCCCCAGTACCGTACACATACAAACACGTGCAAAAAATTACCTGAATTCATTTCTTCTTTGTTTCTCTCAACCATGTGATAAGATGCAAATAAGCAAACACTTATTTTAAAATCTCTAGATAGGGCTGGGAAGGTGGCTTAGTGGTAGGGTGCTTGCCTACCATGCATGAAGCCCTGGGTTCAATTCCTCAGTACCACATAAACGGAAAAAGCCAGAAGTGGCAGTGTGGTTCAAGTGGTATAGTGCTAGCCAGGGACAGTGCCCAAGCCCTGAGTTCAAGCTGCAGGACTGGCAAATAAATAAATAATATAAAATTTGTAGCTAGCTTACAGTCCTCTGAAAGGGATACTGAGTAGGACTTCTTCTCTTCAGATATTTTAGAAAGAGAAAAATCTTACCCTCCCATTGAAACTCCTGCTGCCAGAAAAGGAGCAGAAGGGAACAAGCCGTGAACATGGTGAATAACTGTCTCCAAGTCTTCAGTGTTAGCACAACAGTATGTCCTTGGTGTCTAGAAGCAAATGATAAGCAATAAATAATAAATATTAAAAGGTAAGATTATTTGCATGATATGTAAGAAGAACATGGAAGTCATCAACATGAAAAGCAACCATTCTTTACACATACTGTCAATAATAACTTGTTTTCATCTTTTCCATTATACATATATGCCATTTAAAGTCAACAGGATTCAGGTTGGTCTTAATGGAAAGACTTTCAACATGCAAAGAAAACCCTGATGCAAGGTGGGTAAACTCAACAAAATTACTTTCTTTTTTTTTTTTTTTTGGGTCCAGTCATGGGGCCTGAACTCTGGGCCTGGGCGCTGTCCCTCAGCTCTTCAGCTCAAGGCTAGTGCTCTACCACTTGAGCCACAGCGCCATTTCCGGCTTTTTTCTTTCTTGCTTATGTGGTGCTGAGGAATTGAACCCAGGGCCTCAGGCATGCAAGGCAAGCGCTCTACCACTGAGCCACCTTCCCAGCCCCAACAAAATTACTTTCAATTTAAAATATAATTTTCTAGCCAGGCACCAGTGGCACATGCTTGTCATCCTACCTTTGAGAAAGGCTGAGAACCTTGTAAAAACAAGGCAGTCCTTGTAAAAACAAAATGTCTACAACACTCCATCTCTATGGAAGAAGATGGATGTGATGGTCGCCTGTCCTAGTTACAACAGGATTGACTCTAGATAGGAGGCCAGACCCTTTCTTAAAAATAACTAGCATAAAAAAGCTCCAGAGCTCTAACTTCCAACCCCTATACTGAGAAAAAATGGTTTTAACCTCAACTCAAATGAGTCTCCATCTTTGTAAGAACAGTTACTTTAGGAAGAAAAAAAATAGAGAATTATACTTTAAAAATGTTTTATTTGGGGCTGGGAAGGTGGCTCAGTGGTAGAGTGCTGGCCTTGCATGCATGAGGCCCTGGGTTCGATTCTTCAGCACCACATAAGCAAAAGGAAAAAAAGCCAGAAGTGGAGCTGTGTCTCAAGTGGTAGAGCACTAGCCTTGAGCAAAAATATCTATAGGGGCTGGGAAGGTGGCTCAGTGGTAGAGTGCTGGCCTTGCATGCCTGAGGCCCTGGGTTCGATTCCTCGGCACCACATAAGCAAAAAGCAAAAAGCCGGAAGTGGTGCTATGGCTCAAGTGGTAGAGCACTAGCCTTGAGCTGAAGAGCTGAGGGACAGCGCCCAGGCCCAGAGTTCAGGCCCCACTACCGGACCCCCCAAAAAAGTTTTATTTATAATATAAAGGTGATGTGGGGGGTGTTACAGTTACATAAGTCAGGTAAAAGAGTACATTTTTTGGACAAGGTCATCCCTTACCTCAATCTCTCCCAGTTTTTCCCTCCCATCCCCACTCACAAGTTATAATTTTCAGCATAGTGTTTAGTGAGTACCACTGCTGCTTTTGTAGAATTATACTTTTAATATATAAAAAAAGTATCAGTCCCTCACTCCCAAGCTAAAATATTTTTTTTTCCAGTCCTGGGGCTTGAACTCAAGGCCTAGGCACTGTCCTTGAGCTTCTTTTGCTCAAGGCTATTCTCGCTACCACTTGAGCCACAGCACCACTTCTAGCTTTCTCTGTGTATGTGGTACTGAGGAATCAAACTCAAGGCTTCTAGGCAAGCACTCTACCACTAAGCCACATTCTTAGTCCTCCAAAATAATTTGTTATAAAACAACAACAACAACAACAAGTGTCTGTAGCTAGGCATAGGTAGCTCATACCTGTAATTCTACTACTCAGGAGGCTGATCTCAGATTGAAGCCAGTAAGATAATCCTCAGATTCTTATCTCCAATTAACCACCAGAAAAGTGAAAGTGGAGCTATGGCTCAAAGTGGTAGAGCCCTAGCCTTGAGAAAAAAAAAAAAAAAAGCTCAGGGACAGTGCTCAGGCCCTGAGCTCAAGCCCCATGACCAACAAAGAATAAATAAATAGGCTGGGCATCAGCAGCTCACACCTGTAATCCTAGCTACTCAGGAGGCTAAGATCTGAGAATTACGGTTTGAAGCCAGCCAGGACAGAAAAGCCATGAGACTCTCATCTCCAAAAAACCACTCAGAAACTGGAAATGGCACTGTGGCTCATGTGGTAGTGCTAGCCTTGAGCACAAAGAGGCTCAGGGACTGTGTCCCTGAGTTCAAGCCCCACAACTAACAAACAAATAAATAAGTGATGGTGACTAGAATATTAGAGGCCAACACAGGAGAATTATGAGTTTGAAGCCAACCCGAACTACATAGTGAATAAAATCCTCTTCCCTAAAAAGTGGTAAGTTCCTAACCAGAGAACTATTTCTCTATCCCCAACTCCATCTGTCAGTGAAGGAATAAAGGGCCTTTACTTCAGATACAGTAATGGCCAGTCTGACTTCTTTTTTCTAACTATATCTAGTTAGCCTCAGCTGTGCTGAACATGGTACACTGCAGTAGGCACTGAACATGTTAAATTATGTAAAGCTGATTTCGCCTCAATACATAATACATTAAAACAAATGGTTTTTATGTGAAATTCATCAATAAGGGCTTTGTTTAGAGCAGAACCGCCTCCAAAATGCTTTATTTGAGATCTGCGAGGAGTGAATAATTCTCTTTAAAATACAGTGAATGTGCATATTAATAAACTACTATAAGGAAAAGTATTATGACAGAAAATTATCTGGAATTTCATACCAAAGAGATAAACCATAACATTCCTCGAATAAAAACACTGAAACTAGTTATTGGCACCACCGTAATTTTAATGTTCCAAAACCATGTTCTAGGAAGATTATATAATCTATATAAATCTGTTGATTCAATAATGAGTAGTTGGAAAAATTTCAATAATCCATACACTTAAACTGATCTCTAAAATACAACTAATTGTCTAATCTTTTTGATATATGCCTAGTGCTCTGGCTAGGCTTTTTTTGCTCACTGCTGGCTGGAGCTCTACTATCTGAGCTGTGCCTATAGTCCACCTTTTATGCCAGTTTAGAGATGGAGTCTCATTAACTTTTCTACCCAGGTTGGCTTCAAATTCTAGGTCTCAGCCCCCTGAGTATCAAGGATTCCAGGTATGAGCCACCTGTTCCTTCCCTGAAAACATAACAGGATGGAATAGGAGAAACTCTAGGGCTCCTTGGCACAGGCTGAAATTTTCTTAATAGAAACCCAAAAACACAACAAATCAAAGAAAAGTTGGACAAATGGGATTGCATGAAACTGCAGAGCTTCTGCATGGCAAAGGACATAGCTAGCAAGATCAACAGAAAGCCCACGAATTGGGAGAAGATCTTCACTAGCCATACAACGGATAAGGGTCTTATATCTAAAATATACTTAGAATTCAAAAAATTAAATCCCCTAACAACAAATCCTCAAAGAAACAACTGCATGATAAATAAGTGGGCTAAAGACTTAAAGAGAAACTTCTCACCGGGCGCTGGTGGCTCACACCTGTAATCCTAGCTACTCAGGAGGCTGAGACCTGAGGATCGCGGTTCAAAGCCAGCCCGGGCAGGAGAGACCGTGAGGAAGTGGCGCTGTAGCTCAAGTGGTAGAGCACTCGCCTTGAGCTGAAGAGCTGAGGGACAGCGCCCAGGCCCAGAGTTCAAGCCCCACGACCGACCAAAAAAAAAGAGAAACTTCTCTGAAGAAGAAATAAGAATAGCCAATAGACATATGAAGAAATGCTCAACCTCTCTAGCCATAAAATAAATGCAAATCAAAACAACATTGAGATTCCACCTTACCCCACTTAGAATCAAGAAATCTAATAACAACAGATGCTGGAGGGGATGTGGCCAAAAGGAAACCCTACTGCATTGTTGGTTGGTGGGAATGTGAACTTGTTCAACCACTTTGGAAAGCTGTAAGGAGGTTTCTCAAAAGATTCCACATAGAGCTCCCCCCTATGACCCAGCAATCCCACTTTTGGGCATTTACCCAAATGATTACAAACAAGGCCACACTAAAGCTACTGGCATGACTAGGTTTATTGCAGCATTATTTACCATAGCTAAGCTATGGAACCAACCCAGATGCCCCTCAGTAGATGAATGGATCAAGAAAACGTGATACACACACACACACACACACACACACACACACACACACACACAATGGAATCCTATGCCTCAGATCTTTTTTGGTGGTGGTGGTAGTCATGGGCTTGATCTCAGGACTTGAGTGCTATCTCTGAGCTTTTGTGCTCAAGCCAAGTGCTCTATCACTTTAATCGACAGCTCCAATTCTGGGTTTGGAGGTAAGGGTTTCATGAACTTTTTGCCCAGGCTAGAACCACAATCCTTAGATTTCAGCCTCCTGAGTAGCTAGGATTACAGGCATGAGCCCCCAGCATCCGCCTTAATATTCAGTTTTGTTTTTGTTTTTTGCCAGTCCTGGGACTTGCACTCAGGGCCTGGGCTTCTTTTGCTCAAGGCTTAGCACTCTACCATTTGAACTACAGTGCCCATTCTGACTTTTTCTATTTATGTCGTACTGAGGCAGTGAATCCAGGGCTTTGTACATGCTAGGCAAGTACTCTACCACTAAGCCACATTCCCAGCCCAATACTTAGTTCTTCAAGGCCTTACTCACCTCCATAGCTTCATTAACCACTTCTTGGTGCACTTGTCTACTGTCTTTCTCTCAACCTGAGCACCAAATTTCTATGTCCTAGCAAGCAGCTTCACTGGACTGTTCTTGTCTTTCAAATGAAAAATGACCAAACTCAATTCTCCTTTTATAGAATTGTGATATTTCCTTTGTCATTTCTCTCTTCATAAAAACTCTCCTTACTTCTCAGAATTACCCATTTTCCTGTACATAACATCTGTATTTCCTAGTTAATTATTAACTATAGGTGACATTGCCTTTTTCCATAAGGCTGATAAACTTAAGACCTGCAGATGAATTCTCAAGTTCAAGCCCAGCATTGGCACAAATAAAAAAAAAGAGAAGACAATAAAGAAAACGTTACCAAGCAGTTTATAGCTGTGAACAACTGGGACTCAATCTTCTTAGGGAACTCTCTGGGAGATTATGTTAAATGAGGCTTAAAAAAAATCTCTAAAGAGCAGCAGGTAAGTTGAGCTAATATCCACCATGTCCCTTCAGTCACTGCTTGAGGACTATTCCTAGAAGAAATGAAGCCTCCAGGACTTCTGGTGTGCCCAGGGGCTAGAGAAGGTTCTTAATCACAGAAGAAGGTTCTCACAGTTGGTCACCCTCGGATAGGTGTGGATTAGAATGCTGAGTACAAAGAGGGTAGTAAGATCTGGTTTTTACTATCTATCACTAGGCCTTCCTGCTTCTTACCTGGGCTGCAGTAATCACCAATTCACTGGGTAATTCCAGTATTTTCTTTTTTCTTTTTTGTTGGTCACGGACCTGAACTCTGGCCTGGTGCTGTCCCTCAGCTCTTCAGCTCAAGGCTAGAGCTCTACCTCTTGAGCCACAACACCACTTCTTTTTTCTACTTATATGGTGCTGAGGAATGGAACCCAGGGCCTCATGCATGCAAAGCAAGAACTCTACCACTGAGCCACCATCCCAGCCCCTCCAGTATTTTCTAATCACCATCTGTAATCTACCATCCAGTGCACTGTCAGGCAAATTTTCATAAAGAACACTTGAGGTTCTAACCATGAACATTTTTCTGCAGAAAATCCTTTATTAGCTTTCCATTAGTACTGAATTAAGCACAAATTCCTCCAAGTGTTTAAGGCCTGGACAACAGGAAGCCAAACATCCTTTCCATCTCAGTATTTTATTCTTTCTCTACATGTACAGGTTCAAATCAATGGGCTCCTAATGTTCTCTTGGCTGCCAGAACTTGTGCCATCCTTGCTATGTGTGTGTGTGTATACATTTCATCTGCTTGATGTCCTACACTGTTTACTAT
Source organism: Dipodomys ordii (assembly GCF_000151885.1). Lineage (NCBI taxonomy): Eukaryota > Metazoa > Chordata > Mammalia > Rodentia > Heteromyidae > Dipodomys > Dipodomys ordii. The sequence continues at coordinate 20,671,367 of NW_012267241.1, read as the reverse complement.
TGCAATTGTCATTTGAATAAATGACAGGTAAATGACTACAGGTAAGTCTTGACCTCTGTCTGCTAGGGCCTCACCTTTCCTAATTCTGCCTGGATTTCCAGTTCACACTATCCTAGTGTCTATTACAAGTCCTACTGTCAGTCAATAAATACCTGTCAAACAGAACTGAGACACACAGGCCTGAAAATGAGAAGACTTGATTAATATAATTTACAGAAGTTGAGCAATTATATAAACTATTTCTCCTTGCTATTTGATTGCCTCCAAAAGGAGACAGATATCTTCTTATCATCTAAAGTAAGAAACCATGCAGGCCAAAAAATTCAGGTTTATTAAAGAACTGATTTATTCAGGATACACAGCAAGGACACTTGGGGCACAATACAGGCTTTCTAATATCTGAATTAGTAGGCTTTCCAAAAATTGTCTTCACAACTAAAGATAAAATTTAGTAGCTTTTTAAAGTGAACAACTAGATTCTTCTCAGTTACTTGGGCTACAAATGCAACTAGTAACTTCTTGTTGTAGTAATTCCTTTCATACTCCCAGCACAGAAGGTAAATTGAACCATACCTAATCAGAACAGGGATGAAGGAAGATCTGGCATGATTTATCTGTGTGAGATAAGATGGGAAAGATATTTGAAAAAAAATGCAAAAAATCCAAAAAGCATTCCAGCAGATGTGTGTGTCTGTGTTCGTATGTGTCTGTGTCTGTAAAAGGGCTTAAACAGGGCCACTAGAGCCACACCTCTATTCTGGCCTTTTGGTGGTTAACTGGAGATAAGAGTCTCAGACTTGTCTTGAGGATGTTGAGCCAAGATTTCAGCCTCTTGAGAAGCTAGGATTACAGTTGTGAGCCACCAATACACATTTTTCCAGCAGATAACTGAGCATACATTTTTTTTTAGTGACAGAAAAATGTGACAGAATTTCAAATAAAGATTGTTCAAATTATTCAAGTGCAACTATGATCAGAGAGCAAGAATAATAGCAAACAGCAATCTGTTTAACAGCTGTAAGTGTTCATTTTAAATCAAGCATTGAGAGATTAGTCATGTATAATTCCTAATATTTATATATAAAAGGAAAATAATAAAGTATATATTTAATTCTTTTTGGTCTGTCATGGGGTTTAAATTCTGGACCTGGGCACTGTCCCTGAGCTCTTTTGCTCAAGGCTAGTGCTCTACCACTTTGAGCCACAGAACTACTTCCAGTTTTCTGGTGGCTAGTTGGAGACTCTTGGACTTTTCTGCCTGGGCTGGATTTGAACCATATTCTCAACTCCCAGCCTCTTGAGTAGCTAGGATTCCAGGCATGAGCCACCAGCGCAAAGCTGTATTTAATTTTTATCTATGGTTCATATCTAATTTTACTTGTGCAAAAGAGTATCATGATATTTCCATACATGCAGGTCTAATAGTTTTTTTCTTAACTGATTAAGAGCTCAAAAAGAAAAAGTAAGAAGTTTATTTCTCCCTAACCTGGAAATAGAATTTTCATATCTGATTTCAGAAGACCTCTGTTTTAGCATTAAATTTTTTCCCATTACATTTTTTTAGCCTGGAAAAAATTTTTAAATTTACCCTGTTAATCAGGTAGCCTGACTCTCCCTAGCTATTCTGGGAAGAGATTAGTTTGCTAATCTGCAGTAGAGCTGTAACAGAATCCTTCTTTAACACTGGAGTTACCTCACAGCCAATACCATCTAGGGTTTTAGAGTTTTTCTCAATAAAACAAAAACTGAAAAAGAAATGTGTGTATATATATATATTTATAAACATTTAAATTTCATGTGTACTTTATTGTCATGTCTGACAATCATCTGAAATTTAGAATACTTCATTTTATAGTCTTATCCTGAGTATTTAATCATCTATAGTTATTTGATGATCCTATTAGATGAACTCTATTGTGTAGATGTGGAACTTCAAAAGGGAATACTTTTTTTAAAATAACAGGACCAATTATGCTCTTAAGTTGATCTCTGCAGTGTGATTTGTTTTCATTCCCCTCATTCCTTGTCCAGTGCCTAGTGAACTGCCCCAATTGTCTCTAGGAAAATCGATCTTATTTTTGGAATATGAGTTAATCAAATAAAAAGTCATAGAAAAGAAAAAGGATATGTATATATAATAAAATCAGCAACTTAATACACAACCATTTCACCTAGTTGCTGAAATAAAAATGACCAAGTGTCTAAAAATAATTAGCTGCAAAACAGAGGGCCCCATGAGTCAGGCTGGTAAATGCTGAAGCTAAGATGACCTGTGTGCCACGTTCCTGCTAATGCTCCAGATGGCTATGCTCGTGCAGACATGGTACACAAGCCACATCAGCAAGAGGGCCGTTCTCTTCATGGCTAACATCAGCCAGCCAGTTCTTTTCAGTCTAGGCTCCTAACATGAAGGTCTGTGCTTTCCTATGGCTGTCTCTGGGACCAGGGATGGTGAGCCTGAGTCAGTACGGATGCCACATGTACAATTACTCATCCCTCACAGGACTTTCAGCCTTGTCTGTACATGAAACTCATTGAAGAATATGCATACATACGAGTGTGTGTGTTTATCTGAAATGAAGGGACTCTGAACTTCTGGATAAGTAGGGTTCATAGATCAGGATTTTTTAAAGCTTACAGAGAGTTCTTAATGTGCCACCAGGATCTAGATCTGATCTGGGTCCTTGGGTTTTTGTTTTCGGTACTGCAGTTCGAACTTATGCTTTCTTAGCAGGTGCTCTACCACTTGAACCATGCCCCTGGTCACCAGAGCTGAGACCTTAGCCATGTAAAGCAGCTGAGACTGGAGGGAGATGTGGCTCGTAGGAGTCATTCTTAGTTCTCCCTGAGGTTCTCAGCCTAACTTGACTGAAAGACAGCACTGAAAGGTCGAGACACTAGCCTGGACACTCTGAGTTCCTACCCTAATTAGCTTTCAGACTCTTCTTTCCCAGACATGTCCATATCTATAAAAGGAGATTTGAAAACCTCTAAAACAGAGACATTCGAAGTGCCAGCCCAGAGTGAGTGCCAGTCTCAGTATGTAACTCAGTATGCTATTTCTACTGTCCGGAGCACAGGGCTGGGAGCGTGGCTCAAGTGGTACAGTCTTGCCTAGCAGGCCAGAGGCCCTGTGTTCAATCACTGGTTTCACAAAATTAAAATTATGAATATTTCTTTGAGGGGGGGGGAGTCACCTTGGGTGTGTGGAAACTGAATTAGTTTACATTCTTTATTCTAAGAAAAAATCATATACTTTATTAAACTGGAAAATAAACATTGTACTTATTTATTGGTATAATATGTTTTGCAATAAGACTACATTATATGATGGCTAAATGGAGTAAATTAAGTAAATATTACCTCACATGCTTATTTCTTTGTGGTGAGAACACTTAATAGCTACTCAAAATCTACTCTCTTGGGGGAGAACAATGGAAGGGGTGACAATGATCAAAATACATTATACTCATAATCTGACTTGTAGAATCGAAGCCCCTTTGAAGAACTGCTTAAAATAAGAATATAAACATCTACTTGCTTAGCTAGTTTCAAGCATACAATATAATCCTTTGTTATTAACCAGTCATCAAGTTGTATAATAGCTCTTTGGAACTTACTCTTCCTAAATGAAATTCTGTCTTTTGCCAAGTATCTCCTCACTCCCCCACCCCACCCTCTAGCAACCAGCATTTTCCTCTGTGCTTCTGTGGTTTCTAAATTGGTTTATATTCCTTTGAAGCCTCTCAGCTTATCAGGGACTGGTATCAGGCTATGAGGAGTGGGAGACCATGCCTAGACCACATAATTCATTCCCTTTCCTTCCCTTTCCTTTTTCTTTTCCTTCCTCCTCTCCTCTCCTTTCCCCTCCCCTCTTCCCTCCTCCCCCCTCAACACTCCTCTCTTTTCTTTGTGCCTGTTCTGGGGCTTGATTCAGTGCCTGGACATTGTCTCTAAGCTTTATTTTGCTCAAGGCTGGTATTCTAGCACTCGAGCCACAGCTCCCATTCTAGCTTTTTGCTGGTTAATTGGAAATAAGAGTCTCAACAACTTTCTTGCCCAAGCTAGCTTCAAAACTCAAACTTCAGATCTCAGCTTTCTGAGAAGCTAGGATTATAGGAGGGAGCCACTGGCACCCAGCTTGAGAAGCATAGCTTTGAAGACTCTTCCTGCTTCTATGGGAGCAGCTCTTGACTTGAGTTAGGAAATGCCTGAAGGAACTTTTCTTTTCAATGACATGTCATTTCTATGCATCAGGTGATCCGCCCATGTAAAATGTACAAGTTAGTGATTTTTAATATATTCAAAGTTGTACAACCACCTCTACCACCATTTTTGAACATTTTCACCACCCTGAAAAGAAAGTCTCTACCATGAGCCCTAGGCATCCACTAATCTACTTTCTGTCTTAGAGGGATTTGCCTCTTGTGAATGTGTTATATAAATGGAGTCACAAATGTGGTTTATTGTTACTAGCTTCACACTTAGCATAATGCCTTCAAGGTTCATAGGCACCCAATACTTTTTAATATGTTCATTCTATGATGACAGGCCACATTTTGTTTATACATTCATTCACTGGGAGATCTCTGGGCTGTTTCTACCTTCTAGCTAGTAGGAATAATATTACAATAGATATACATGGATACATTTTGAGAGAACATGTATTTTTACTGCTCTGAGCCGTGTTTAAATACTTGAGGAACTGCTAGACTATTTTCCAAAGCAGCTAGAACACTTTCCTTGTGGGGCCTAAGTATATAGGTGTCTGATAACCCAATGGGCAACAACAAACTCAATTTTCACTAAGTTCTTTGTGAATTATCATTCCTAAGCTTCATTTAGTAATCAATCAGTAATATCAGGGAGCTTGTGAGTAACTTGGATTCTTAGATTCATTTTTTTTAAATTAATTCTTTTGGAGTTGGTTCTAGGGCTTAAACTCAGGTCAGGACTTTATATCCTACCACTTGAGCCATAGCTCCACTTCTGGCTTTTTGGTGTTAAATTGGAAGTAAGAGTCTCATTGACTTTCCTGCTTGGGCTGGCTTTGAACTGCAATTCTCAGCTCTCACCTTCCTGAGTAGCTAGTATTACAGGCAGGCATGAGTTATCAGTGCCTAGCAGGATTCCTGTATTCTTTTTTGGGGGGCACTTAAACTCTGGGGGCCTAGCACTTGAGCTCGTCAGCTCAAGGCTAGTGCACTACCACTTGAGCCACACTGGTGTTCTGGTGATTAATTGGAGATAAGAGTATAGAATATTGGGCTGGGAAGGTAGCTCCATGATAGAGTGCTTGCCTCGCATGCATGAGTGCTTCCTCAGCACCACATAAGCAGAAAAGGGTATAGAGTATCAAGGACTTTTTCTGCCTGGGCTAGCTTTGAACCATGATCCTCAGATCTCCGCCTCCTAAGTAACTATGATTACAGGCATGAGCTACTAGCACCTGGCTAGGACTCCTAGATTCTTAACCTTGAAAGCTAATCTGCAGGGAGAGAAGAAAAGGTTCCATCTCTTCCAAGCATGCCCAGAACCCTACAGGATATCTGAAGTTCTGTCTACTGAGACTAGGACTGTCATCTCCTACAGAAAACAACCACGAAAGGAGAAGTGCAGGCTTCAGATTTCCTTGTGATTCAGATTTCCTTTGCTCTTCCCATACTCATGCAATGACCAGTAGGAAATGAAGACAAATATGTGGTGGCAGACCTTCAGCAATCCCTACACAGAGTTCATCTGATATATTTCAGCAAAGTCTTTACAGTGTTCTCCTTCCTCTTCTAGGAAAACTGCTTGACACCCCCCCCCTACATTTCATTTCACCTTTAACAGTTCTTTGAGGTTTATTTCAGGTAGAGACAGGTCCTTCCTGTTTGATCTTGGCAGAATCATCTTTTTTTTTTTATGCCTACCCTAAGGGCTTTCTTACTCTGGGTTTGGAACAAGGAGAGGTATAAATAAACAAGACTTCTAGGAGAAAGCAACAATGGCTCCTCTCAGCTAAGAGAGGATGTTATCAAGGGACCTAAATATTAAAGTTAGCTCTCATCCTTAATATTGGCATCTTGTTTGTATGATCCAAAAGTTAAGAAAGAATTGAAATAACCAAACTATAACCAAAATTCTGTCCTTTTAGAACCACAAATTATTTCCATTTTTATGATCCTAATTTAATTAGGGCAATTTTATTAAATGGCCAAAAATATAATTAGTTATATCCTTTTAGACAACTATTTAAAATTTATTATAGAATGTATCAGTATACAATAATTAAATATACAGTTCTTATTCTCTAAGGATCTAAGTACAATTATGCCTTCAATGATGAAAAGCTTTATTTTATGGGGCATTCTGCTATTCGTCATTGCATGTAAACATCAAATATCCTTATGAAGTGGCAGGTGTACAATGGTATTGTTTTTTCCCCCTCAGGTAAGTAAAGAATCAGAAAGGTTATTTGACTTGTCTTCTTTCACTTAGCTAATTAGTGATGGAAACTAAACTTGAACTTTAAAATTAAAAAAAATTGAACAGTTCTTCTAATACACTATGACTTTGTAAAAACTAGAAGTATTCTTACGAGTTGGAGGGTTGCTGCATCTTTTTTTTTAACGTTTTTTTCTAATTTTTTTTATTTTTTGCTTATGTGTTGCTGAGGAATTGAACCCAGGGCCTCTTGCATGCAAGGCAAGCGCTCTACCACTGAGCCACCTTCCCAGCCCCCTGCTGCATCTTTTTGAAATAAATTTCTAATTGACTTAAATGCTGTATTAGCTTTCCAATACTATGACAAGACATCCTGGGCAGGGAAGAATTAAAAAGCTGGGAGATGTATTTCTGGTTCAGTTCCTAAGGTTTCAGTCTGTGGTTATGTGGCTTCCTTGTTTCTAGGCCTGTGATGAGGAAGAACATAATAGTGAAGAATGTATGTGGCAGAACAAAGTTGCTCATCTTTTGGCAGCCAAGAAGAATGGAGTGGGAAAAGCCAAAATATACAAGAACACCTTCCCAGTGACCTTTGTCCTCTGATCCAACCAGTCCTTACAGTAAAGATTCTGCTATCTCCCAACACCACCCTCAACTGGCAACTGAGCTTTAAGCACATGGCCTTTGGGCAGCATGTAAGATCCAAACTATAACAAATGTGAAAGATAACGGTGGTATTGAGGATTGAACCCTGAGTCTCTCAGTTGCTAGACAATCACTTCAGCCATGCCCTCAAACCTGAAGATATAATGCTTCTTAATCAGCTTCTTTTCTTTTTCTGACTTCTTTCCCATTTCTTGTTGTATTGTCTTAATTTTATTATTTATTTATTTATCTATCTATTTATTTATTTTTGGTGGGCTGTAGGACTTGAACTCTGGACTTGGGCACTGTCTCTGCATTCTTCAGCTCAAGTCAAGTACTCTACTGCTAGAGCTGCAGCACCACTTCGGTTTTCTAGTGGTTTATTAGAGATAAGAGTCTCATGGACTTTCCTGCCAGGCTGGCTTTGAACCGAGATCCTCAGATCTCAGCCTCCTGAGTAGCTAGGATTACAGGTGTGAGCCACCGGTACCTGGATTAATTTTATTTTTCTTTTTGTAGTGCTTGGTATGGAACGCAAAGTCTTGGCAAGATAGAGCTTGAGAGAACTCAAATGGCTTCACTCCTTTTGCCTCATGCTTGCCTGGCTGGTGCTCTATCACTTTGAGCTATGCCTCCAGCCCTGTTTTATGCTGGTTCAATGGGGATGAAGACTAGTAAAATTGTTCTGCCCAGGCTGGCCTCAAACCATGATGATCCTCTAGATCTAGCCTCCTAAGTAGCTAGGATTACAGTCTTAAGCCATCTGAACTCAGCTCCTTTTGCTTTTAATTTGGTTTTCAGATAGTTTCTCATCCTAATTTTCCTCAAACTAACCTTCTCCTGGCTGATCTTCTATCACTTCTATCCTCTGAGTAATTAACTCCATCATCTGAGTAATGGAAGGTTATAGGTGTATACTACTACACCTGCTATCCATTGTTTTCTAAGAGCCTATCCATAGGCCTCTCCTCTACAGTCTCCCCAAGAAATCTCAACCACTCTTGGGCTCTAATTTCTACCTGCTCATATCTCTTCCAAGGGTCAGTTCAGTATATCAAGCTGTTTACTAGAAATTCCCACTTGGATAATCTAAAAACTACCTATATGCCTACTTTGGTTTGAATGTGTCTCCAAAAAATTCATTATTGGAAACTTAGTCTCCAAACATTTATTAATAACATTTGAGAGTGAGACCTGAATCCACTTATTTGTTGTTGTTGTTTTCTCCTCTATATAGTCTCCCTATGTCTGCTTTCTAATTCCAGATTCTGGGAAGGTCTGCAGTAACTGCTTTCTCACTGGTATCCCAGCCTTTAACTTCTTCCCTTCCCATCCCTTCTCTACATTTTACTGCTATGGTTCCTCTCAAACGTAAGCAAGATCAAATTATGTCCCTATCTCCAACTTGGCAATTCCAAATTCCTTAGGATTTTCCCCATCATTCTGCCAACTCTGTCCCTGCCCTCCTCAAAGAATTCTGTTACTTTCAAAATAGTAAGGAGTTTAGCATAATGGTCAAGAAATATAAGCATATGGTCAGATCACCTAAGTCTGAGTCCTGACTTTGTCAGTTCTTGGCTAAGGACAGTTCTTGTCTTCCTATGCCTCATTTCCTTCATCTAGAAACCTAAATCACTGAGTTGATTCTCATAACCAACATAAAGCATAAAAAGGTATTAGCCACCAGGTCCCAGCTGCTCAGGAAGCTAAGATTGAAGGATCACAGTTCAAAACCAGCCCAGGCAGGAAAATCCACAAGATTCTTACCTCCAGTTAACAAGCAAAATGAAGAAGAAGGAGAAGGAGAAGAGGAGGAGGAGGAGGAGGAAGAAGAAGAGGAGAAGGAAGAGGAGGAGGAAGAGGAGGAGAAGGGGGAAGGGGAGGGGATAGGGAGGGGAAGAAGGGAAAGGAAAGAACTAGCATTACAGGTATGCACTACCACACTCAGTTCCTACACTTATAGTTGATATTGAATAACGTTTGACTCTGAATTTGAGCTGATGAGGAATAGGGTTTCTTTGTCCTTCACTTTATGAGATCCAATAGACACTTCTAGCATGCTATTTCCTGGAGAACATCAGATCAGGTTTTCCTCAGTTATGTGTAGAGGACTTACATGTTAGAATGCACAGCAGATGGGAGCTCCTCAAAAGAATGTGCTTAGACTAAGCCCAAAATGGAAAATTCCAATCTTTCTATTCAGAGTACTGTCTACAAGAATCTGAAAGGGCTAGCTAGCCTAAATGAGGAAATGTGAACCTTCTCATCAAACTATTGATTATAAGGCACTTGAGGAAGGGCATAAACACTTTTACAATTTTTTCTTTTGCAAACTTATTGATCTTGATTCCTTCTAGGGCCTAAGTGGCTACAAAGCAGAGTATAAGAATTCTGTTCTTCCACAGTGCTCATAAAGCATTCACATTTGTCACGAGTATATTTTCATTTCCAGAATGACTTCATATTTATAGTCTTAATGTCATTCGCTAATGACTCAAAACAAAACAGTTCCTTCCAGTTCTAATAGGATTACCTTTGACCTACTGAAATGTATTTCAGTGAGTTTAATAATTTACCTTCCAGCACTGCTTTCCTTTTCCCTATCCCTTTCCATTACCCTGCCCCTCCTCTCTAGATCTCTCTTATATATATATATATATATTTGTGCCAGTACTGAGGCTTAAACTCAGGGCTTAGGAGCTGAACCTTAGTTTTTGTTTTTGTTTTTTGGTAGTTAACTGGAGGTAAGTGTCTTACCAATTTTTTTTTTTTTTTGCTCTGGCTGACTTTGAACCATGATACTTAGATTTCAGCCTCCTGAGTAGCTAACAGGCTCAGACTGTAAGCATTACGCCCACCTTTGGTCCTCAGCTCCACCCAGACCTGAGCTCCTCCCTGTCCAGGAGTTCTTACCACATAGCTGGCCCCTCCCTCTCTCCACTCAGACCCACCTGAACTCCCATCTACCTCACTTCCTGCCCCCAGACCCTGCTGCTACCTAGATAGTGGAGGTCGCCATGTGCTCTCTCTCTCTCCGAGAGAAATATGGCTCCTCTAATAAACCTTGTAATAGTCTTTCTCCTGTGCCTGCCTGCCCCTGCGTGGTCCCCTGGCATGTATGTAGCAGATCCTTTCAGAGACCCCAATATCTGTTGTCCTTTTTCCCTTCCTTCCCTCCCTTCCTCCTTCTTTCCCTTCTAACATTCTTTGCTTCCTTCCTGAATATCCTCTTTTCTCTTTCTTTTTAGATTTTTGAGACAGGGTCTCACTGTATTACCCAAGATGGTACTGAACTCCTTGGTTCAAGATTCCTCCAGCCTCAGCATCTTAAATAGCTGGGATTACAGGCCCAACCACAAGCCTGGATCAATTTACAGGTTTAAATATCAGATAGAATTATGACTTGCTAAGAGATGAATAGCAAATACTAGAAAGGACAGGGATGGCAGAAGGGGAAGGAGACCTGGTTTAAAATTTAAAGTCCCAGGGCTGGGAAGGTGGCTCAGTGGTAGAGCGCTTGCCTTGCATGCATGAGGCCCTGGGTTCGATTCCTCAGCACCACATAAGCAAAAAGAAAAAAGCCGGAAGTGGCGCTGTGGCTCAAGTGGTAGAGCGCTAGCCTTGAGCTGAAGAGCTGTCCCTCAGCCCAGGCCCAGAGTTCAGGCCCCACGACCGGACCCAAAAAAAAAAAATTTAAAGTCCCAGTGGTATGCACTAGACACTATGTTGAAAATGAACTATACAACTTGTGGCTGGGGATGGGAGGGAAAGACTGGGAGAAAGCAAGAGAAGTAGCGACACTGTCCGAAAAGAAATGTACTCTCTCTTTATCTGATTTATGTAACAGTAACCCCTCTGTACCTCACCTTTATGATAATAAAATATAAAAAATTAAAAAATTAAAGCCTACTTTAAAAAATTATCTACTCACACCTGTAATTCTAGGATTGGAAGGATTGTAGTTCAAAGCCAGCTTAGGGGAAAAAATCAAATGAACCCACTGCAACCAACAAAAATATGAGTGAAGTGGAGTATGCCTATCATTTCCATTACACAGAAGTATAAATAGAAGAATTGTGGTCCAAGCCAGCCCAGGCAAAAACCAAGACCCTGTCCAAAAAATAACAAAATAAAAAAAGCACAGGTAGTTATTTCTTTGTAAAATGGAAGACTTTGTATTGTAATGTTGATAGGAGGAAAGTTTTATTTTTCAAATAAGTATTCATGAAAGTACTCACACATTACAAATATTGGCTATATTTCTCCTCATGACTAGTGCCTGCCTATTTAAATATGTGATTATTCTTAGAATGGAAGAAATCCAGCTTATTAAATGTGATTTGATACTGTAAAAAAAAAAGGACAGGTAGTGTAAGGCTCTGAGTTCAAACTTTGGTACTGACAAAAAAGAAAAAAAACAAAGAAGGCTTAAATGAATTATACAACTTGTGGTAGAGACGGGAGGAAAAAACTGGGAGAGAGGGAAGGAGTAACAATGTTCAAAAAGAAATGTACTCATTATCTGGCTTATTGTTATTTTTACCTGACTTATTTTTGTGTGTCAGTCATGGGGCTTGAACTCTGGGCCTGGACACTGTCCCTGAGCTCTTCAGCTCAAGCCAAGCACTCTACCATCTGAGCCACAGAGCCATGTCTGGTTTGCTGGTGGTTAATTGGAGATAAGAGTCTCATGGACTTTCCTGCCTGGGCTGGCTTTGAACCATGATCCGTGATCCTCAGATCTCAGCCTCCTGAGTAACTAGGATGACAGGTGTGAGCCACTGGCACCCAGCCTGATTGTTTTTAAATTAAAAACAATGTGATGAAAGGGGTGCCATGGATCAGCATACACTGTATTTATAAACTGATTTGTTCAATCGTAACTCCATTATACAACTCCGTAAACATAACAAAAATAATAATTTAAAATGCATTTGTATTAAAAGTAATGTAAATTTGTATCTACTGATGTATTACATATATTCATAACATCCTCATTAACACAGATTTAATAGTGTATAATTGTGTGTCTTGAAAATTTCCTTTTTTGTATTTGTACACCATGAACTTGCATAAAATATTTTGCATAAACAATTTTTGCATAAACAACTATCTTAAATTTAAAAGAATACGCTTTTAGTATAAAACTGGAAATTAGCTAGGCTCTGATAGCTCATCCCTATAATCATAGCTACTCAGGAGACTGAGATCTGATGATTTCAGTTCAATGTCACCCAGGGCAGGAAAGTCCATGAGACTTCTATCTTCAACTAACCACCAAAAAGCTAGAAGTTCAGCTGTGGTTCAAGTGTTAGGGCACCAGCCTTGAGCATAAAAACTCAGGGATAGCACCCAGGCCCTGAGTTCAAACCCCACTACTAGCACTAAGAAAAGAAGAAAGCAAAAAATATGAAAATTATTCTTTTTTTTTTTTTGGTCGGTCATGGGGCTTGAAATATAGGCCTGGGCGCTACCCTGGGCTCTTCAGCTTAAGGTTAGCACTCTATCCCTTGAGCTACAGTGCTACTTCTGGCCTTTTGTTTATGTGGTGCTGAGGAATTGAACCCAGGTCCTCATGTATGTGAAGCCATCTTCTACCATCTTCTACCACTGAGCCATCTTCCCAGCCCCTAGAAATTATTCTTTTCAATTTCTTAAAAACTTAAAAATTCTTTTAAATTTACTTACCAAGAGACTTTCTCCTGCTACTCCTCTGTTGTTAAAAACCACACATCTAAAAAGAAATCAGGAAACATTATATGTATATATGATTTCTGATCATGATATACTTTTTAAAAATTTAATTTAAATTTTGAACTAGCATTCATTAATGATATGACAGGTTTCATTGATAATTCCACACATACACAGTGTACTTAGAACATGTCTACCTTCCCATTATATTCCATTCCTCTCCTTCCTCCTCCCTTCTTTTCCACTGTTTACTGAGTTTCATTAAGCTATTTTCATGTGTGTGTAGTTCCCCTTTCTTCTGATCCCTTCTTACACAGACCTCTTTTCATATTTGCTACTTAAAAAGTACTGCGCCAGGTATTGGTGACTCACATCTATAATCCTATCTACTCAAGAGTCTGAGATCTGAAGATAGTGGTTTAAAGCCAACTCGGGCAGAGAAGTCTATGAGACTCTTTTTTTTTTCTTTTTTTCAGGCTTTTTTTTTATTGTGAAAAAACTGTACAGAGGGGTTACAATTACATGGGCAAGATAATGAGTACATTTCTTATAAAGCATTGTCTACAAGACACTTGTCTGCCATTAATCACCAAAAAGCCAGAAGTAAAGCTGTGGGCTCAAGTGGTAAACACCAGTCTTGCCTGAAAAAGCCAAGAAAGAGCATGAGACTCTGAGTTTAAACTCCAATACTGGCACAAACACAAACAAACAAACAAAATCACTTTTCTTTAAATTTACTTATACAATCAATGAGGGCCATGTAGAACTCAAAGATTTCTCTTTTTTTTTTTCTTTCAATACTGGAGTTTGAAGTCAAGGCTTGGCTTCCTCCTTGGTAGGCAAGTGCTCTGTTGCACAACCATGATTCTGGCACTTGTTGCAATGGTTTTGTATGTATGCATTTATTTATTTATTTTTGTGCCAGTACTGAGGTTTGAATCCAGGGCCTTGAACTGGTTCTACTTTTTCCATGTGCAGCTAGCGCTCTACCACTTGAGATGCACCTCCACTTTGGGCTTTTTGCTTGTTATTTGGAGATCAATGTCTCAGATTTGTTGCCTAGGCTAACTTTGAACCTTTGTTCACAGATCTCAGTCTCCTGAGTAGCTATGATTATAAATTTGAGACATTGGTTTCTGATGCTGCAGTGGTTATTTTTGACATAGGGTCTCATTTTTTGCCCAGGCCCACACCTGGACTTCACTTTGCCTATTTTACTTTGCCTATTTTACATTTCCCATCTTGGCTAGAATGATAGACAGGTACCACAATGCCCAGCTTCTTCCACAGACATGGAGTCTCACAGATTTTTCTACCTAGGCTGGCCTGGAACCAAGATCTGCCTGATCTCAGCTTCAAGTAGTTGAGATAAAGGTTCATGCCACTGAGCTTGGCTATTGGTTGAGAAGAGATTTTAAGTGAATGCCCAGGATGCCCTTGAACTGCAGTTCTCCTAATCTCATCCTCTCAAGTATCTACAAGGTGCTATTCAATACACACACACACACACACACACACACACACATACACACCCCTTTTTTTTTTTTTGCCAGTCCTGCAACTTGAACTCAGGGCCTGGGTACTGTCCCTGAGCTGCTTTTGCTCAAGGCTAGTGCTCTTCTACCCCTTGAGCCACAGTGCCACTTCTGGCTTTTTCTGTGTATGTGGTACTGAGGAATCGAACCCAGGGCTTCATCGCATGCTAGACAAGCACTCTACCAATAAGCCACATTCCCAGCCCTCAAGATATATTTTTGCATTCAAAACCCCAAATGGGATTTCTAAAATTAGTATATATTAATTATAGAAGAGGGGTTTCATTGTGATATTTCCACACATATATACAATACATCCCATTCATACTCATCCCTCTGTCACTCTCCCTTACCTCCCTCCCCAGTTCTTAAAACAATTTCAATATTTCATAATTCTATTTTTTCTTTTCTTTTCTTCTTGCCGGTGCTGGGGCTTGAACTCAGGGTCTGGGTACTGTCCCTGAGCTTCTTTTGCTAAAGGTTAGCACTCTACCACTTGAGCCACACCACCACTTCCAGATTTTTCTGTTTATGTGGTACTGAGTCTTCATGCATGCTAGGCAAACACTCTACCACTAAGCCACATTCCCAGACCCATAAAATTCTATTTTCACACATGCAAATACTTTGCCCACATCAATCACCCTTTTCCCTTTAGTACGCACCCTCCCAAAACAAATTGTTTTACTTTCATTTTTTTGGTGTGTTTATTAACTGTTTCACTATTGGAGATTATTATTACCTTTTCAGCTCTGTCTAAAAGAAGAGACATGGTCCCAAAATCTTAGATATCCAATTTGGGGGAGGGGGAAACTAGGAGATATATTTTATTTGACTTACAGAAAAGAAACCCTTAATATATTATAAATACATGCAAGAAAAGGACAAGGTCTCACTATGTCTTCCAGGCTGGTCCTAAGATTCTGAGCTCAAGCAAGTCATCCTGCTTCAGCCCCCTAAATAGCTAAGATCACAGGTACCACAGTCTCATTCTTGGCTGTTACTTTTTTCCCCCTTTCTTTTTTACTTTCACTTTCTTTCTAAGAAAAGAAAAATAGACTAGAAATAAAAAAAACTTGGGTTGACCATTTATATTCATTTGCTCAAGCACCTAAGTCACACAGGAACTGTGACCTTGAATGCTGAGACTCCTATTCAGAAAGGAGTCACTTTTAGAGATCAAACATTTAAACCAGCAAAAAGCTTGAAGTGGAGTTGGGGCTCACGTGGTAGAGTGCCAGCCTTGAGTAAGACTTAAAAAACAGTGCTCATGCCCCGATTCAAGCCCCAATACTATCACACACATATATGCATGAGTGCACGTGCGTGCGCGCACACACATACACACACACACACAATCCCACAAACTACTATTCTTCAGGCATGAAAAACCTTCTGTTAACAACTCTCCAGTTTCTGCAGCTTATCTTATTTAAATGGTGTCTCTGTATGAGGAAAATTAGTCAGCTAAACTCATTTTTCCAACGTATTTGTAATTACTTAAATATTCTTCTCAAAACAAAGAAAATAGAAACAAGAAATGGCAAATAAGAGAATAAATCAGTGTAAGGAACTTTCTGGGGCAAGAGAAGATGGAATCCAGGTGGTGTGGTCTCAGTGTCCCATAGGGATTCTGCTGTTGAAATTTAATTCCCACTACAAAGTAGGAATTAAGAGACTGGAAACTTAATCCAATTATAATGTTTGTAAGTGAGGTCTTTGTGGAGGGGCATAATTGGGATTAAGTAAGGTCACCAGAATAGAGATCCCATTATAGAATACTGGTGGTTTTATAAGAAGCAAAGAGCTGGGTGCTGGTGGCTCATGCCTATAAGACTAGTTACTCAGGAGGCTGAGATCTGAGGATCACAATTCAAAGCCAGAGACCCTTATCTCCAATTAACCACCCCAAAAAAACCCAAAAAACTGGAAGTGAAGCTGTGGCTCAAGTGATAGAGTACTAGTTTTGAGCACAAAAGCTCAGGGACAGCTCCCAGGCCCTGAGTTCAAGTCCTAAAATCAGAAGAAAAAAAAACGATGAAAGGGACCAGGATGCTCATGTGATACACACTACTTATCTCTTACCATGTGATGCTCTGAGCCACCTTGGGACTCTGAACATGAAGTCATCAGCAGACATGGCCCATAGACTTTGGGCCTTCAGAACTATAAAAATCAAAATAAATATTTTTTTCTCTACAGATACCTACCTTTATTTCATTAGCATAATACAATGTTATTTCATTAGAATAACACAACATAGACGAATATACCAGCGAAGCAGATGAGTTTCCTCTGATGAAGGTTAAGTAAAAGGCAGAGAGCTATTATAACACAGGGTTTCTCAATCTTTAGCATTAAAGACATTTCAGACCAAATAATTCTTTGTAGTAGGGCTGTCCTGTATGTTATAGGATGTCTGATGGTATCTCTGGCTTTTAACAACTGCAAGTCAGCAAAACCTATCCCAGGCATGTCAATCAAAAATATATCCAGAGATGGGGATGTAAGTCAGAGGAAGACACTTGTCTAACATTAAGCCCTGGTTTAATTCCTAGCACTGAAAACCAAAGCCAAAAGCAACCTTTTCAGATATTGCCAGGTGTTCTTTGGAGCAAAACTTCCCCTTTGCTGTTAAGGTGGGGAGGACCAGAAAGCCTTGACTCTACTCAGGGTCTACACACATGGTCTTTCCTACTAAACACACAGGGCAGACTCTGGGCTTGGGAACCTAGGAAAAGCAGTAAAGAAAGAGTAAGAGTAATAGGTACCTTTCTAGGTCTCATTTCCAAATATTCAAGATAAAGAGTTTTTTTTTCTGACAGCCTTAAATTTCTTCCAGTTCTAAGCTCTCCAAGACTTAGAGTCTAAATATAGAAATAGTAATTATTAAAGAATGGAATAAGAGGAAGCTTTAGGGTCAGCTATTCACACTGCACTGATCTCAAATAACAACAAAGTGAATTACTGCTTACTGCTTGACAGATCAAGTTGTAAACATTTCACATGAATAGTAATATTAAAATGATACTCGTTTATCCAAAACTTCATTAAACAGAGTATTTACTGAACTAAAGGCTCAAGCTACCCACTGTAGTAGAGAAAGAAAATAACAATATAAAGTTTCTGATCTCAAGGATAGTACCATATAGCTAGACTGGTGTGTGTGTGTGTGTGTGTGTGTGTGTGTGTGTGTGTGTGTGTGTGTATGTGTGTGTGTGTGTGTGTGAACTCAAGGCCTCAGGCATGTTAGACAAGTCCTCTACCACTTGAGCTATGTCTCTAGCCCCCAGCTCATTAGACTTATACACTATGTACCATATTTTCAGATGAGCAACAACAAATATGATATCACCATCCAGTACAGGATTCAATGTCCAGTGAATGATATGGATAAAAAAAAGCCCTGTGAGATCATAACAGGCATAGTTGATTAGGAAAGGTTTTCATACAAAAGGTAGATATGTTTTATGCTAAGACTTGAAAAAAATGGTAAAGATTTCAGCTGGAGGAAAGTATGGGAATCTATGTGGAGGGTGTGATATGTGCAAAGATAAAGGTGAGACCATGGACAATGTTCTCAGGTATGAAAAAAACAGATCATCTTTGTTGAAATATGGCTGCGCAAAGCATAATGACAGAAAGGAACGACAGGAAATAGGTTAGAACCGAAATAGACATAGGGCTTTAAGTGCAAGGCTCAGAACAGATGGCAAGGAGTTCTGCTTCTAGGAATGTCAAGCTAGATTCTGTTACACTCACCTACAGAATAATGGCCATAAACTCTCCACAAAATAGTAAAGCAATAGAGAACAACAACAAAAATGCAGGCAGAAACTGAAAGGAAGTTAATGCTAGAAAGAAAATGACATTGGAAGTTGGGTGCCAGTGACTTACACCTGCAACCCTAGTTACTCAAAAGGTTGAGATCCAGGAACTGTAGTTCAAATGCAACATGAGCAAGAAAGTCCATGAAACGGTGTCTCCAAAATGACCAGCAAAAAGTAGTGCTGGAGCCAGGTGTAGGATTATAGGCATGAGCCTATAATATATTATAATGAGCCTATAATCTAGTAGCCTATAGCTACTCAGGAGGCTGAGATCTGAGGATTGCAGTTTGAAGCCAGTTCAGGCAGAAAAGTCCCTGTGAAACCCTGATCTCCAATTAACCACTCAAAAAATGGGAAATGGTACCATGGTTCAAATGGTAAGAATGCTAGCCTTGAGCACAAAGAGGCTCAAGGACAGCACCCAGGCCCTTAGTTCATGCTCCACAACCGACCAAAAATAGGGCTGGAAGCATGGCTCAAATGTTAGAGTGTCAACCAAGCAAGCTAAGCACAGGCACACACTGAGTTCAAACCCCAGTACTGTTTTTAAAAAAAAGGCATTAAGTGAGTTTCTATTTTTATAGCTTTTTGTTTATACTTTTGGCTGAGAAATTTTAAATCACATAGAACTGAAAAATTAAAAACTATCCGGGCACCGGAGGTTCATACCTGTAATCCTAGCTACTCAGGAGGCTGAGATCTGAGGATCATGGTTCAAAGCCAGCCCAGGCAGAAAAGTCCATGAGACTCTTATCTCCAATAAACCACCAGAAAACTGGAAGTGGTACTGTGGCTCAAGTGATAGAGCACTAGCCTTGAGCTGAAGAACTGAGGGACAGTGCCCAGGCCCAGAATTCAAGCTCCATTACTGACAAAAACAAACAAAAAACCTAAAAACTAGACTTTGGGGGCAACTATGGCAGTTGGAAAATGGAAGAAATGTCTGAGGAAGAAGACAGAGGAAAAGCCTTTAATTCTAGATAAAAACTGGTCCTCAATATCTGACAAATCATCTGTCTGCTTATATTTGTTTATATTACAGGTGTTCACCAAGACAACCAGGTTAGTTCTGCTTTTGGTTGGTAAAATTGAGCTAATAATATGTGTGGGCAAGTTCAAGGTCAGACTGGGCTAGGTAGTGAGATTCTATCTCAAAACAAGTGTCTTGGGGTTTTGCACATATCAAATAAGATAATCTATTTACAGTTCATACTATGGAATCTATGACAGTAAATTACCTTTTTAATACTAGGGGTTGAACCTAGGAAAGGTACTATATCACTTCATGCAAGTAATAAGCTAACATTTAGTAAAATATTTATTCATTCATTCACTCATTCATCTATTTGTGCTGGTTCTGGGGTTTTGAACTAAGGACTTGGGTGCTGTCCCTTAACAGTTTTGCTCAAGCTGGTATTTTACCACTTGAAACACATCTTTACTTCTGGCTTTTTGCTGGCTAACTGGAGATAAGAATCACATGGTCTTTTCTTCCCAGACTGGCTTTGAACTGGGATCCTTGGATCTCAGCCTCCCGACTAGCTAGGAACACAGGCATAAGCCACCAGTTCCAGGCTGAAGCAGTCAAATTTTTAGGCATAACACTTCAAAACAAGTGGCCATGAGAAAAAAAAATACAAGAAATCCTTGAGAAATTGAAAACCTTACACCTTTCAATAGCCAGGCTTGGCGGTAGAGCCCTATAATTCCAGCACTTGGGAGGCTAAGGCAGGAGTACCCAGTCTGATCTGGGCTAAATAGCAAGACTCTATGTCAAAAGAACAAAAAAGCAACCAAAAAAATCTTTCATGTTGGGAGTATGGCTCAGGTGATAGAGCATTTGCTTAGCAAGCGCAAAGCTCTAAGTTCAAATTCCAATACCACCACCACCAAAAAAAAGAAATAATCTTTCAGGCTGGGAATGTGACTTAGTGGTAGAGTGCATGCCTGGCATTCATGCATCCCTGGGTTCAATTCCATAGCACCACATACTCAGAAGCCGAAAGTGGTGCTGTGGCTCAAGTGGTAGAATGTGCTAGCCTTGAGCAAAAAGAAGCTGAGGGACAGTGCCCAGGCCCTGAGTTCAAGCCCCAGGACTGGCAAAATACTCATACTCATAATCTTTAAAAGTGTGATCTCTTACCATTGCCAGAACTACCCTTTTCATTCCATTATCTCTGATTCTAGAATGTACTTAGCTGCTTTCTGATGTTCACATACTCACTTGTGTGAATTCTACTCCGGCTCTCTAATATTTTTCCATAGATTATATTAACTACCCAGTGTAACTAGCTGAGGGCGCCACATTCAGAGTGTTCATAGCTAACAGCAATATCACAAGTCACTACTGGAAACTGAAACGGGAAGATACATGTATTACAGGATGATGCAGATTCCAGAAGCCACTTACTTACCTTGGCAAGGCATTTCCTTCCTGGATCACCCATTTCCTGACCGGGCCCACTGTTATCTCTAGACATTCTTAGAGAGGTTTCTTCTTGGCAATAGGGCCTAAACAGTAAGTACTTTGTTTTGAACTCACCAGACTAGAATAGTGAAGCTCTTCCTTAAAATGGACACTGGCCCTAATTTACTCCTGCAGATTTCAGAGCCAATAGTTTTAAATATTTGTTATTTATCCAGGTACCAGTTGATGTTTATATATATATATATTATATAATATATTATACACTATTATATAATATATAATATATATTATACACACAATCCTCAAAGTCCTTCGAGGTATAAGATATTGTTACAGATGAAAAACTGAAGGGCAGAAAGATTGAATAATTTGTTCCTGGCTATAGAGGTAATACATGAGATGAGGAAGACCTGATTTAAAAATCTATTTATCCAATTTACTGTTCTTCCCTGTTATGATAATAACAAGTCTCTTTTTTCCAATGAAGATGGGGATTCTGAGCACAGAGTATTCCATATGGGCATGCCAACTCTGATAATAAGAGTGCTGGCCTGAAAGTTGTGAATTTGGGTATCATTCTACAGCAGAGTATCTATGTATGAATTTTCTAGAGCATGAGGTCATTTGTCAGATCCACCATATCTTTACCCAGAACATCATTAAATAATCTCTACTGTTTTTATTGTACATGCTTTAATCTAGCTAGTCTCATAAACAATCACTTTACAGACTTATTCCTCAATATTTAATTTTTTTTTGTTTTTGTTTTAGGTCCGGTTGTGGGGCCTGAACTCTGGGCCTGGGCGCTGTCCCTCAGCTCTTCAGCTCAAGGCTAGCGCTCTACCATTTGAGCCACAGCACCACTTCCGGCTTTTTTCTTTTTGCTTATGTGGTACTGAGGAATCAAACCCAGGGCCTCATGCATACAAGGCAAGTGCTCTACCACTGAGCCAACTTCCCAGCCCCTCCTCAATATTTAAAAGCCAAATTATGTTGGGCACTGGTGGCTCACCTCTGTAATCCTAGCTACTCAGGAGGCTTAAATCTAAGGACCGCAGTTCAAAGTCAGCCTGCGTAAGAAAAGCAATTAACTACCTGGAAGCTGGAAGTGAAGCTGTGGCTCAAAGTGGTAGAGTGCTAACCTTGAGCAAAAAAGCTCAGGGACAGAGCCCAGGCCCTGAGTTCAAGCCCCATGACTGACAAAAAAACAAAACAAGACAAAAAAATTATTTTAAGAACAAAAGTGAATAACAGAGACAAAAATATCTGAATGTTAATTTAAAGGAATTTCTTACCTCAGATACAGCTTAAAATGTGGAGGAAAGGGGTCAGAACTGTTTTTATTTTTTGGTCAGTCATGGAGCTTGAACTCAAGGCCTGGACACTATCTCTGAGCCTCTTTGTGCTCAAGGCTAGTGCTCCACCACTTTAGCCACAGCTCCGCTTCCAGTTTTCTGGTGGCTAATTGGAGATCAGAGTCTCACAGACTTTCTTGCCCATGCTGGCTATGAACCTCAATCTTCAGATCTCAGTCTGCTGAATAACTAGGATTACAGGCATGAGCCACCAGCCTCTGGCCTTTTTTTTTTTGCATTGGGGTTTGAATTTAAGGCCTAATGTTTTCTAGGCCAGTGCTCTAACATTCGAGCCATGCCTCCAAATCCAACTCTTTTTTGTTGGTTGTAGGACTTGAACTCGACCTGGGCACTGTCCCTCAGTTCTTCAGCTCAAGGCTAGTGCTCTACCACTTTGATCCACAGCACCACTTCCAGTTTTCTGGTGGCTAATTGGAGATGAGTCTCCTGGACTTCCTTGCCTGGGCTGGCTTTGAACAGCGATCCTCAGATCTCAGTCTCCTGAGTAGCTGGGATTACAGGCCTGAGCCACCAGCGCTGGGCTCCAGTCCAATTTTTATTGCACTCTATCATTTTCTTTAGTGTGGAACTCATTCATCCCTCCTTCCTCAGGGAGAATCTGTAGATGACCTCTCAATCCACCTCATATAACACAGGAAAAACTAATCTTCATAGAAAATCCATAATATACATGGGTGCTACATCCTCTTAAAACAAGCAAGCAAACAAACAAGAAAACCTTCCATTAAAAAAAAGGGGGGGGGCTGGGAAAGTGGCTCAGTGGTAAAGTGTTTGCCTTGCATGCGTGAGGCCCCAGGTCTGATTCCTCAGCACCACATAAGCAGAAAAAGTGGGAAGTGGTGCTGTGGCTCAAGTGGTAGGGCACTAGCCTTGAGCTGAAGAGCTGAGGGACAGCATCCAGGCCGAGTTCAAACCCCACAACCAGCAAAATAAAACAAAACAAAAAAACAACAAAAAAAAAACAAAACAAGGGTGGGGGGAGGCTGGGAAGGGATGTGAAGGGTAAACAAAGGAGGAGGCTACAATGCTTGATAAGAAATGTACTCATTATCTTGCCCATGTAATTGTA
>NW_012267241.1:20615920-20647916 GCF_000151885.1 Dipodomys ordii | reverse complement strand
AAAAAAAAAAAAAAAAGTGACAAGAGAGTAAGACATTTTTTCGAAATGCAAGTCTGTAATGTTGAAAAATATCTCAACTAATTCTCCAAAGGCTATCCTGTTTCTAAACTTTCTCTGTTAAATTTATCAACTTGTCACGGGCTCCGGAGGCCATCTTACTTAACCACAAGATGTGGAACTATCCTTTTTTCCTTTTTGTGGCTCTGGGGCCATTGTCATTTTGCCTTTTCTGTCACTTGCAGCCATTCCTGGTCTTTTCTAATATATACTTCACTACTTCTGCTGTAGTCACTGTAACTGGACTGTATGCACCTTGGGAATATAGGTCCTGATGTTTTACAGTACCAAAATACTTAATGACTGTCCTAGATTCCAATGAGCTTGTTATTATATAATTCTGGATGGGTCACTCTTTTTTAACACTAGCTGGGGACAGAACATAATGGCAGATGAATTTAAAAGGTCAAGGTAAAAGATGGTTCAGGTACTTGGCATAATTATTGCTTTTTTCTTCTGCTTATGTGGTGCTGAGGAATCGAACCCAGGGCCTCATGCATGCAAGGCAAGCACTCTACCACTGAGCCACCTTCCCAGTCCACTTTTCTTGTTTACTGTAGTTTTCGTGTTAGAGATGAAGACAAAAATTTAAGGAGATAGGATATCATTCAGGTATGTAAAAAAAGAACCTATTAATCTATATGTGATGAATGGAGACCTATTTTGGGGTGTCTCTCTCTATTACTCAGGCTGGGTCATGAACTCCTGATCTCAGTTTCTTTTTCTTTTCTTTTGGCACAAAAAAACTTTCGTGCTCAAGGTTAGTGCTCTACTTTTTCTTTCTTTCTTTTTTTTTCTTTTGTTGGTCATGGGGCTTGAACTCAGGGTATGGGCGCTGTCCCTTGAGCTCTTTTGCTCAAGGCTAGCATTCTCCCACTTGAGCCACATCTCCAGATCACTCTACTTCTTCAGCCACAGCTCTACTTCCAGCTTTTTGGTGGTTAATTGGAGGCAAGAGTCTTACAGATTTTCCTGCTCAGGCTGAATTGGAACTGTGATCCTCAAATACCAGCCTCTTCAGTAGCTAGGATTACAAGTGTGAGCCACCAGTGCCTGGCCTGGAGGGTTTCCTTTTAAACATACTTCTGGCCTCCTGCCCTTTCTTACTTTACTCACACTCTAGAAATAAATGATTTAATTGATTAATACATTTGGAAGCATTTTTCTGGCTCCACAATCTTCTCTCTTAGAAGTAGGCCTAGCCAAGAGAGAATATTCTGACATCATCTCCCAGTGAAGACAGTCCATGTAGGCAGGCTAAATATCCCCACGTACTTGTACTTACCTTTGACTTACTTCACAACACCTTTGTTCCTAATTATCTTTTACAACTTTCAGCTTAGTTACCATCTTATTAATAATTAATTTTGAATTCGTATACCTTAAAAGAAAAAATATTGTGGTTCTGTTTCCTTGTCTATGGAAAAGAAATGCTTAATGCCTACAATAGACCCTTATGTATCTATTTGCTGGGAGTTAGATTTGCTCTACTGTCTAAATCATCTCACCAGGAAAGTATCCACCATTCCCTGATGACCTGACAACATTCATGACCCAATTTTAATGAAGGTAATAATAACTAGGGCCCGATGAGCAGATGCACCACTTTGTTATAGGAATGTTGATACTGTCTATGAAACTTGCTATTGTAACAGATAGGATAACAATACTTATGCATTCCTACAAAGACAATTAGGTATAGGCTTACATCTCTTCTAACTTACAAAAACAATGGCCGTACTCTGATCAAAGAATAGAAGATAAGAGAAGGAAGACAAATATTTTCTAATAACTCACTTCATCCAGGCACTAAATCCTCTGAAGTGAGAAAACTGTGATGGCAGAACTCAACTGCTCAGGATCACTTCATAGGTAGTAATTCCAACATGTGAATCTGGACCTGACTCCAAAGCCCATGTACATTCCACCACATTACAAAACCTTTCACAAGCCTTGATTCCTGCCAGACCACCTGCCATAGTATTCATGACTTAGATCTTTTTTTTTTTGCCTTCTTACAATTCAATCCAGCCTTAAGCCAAACTTCTAGGTCTATTTTTCACTTCAGTTGTCTTTGAAACAACCTGTGCTCTCTCCTTCGTAAGTTTTCTAGCTCTTTCTATCAAAGAATCTATTTCCCTTCTCTCTCTCTGTTTTTCTATGATGATGATGATGATTATATCTATCCTGGGGCTTGAATTCAGGGCCTGGGCACAGTCCCTGAGCCTTTTTGCGGAAGGCTAACACTCTACCACTTGAGCCACAACTCCACTTCCAGCTTTTTGATGGGTAATTGGAGATAAGAATCTTACAAACTTTCCTGCCTGGACTGTTTTTGTTTTTGTTTTTAGTCAGTCATGGGGCCTGAACTCTGGGCCTGGACACTATCCTTCAGCTCTTCAGCTCAAGGCTAGCACTCTACCATTTGAGCCACAGCATCGCTTCCGGCTTTTTCTGCTTATGTGGTGCTGAGGAATTGAATCCAGGGCCTCATGCATGCAAGGCAAGCACCCTACCACTGAGCCACCTCCTCAGCCACCCCCCCAACTCCCGCTCCCCAGACTATTTTTGAATCTCAATCCTCATTTCTCTGCTTCCTGAGTAGCTAGGATAACGGGCATGAGCCTCTGACACCAGACTTATTTCCCTTCTCTTCCACTGTGGAATGACCATCTGACTTGCTTTGACCAGTAGAAGTCTATAGAAACAACACTGTGAGAGTTCTTAGTTTGAGCCCCAAGAAACTTGGCAGCTTCTGATTTTTTTTTAAAACGTAAAGCTTTAAGTAGTTGTACAAAGGAGTTGTATTCAACAAAGCAGTTTATGAATACTACATCTTGATTAGTGTCACCCCCTTTTTGCTTTTGCACTCTTGGAACCTCTGCCACAAAATGAACTCAGCTTGAGTGTGATGGTGAGTTAAGACATCACTCAGAGCTAAAAAGAATTGTCTCAGCCAAGTTTCCCCAACCTAAGCCAGTAGCTATACTGGCAGCTGACCACAAATGATCCCTGTCAAGACTCAAAGTCCCATCCAGCTGAGTAGGCTCAGTCCTAATTGCCAACCCACACAATTGTGAGCAGAGTGTGATGTGGTTGTTGTTAGCTTTTTTAAAAAATTAACTTATATTAGTTATACAGAGGAGGATTTCACTGTTATATTTCCATGCCTGTTTGCAATATATCCCAACATATTTTAATATATGTGTGCAACATATGTTAAGCCACTAAGTTAGGGTGGTTTGTTGTACAGCAAAAGCTAACTAATACAGCCTCTCTGACCTAGATTCAGAGTCCTAGTAGCTACAAATAATAGGGCCTAGGTCTAAAGGCCACTGACAACTTTACTGACAATGGCTTATTCATACATTGTGCTTCTTGCAAGGCCAGTCTGATTCAATGCTAGAACTCCTTAAACCCAAACAGAGTAGGTCTCCAAGCTGCTGACAATGAACTGATCCAGCCTCTCCCTCCTTCTCAAACTCCTTGTATCTTAATGAGAGCCTTCTCTATATTCTATGTCCTCAATAAAAAATTTCTGAATCAATAGAAGAAAGATTATTTTAACCTACAGGGAAGCTAAAAATAATCCAACTACTTTGAAGCATAATATAACGATGGCCTTTGGGAATAAGATTTGGCAAATTTTGCAAGTGAAGGACAGAAGCCACACACATTGGCAACCTCAGGACTTCAGAAACTTAGTCTTCAAGTTTCAAGGAGATTTGCTCTTATTTGTTTTGTTGTTGTTGTTTTGGTTCTGGAGCTCAAACTTAGTGCCACTATACTACAGCTACAGCCCCTCAACACCATGAGAGTTCTTGTTTTTAAAAGCAGATATCTAGAATTAGCAATTCAAATATGTACAAAAGGCTTTGTTTATTTTTTGCCAGTCCTGAGGCTTGAACTCAGGGCCTAGGTACTGTCCCTGAGCTTATTTTGCTCAAGGCTAACACTCTACCTCTTGAGCCACAGTGCCACTTCCAGCCTTTTCTATTTATGTGGCACTAAGGAAAGAAACAGGTCTTCATGGGTGGTAGGCAAGCACTCTACCACTAAGCCACATTCCCAGTCCACAAAAGGCTTGATGAACTGACATTTCTGAGCATGGCTAACAAGCTTCATATCTAACTGGATGGTGTTCAAACATAGAGTAATTCTTGCTACTGCTTAGCATATCTCTGGAACACCATAATTCTGGGATATCCTATCATAATTTCCCAGAGAATGTCACTTTATGGACAAAATAGGCATCATCTGGAAGAGTTAATTGTTAAAACTAAATTCACTATGCATTCCCCTCTGTATATCAAAATGTTTTTATTGCTGAGGGCTGGTGGCTTAAGCCTGTAACCCTAGCAGGTTTGAAGTCATCCCGGGCAGAACAGTCAGTGAGAATCTTCTCTCTAATTAGCCAGAAAAAGCCAGAAATGGAGATAGAGCTCAAGTGGTAGAGCACCAACTCTGAGATCATTAGATCTCATCAGATTTTTACATAAATGAAGGTTTCAAGTTTAACAAAGATATAAAGCTAAAGACAAGTAATAGTGTTCCATTATGATAATAATCCTCAACTAAAAATGACTAAAGCACAGAAAAAAAGCAGTACCTCTTACAATGACCCTAATTTAAGATTCTAAAGTGGAACTTGAAACTTAAAGCTGCTAAATCGCTTGGAAAAATTTAATTGTACCCAGTGACCAAGCTGAATAATGATGCGGTGGCATCAACTTGACACTAGCTATGTGCACCTGCAAAATCAGGTGGATCACTTTTGGAAGGTGATAAGGATGACCTACAAGCTGATTCTGAATATTTTCACAGTTGGAATGGGAGCCAGGAACACAAGATTAGCAAATGCAAGTCACAAATACAGCATGTGACAGGAAAGCTACTGAGGTATACTCTCTCAGGAATAATTTCTGTTCTCTCTAACACTCTCTCTAGTGGAGCCTACTGTTTCTCAGACCTGGGGGGCGGTGCTCTAGGACAGGCACTCTATCAATTCTCCAAGTGATTCTAATTTCATTTACTCATTCAACCTAAGCTTTCCGAGTACCTACTCTGCTAAGTGTCATTTCTTTGTGTGACAATTCAGTTACATACCATTCTGAAAGATAGGGGGGAAAAAGCTAAGGAAAGGAAAAAAACATAATGTAAGGGATTGCTTAACCCATATAATATGCATTTCTGAAACACACATCTAGATATATTATTTCACTTAGTAAGAGTTAAATGAAAAATGGAAAAAGATCTTTCACTTGTACCTGTATCCTAATTCTTCACTGAGATGGATCATATGAAGGATATATGATTCCTTGCTTGTTCCAGTGAGGCCAGGCAACAACAAGATAGTTGGTCTGGTGCTGGCATCCGTATAAAGGGTACTGTTATCATTATCAAACCAGTCCAGTGAAATCTGCCCTCCATCTTCAGTTTTAATAAGTTCACTGGAAGAAACAATTCAATAGGCATTACTTATTAAGTGTTGCAAGTTCTGTCTTAATTTTAGTGTTTAATTCTAGAAATATATAACACCATTTAGTCATCTCAAAATAATTTTCTTCAGCATTCAGTACCACACACAACTATACACTTTTTTTTCTTTTTGTCGGTCATGGGGCTTGAACTCTGGGCATGGGCGCTGTCCCTCAGCTCATCAGCTCAAGGTGAGTAGTCTACTGTTTGAGCCACAGTACCACTTCCGATTTTCTAGTGGTTTATTGGAGATAAAAGAGTCTAACGGACTTTCCTGCTTGGGCTGGCTTTGAACCGCAATCTCAGATCTCAGCCTCCTGAGTTTAGGATTACAGGTGTGAGCCACCAGCGCCCAGCTATATCACTTTTTTTTCTTGTGTGTGTTGGTCCTGGGTTTGAACCTGGGCTTGGGCACTGGTCCTTGAGCTTCTTTGCTCAAAGCTAGCCCTTTACCACTGGAGCCACACCTCCAATTCTAGCTTTTGGAAGGCTAATTGGATGTAAGAATCTCACAGAATTTTCAGCTGGCTTTGAACTGTGATCTTCAGATCTCAGACTCCTGAGTAGCTAGGATTAGAGATATGAGCCACTGGCTCCTAATGACTTATTTTATTACAAAGATGTTATAAAAATTAGTACCATAACAACTATCCAGCAGACCCAGTAAATGGTAGTATATAAAAATAAACTTCAAAGCACTTCAGTATTTGCATTGAAGGTGTGACTTAGTTGCCTATCATATGCAAGGCTCTGGGTTCTAGCCCCAGTACGGGGGGGGGTGAGGGGGGGAGAGAAGCAATTCTAATATTTACCTCAATCATCTCAACATTACCCTAAAATATCTAGCACTTAACCCCTACTTGATTTGACTGAGGTCACTCAGTAACAAGAAATTATGAATAAGAAAAATGATGATCTGGGCTGAATGTCAGTAGCTTACATCTGTAATCCTAGCTACTCATTAAGGCTGAGTTCAAAGTCTGCTGGGGGAAGATTGTCTGTGAGACTCTTATCACTAGTTAACTACCAAAAAGCTGGAAGTGGAGCTATGACTTAAATGGTAGAATGTCAGCCCTCAGTAAAAAAAAGAAAAAGAAAAAAAGCTAAGGGACAATACCCATACCCTGAGACCAAGCCATAATACAGGCACCCAAATTTGAAAAACAAAACAACCCCCCCCACCAAAACCTGATCTGATCATTGCTCTAGCTCTTTTGACTCAAAAGTGCAATTTCCCCCATTGAGTATAGGACAATATTTGTTTCTCCAATTATACTTCTCACACCATGCCCAGGAGCTTACTAGACTTTTCTCAAACACTGCAAGTTTTCGGCAACAAAAGAAACTCCAAAAGCACTCAATGACTCAGGAAAATGAACAACAGGCACCATTTATATCTCCTGCTACAACATATTCCAGACGATCTCTCTAACACCAAGGACATTATCATCAGGAACCCATTTGCTGTTCAATATGAAGCCCTAAAAATCAGTAATGTTTGACATTTTTCTCACCCCCTACCCTAATACCTGCTATGTATCAACAACTTAGTGCATATCAACGAAAGGGTCTTGTTATTCACGGACAGATGCACAACGAATTGGAAAACAGTAACTCCAGGCATTTCTCTCATTCTAGAAATAGCCATATATACATTGGGGTAGAGGGATAGAAAAGGGGAAGTTAATACCTGAATATTTTCCTGTAGCTGGGATGGAGATGGGGCGAGGGGCATCTCTCCCACGTCCCTTCCTCCTTCTGTTCTGCTACAGACTTACTAAACCACAGGTTCTCATAACCAGAGAACTCGGGAGTGAGTATGCTTTTGGAGATCGTTTTGAAGGAAACGATTGAAAATGGACATTTGCTTACTTCCTGTAGTGCACCGGAGGCTTGGA
The DNA here is from genome assembly GCF_000151885.1 of Dipodomys ordii. Classification (NCBI taxonomy): domain Eukaryota; kingdom Metazoa; phylum Chordata; class Mammalia; order Rodentia; family Heteromyidae; genus Dipodomys; species Dipodomys ordii. Next base: position 20,640,483 of record NW_012267241.1, on the reverse strand, counting down.
GGTGATGAAAGGTCTGAGCAGCGTCTGTCCTCGACTCTCCCAGCACCAGACGGTCGGGTAATACGTTTCGGTCAGCACGGGGCAGTGGTCCTGGAGGAAGCGGCTGAAACTCTCACCTCCCGTGACTAACTGGGGTTTCTGAAGGGGAAAATCGAGTATTTCACGAAGGGTGTCGAACCAAGTTTCTTTCCACCTTAAACCAGCACGGTTACACCAGCGCTGACTTGCCCCCCCATCCCCCCCTCACTTCCCAAACCCCGCTGGTGTGCGCGATCCCACCGATGACATCTCCTGGAAAAACTAAGAGGAATGGACATCACAACAGTCTTCCATCGTGGTTTAACACCCCCCCCCACCACCACACACACCGGGGAGCGGGGAGAAGCACGCTCCAAAGCGCTCCAGCCAGCATGCTGGGCAGCCCTGCCGGGCAGCGCCAACCCATGGAGATCGGCAAAGTCCCCTCTGCGGCGCGAGGACCCGGGACCCCCTTTTCCTTCCCCCTCCCCCGCGGCAGACGGTCAGCGGTCGCCGGCTCTCCCAGGCGCGCCCTCGGGGCTCCCTCCGACGCCGACCTCTCGGCTCGCCCCGGGGACCGCCACCGTCCGGGACCGGGGTGCCCGGGCCCTGCGCCTCGGCGCCCGCGCCGCTCCCCGGCTCACCTTGGCAATGCTGCTCAGGTAGTAACAGGCGTAGGCGACGCTGAAGCCGAGGATCAGGGATAAGCCCACTCCAGAGCCGAAGAAGCCAACCCGCACTTGGTGCTCCAGGTAGAGCGAGAGCTCCCGGGACAGCATCCGCAGGTCCATGGCTCAGCGCTGCCCGGCCCCGGAGCGCCGAGGACGGACACCAGCCGGGGCGGCGCGCGCTCACCCTCGCCTGGAGCGTCTCCTGCCGGGCGGAGCGCCGCGTCCGCAACCCCGCGCCGCTGAGGAGAGCGCCCGGGGAGGAGGCGTGGTCGGGGCCGCCCCCGCCGCCGGCTCCGCCCCGGCCTTCCGGAGCCGCCCCCGCCCTCAGCCACTCAGGAAGCTCCGGAGCGCGCGGGCCCCGCCCGGCGGGGGGGCGGCCCTGGCTGGGTCCCAATCCGCAGGGATTGGCCCCTAGAGTGGGCCTCGGGAAACACACCTGGCGGTGCGGGTCTAGGTGCGCGGCCCGCACCTGCCACAGTGACCTTGACCTTGATCGTTCCTGCCACGGGTCTCGGTGAACTAGGGGTGGGCAAGTGGACTCTGGTGGAAGAGAAATGGGCCTCAGATTCCAGAATTTGGGGCGGGGGGGTGGAAATGGGGTAGGTGAACCCACTACCTAGTGAAAAAGAGTCCTGCATCTCCCCTCCTCCCCAACCCAAGAGGAAAATATGAGCGTCCTATACACCTCGACTAGCAAGGATCGCCATACTCGACCCTGAATCCCTGTGCCAGTCTTCTTGATAGCTGACCTAGCCATTCTGAAAATAAAGCAAGGTCAAGAATAGGAAATAGGATTCAATAGTGTTAAAACCCTATATGTGGCTCATTAGTGTTTTCAAGGTAGAGAGAACCTATGGAAATTAATACCAATTACCTAGTATACAGACAGGAAATCGTTTATGAAACAGACTGTCTTAGATTTATTTATGGAAACATGGGAAAAGTCACAGGCATCTGTAAAGGTTAAAAGATTTGACAATGTGTTGCCCTCAACTCCTCCTCTCTAAGGTAATAAGGGTGGAAAGACTTAAACAGACAAAATAGTGAAGGTAAGAGTCTGTCCAGGTAGGCGCTGGGGGCTCACGCCTGTAATCCTAGTTACTCTGGAGTCTGAGAGCTGAAAGTTCGAAGCCAGCTAGGGCAGGAAAGTCTGTGAGATTCTTATCTCCAATTAACCACTAGAAAACTCAAAGTGGCACACTGTGTTGCAAAGTAGTAGAGTACTAGTAGCCCTGAGCAAAACAGCTCAGGGACATCATCTAAGCCCTGAGTTCAAGCCCCACGACTGACAAAAAAAACAAAACAACAAATAAACAAAAGGAGTCTGTCTATATTCTAAAGAATTATAGACACAATAATTACAGATACAAGGATTATGACTCCTTCCCAACACAACCAACTAAATCCTTTAAAGTGGAACTATGGCGATTAATTTATAGATCAGAAAATGAGAGCTCAGAGTTGCATTCACTCACCCAACCAGTTTGTTTTGGAGTGTTTACTAAGACTGAGAGGCCAATGATAAATAAGACAGACTTTGCAGTTAATAATAGCAAAAGGTAAGCAATTAAATTACAATGTGTGGTGATAATCAAAGTGCTTGGAACAGGGTGGGAGGGACGAGATGCAGTAGTAACAGAGGCAAACTAATTTGGTCTTCTTGCAAATAGAAAAGAAATATATTAAGAAATCCTCAGATCTCAGTCTCCTGAGTAGCAAATTGTTGGCATGAGTCAATGGCTCCTGGGATTGATGCTGTGTTTAGAAAAACCAGAGAATTGTGTTTGGAAAGCAGAAAAAAGCCGAAAGTGGTGCTGTGGGTTAATAGGTAGAACAATAGCCTTGAAGCTCAGGGACAGCACCCAGGCTCTAAGTCCAAGCCCCAGGACTAGCAAGAAAGAAAAGAAAAGAAGGAAGGAAGGAAAGAAGGAAGGGAGGGAGGGAGGGAGGGAGGAAGCTGGTCCTTTAAACCACGGTTCCCTCTAAGCTTCACTGCATGGTTTTAGAATATAGACATCCTTTTCAGGCACAAGGCAGGACAACTTGCAACAGCTACAATCTGATGTCTAAAGGAGATCAGAGAAGAATCCCTAAAAGAGATGTGAGCCAAGACCCAGTATTTTAGTCCACTTTCGGTTGCTACAACAGAGTAGTAGAGAATAGGTAATTTACAAAGAAAAGTAGTTTGGCTTATGTTTGGGAAAGCTGGTTGCATCTGGCAAGGACCTCATACTTTGCCATCCCATGGTATCAGTGAGAGGGCAAGTAGGCTGTACAAGAAGACAAAATACAAGGGTTGGTCTTATAACACCCTGCTCCCCCAGTAACTAATCCAATCCTATGTAATCTGACAACTCTTAATATGGTGAGAATTAACTCCGAAGTAAAGAGAAGGCAGAGGTGTTTTCTTTTTGTTTTTAATTTTAATTTAATTTTTTTGTGTGGGGCTTGAACTCAGGGCCTGGGAACTGTCCCTAAAGGGACAGTTTTTTTTTCCCCTAAAGGCTAGTGTTGTACCACTTTGAGCTACAGCTCCAATTCCGGTTTTTGATTGGAGATGAGTGTCATAGGGACTTTTCTGCCTAGGCTTTGAACTATGATCCTCAGATCTCAGCCTCCTAAGTATCTAGGATCACAGCCTGAGCCACTGGAGCCCTGTGAAGGCAGAGTTTTGAAAGAAGAGGAACTGTGTAGGGATCCAGAAATGGAAGGGCAGAACAAATTAAGCAAATAGTGAGCTGGAGTTTACCCTAGATTTTTCCAAAACTTGTTTTAGCAACTATAGTGTTGCATTCCAAAATCTTATTGGCTTTGTGATCATAAATAAGCAAATAAATAAAAAGAGGAAATAGTTACTTTAAAAGTCTTCTTAAATTATATATGAATATTTAAACTACAACAACATATTGTTTATATTCTCCCCACTCCCTCTCAGTATGTGTGAGTTTCTGGGAATTGAATTGAGAGCCTTACATATGTTAGGGAAGTGCTTTTCAATCAAACTGCACCTCCAGCCCTATGCTTATTTTTTTATTATTAAAAAAAACCCAACAGCCTGGAAAGCTAAGCACCGGTAATAGAGCTAAGCAAAGCCTTTAGTCCTTGTAAAATGGTAAATAATAATACTCATAAAACTTTTTTTCCCTTATTGCTTTCTGATTTCAAGGAGAAATCAGAATTACATAGAGACTGTATGGTAGACACATGTTCAGATAAACCCCCATTGATTTCTGATGCTCTTCTTCTTGAGTGCTAGGAGGACCTGTGATTTAATTCTAACCAATACAATATCACAAAGTGATACACTGCCATCTTAAGAGATGGGAGCAGGAGATTGTCTTGAAGAAGCCAGCAGCCATGAACTCTAAGCAGAGAGCCACAGAGCAGGTGGCCTCTAAGATCAGTAGGTGAGTGCTAGCCAAAGGTGACTATGAGGAGAGACCTTAGCCTTGTATCTGTCAAGAAGTGAATTCTGCCAACAACCTGGACAAGCTTGCAAGCAGACTTCCAGATGAGAACACAATCTGATTTCAGCCTTGTGACACCCTGAGCATAATATCCAGATATATTATGCCTGGATTTCTGACCCACAAAGTGTTAGATAAAACATGTTCTTTTAAGCTGCTAAATTTGTAGTGTGTGTGTGTGTGTGTGTGTGTGTGTGTGTGTGTGTGTGTGTGTGTGTGTGTGTTGGTCCTGGGGTTTGAACTCAGGGCCTGGGTACTGTCCCTGAGCTTTTTTGCTCAAGGACAGAACTCTATCACTTGAGCCAGAGCTCCACTTACAGCGTTTTGGTGGCTAATTAGAGATAAGACACTGCCTTTCCTGCCTGGGCAGGCTTTGAACCATAATAATCCTTAGATATCAGCTTCTTGAGTAGCTAGGATTGCAGGTGTGAGCCACTGGTGCCCCACTTGTGTAAGGCAATTTTTTTTCCTTTTTTTGGGGGGGTCCAGTCGTGGGGCCTGGGTGCTGTCCCTCAGCTCTTCAGTTCAAGGCTAGAACTCTACCACTTGAGCCACAGTGCCACTTCCAGCTTTTTTCTTTTTTCTTATGTGATACTGAGGAATCGAACCCAGGGCCTCATGCATGCAAGGCAAGCGCTCTACCATTGAGCCACCTTCCCAGCTCATGTGAGGTAATTTTTATCTAGCAGTAGTATACTAATAGAAAACAAAAAAAAATGTCCAACAATCCACTCAATGATTAAAGCTTTTAATGGTTCATCTTTTGCCTACCAAAGTATCTATTATGAAAATATTTTAAATAAGTTAAACTTTTTTAGCTTTCAATCAATAGTCAAAAGTAAGAAGCCTATTAAGAGATTTTTTTCTTTAGATTTGTCTGTTTGATTACCACAGTGAAAATTTATTAAACAGTAAAACAGTTATTTTTTAAAACATAAAACTCATGGTGAAGGTATGAATTATAGGAAAAATATAGAGCTAAAAGAAAGGCTGAAATATTGTAAGATGTAATGGAAGGTGAGTTTGTTATTTATCTGTTTTTCACCTATATTACGGGGGGGGGAGGGGCGGGGAGAATTCACTGTTACATTTCTATACAGGTAATTCTGTATTCTGATTAATTTTACTCCCTGGAAGATGAATTTTAAATAGGAATTGTCCACAAACTTTGTGTAATATGTCATGTTTAAAATTATTTATATTAATATACAGGGACTCCATCTATAAAACAGATATTCCAGAAAGATACAAAAGAAACAGAAAATAATGTTTGACTTCAGAGAGTGAAAATGGGTCACTGGATAGGAAAGGTAGGAGGGAAATTTGTCACTATCCTTTGAAACTTTGTGTCATGTGTATTGACCTTAAAAATTTTTAATATCAAATTGCTATTAGGAATTTGCAAGGAAAGGCAAAGAGAACTTTATTGTTTCAAGATTATAAGCCAAACCACAAAAGGAATTTTAGCTTTAATCTTCCAAACCTCTGAGGATTGTATCAATTTGCTGGCTAGAAGTTACAACAAGGTCTGCGGTTGTGGAAGTACATTACTGGGATTCTCCTGAGTGCTTTCCCAAATATATTGTAAAAACAGAAGAGCATAAAGATTTACTGCTAGCCCCACCGGTGTCATGTCACTTTGCTATCCTACAAACACTGTTTTTATTATTAGTGGTATGGTGGTTGTTATTATTAGGAAATCATCAAGTCCTAAGTCTTTTTTAAATTTAAATTTATTTATTTATTTTTTTGGTCCGGTCGTGGAGCCTGAACTCTGGGCCTGGGCGCTGTCAGCTCTTCAGCTCAAGGCTAGCGCTCTACCATTTGAGCCACAGCGCCACTTTCGGCTTTTTTTCTTTTTGCTTATGTGATGCTGAGGAATCGAACCCAGGGCCTCATGCATGCAAGGCAAGCGCTCTACCACTGAGCTACCTTCCCAGTCCCTAAATCCTAAATCTTACAGGGTGGAATTTGGAGGTTTTGTTTCTTTGTTTCTTTTTGGTGCTGCGGTTAAACTATGGTCAGCTCATGCTAAAGTATGTGCTCTATCAGTGAGTATATATTATATCTCTACTCTCTGGAGAAACTATTTAAAAGGAACAGCGTTCTAATGTCCGCTGGAGTGCAGCTGTGGCCTTGAATGTGGTACTAGAATGTTGATTGTCATCTTTCCTCTTTTTTTTTTTTTTTTTTTGGTAGGTGGTGGGCCTGGGCACTGTCCCTCAACTCTTCAGTTTAAGGTTAGCATTGTAACACTGGACCCACAGCACCCTTTCTGGTTTTCTACTGGTTTATTGGAGATAAGAGTCTCACAAACTTTTCTGCCCAGGCTGGCTTTGAACCATGATCCTCAGATCTCAGCCTCCTGAGTAGCTACCATTACAGGCGTGAGCCACTGGAACCCAGCTGTTCCTCTTGTTCTGGAATTGATTAATATAGCCCATATCCATGCCCAGGAGTGTTAGGTTACAAAGGCTGGGGAATTTCTATGCAGCTTTCCAGATGTAGTAAAAAAAAAAAATATCTGCATTGGCAGGCATTGGTGGTCCATGCCTATAATCCTAGCTACATAGAAGGCTGAGATCTGTGGATTGAGGTTTAAAGCCAACTACTCCAGGCAGATAAGTCCAAGAGACCTCTTTTGCAGGGGAGAGAGGTGCTGGTTGTGGGGCTTGAACTGAGGGCCAGGTTGCTGCCTGGAACTTTTTATAAATTCTTCTTTTCAAGAGCAGTGCTCTACCATATAGAGTCAGAGCCCCACTTTCCTTTTTTTTCTGGTAGTTAATTGGAGATGAGAGTCCCACAGACTTTCTTGCCCTGGCTGACTTCAAACCGTGATCCTTTGATCACAGCTTGATGAGTAACTAGGATTACAGGCATGAACTACCTGGGGGGTGGGGAGGTGGGGTGCAGAGGCAATGTAACTCTTACCTCCAATTAACAACCTGAAAATGGTAAATGGAGCTGTGGCTCAAAGTGCTATCCTTCTGCAAAAAAGTTCAGGGACAGTGCCCAAACCCTAAATTCAAGGCTAGCATCTACCACTTGAGTCACAGTGCCACTTCTGGCACTTTTTTTTTTTTTTTTTTGTGGGGCTTGAACTCTGGGCCTGGGTGCTGTCCCTCAGCTCTTCAGCTCAAGGTGAGCACTCTACCACTTGAGCTACAGCGCCACTTCCGGTTTTCTGGTGGTTAATTGGAGATAGGAGTCTCACAGTCTTTCCTGCCCGGGCTGGCTTTGAACCGCGGTCCTCAGATCTCAGCCTCCTGAGTAGCTAGGATTACAGGCGTGAGCCACCGGCGCCCGGCTTGGCACTTCTTTTTATGTGGTACCAAGGAATGGAACCTAGAGTATCATGCATACTAGGTAAGCATTCTATCACTAAGCAACAGCCCTGCTTATGACTTTCGAAGAACTCCAGCTAACAAAATGAAGAAAGAATGGTAGAAACAGAAAAATAATTACTTATGATCTATAATTAATTAATTACTTAGTTAATTAAATATATAGCCATCAATTACCAATAGCTGCTTAAACAGTAGAAGCTAGTGAAGAAATTTGTAATGGATGGAGCAAGTCAACAATTTCCTTGACCAATCTGAATATCAATAAGACATTGTTACCTAGAAATTAAGTACACCTTGAAGGGATAAAATAGAAAGTATACAATATCACCTTTGAAATACTCTTGCCAAAAAATTCATATGATCGAGTTTCTAGATCTATTTGTCATGTTATGGAATCACCATAGATACAAAAACATGTCCAACAATGCCTCAGAAATGTAATTAGAAAAATTTAGTATATGGAAAGTTGTGTGGATCAATCTGATTTATTAAATAAATCATTTTCAAGATTTGTTGTTGTTGCTGTTTTGGTTAGTAGTGGGGCTTGAACTCTGGACCTGGGCACTGTCCATCAGCTCTTCAGCTCAAGGCAAGCGCTCTATCACTTGAGCCATAGTGCCACTTGCAGTTTTCTGGTGGTTAATTGGATGTAAGAGTCTCATGGACTTTCCTGCCCTGGCTGGTTTTTAACGGCGATCCTCAGAGATGTCAGCCTCCTGAGTAGCTAGGATTACAGGCGTGAGCCACCGACTGGTGCCCGGCTCAAGTATTTTCAAAGTGTGAAAATGTGGGGGGAAAGGAGCAATCAATCAGTGAAATATGACTCATGTTTGAATCCTGATTCAAATAAACTAATATTCAATTGTGTGAGACAATAATGAAAATGAAAACAATGGAAATAAGACTGGGTAATTAGTATAACCAAGAAATTACTACTATGGTAATATTTCATACTAATGTGCATGTTTTCTGATTTTTATGAGTATTTCTTTGATAGTTACTGAGGTATCTATTAATGAAGTCATCTCTGGGATATACTTCAAAATAATCCAGTGGGAAGTGGTATGAATTGATATAAAACAAGATTAGTGTAGGTAAGTAGAAAGTACAAGGATTTGTATATGTAAGAAAGTTTTTATAAGGATTGGGGTTGGAGCTTGGCTGTGGGAAATGAGCATAGCATGATTGAAAGCCCTGTGTCCATACCCAGCACTGAAAAATAAACAAAAACTGTAAGTTGGAAGTAAGGTGGAAATACTCATTTAGAGAAAAGTTGTTGTTGTTATTGTTGTTGTTGTTGTTTTTCAGTACTGGGGCTCAAACTCAGAACCTAAGCCCTATCCTTAACTTTTATTTTTTGCTCAAGGCTGGTGTGCTACCATTTAAGTCATAGCTGTTTTTGTTGTTGTTGTTTGTTTTGGGTTTTTGGTTTTGGTTTTGGCTGGTTATTTGGAGCTAAAAGTCTCATGGACTTTCCTAGTTGGGCTGGTTCTAAGCCTTTATCCTCAGATCTCTGAGTAGTTAGGATTCTAGGCATCTAGTTAGGATTCTAGGATCCTCTGAGTAGTTAGGATTCTAGGCATGAGTCTCTGGTGCCCAACTTTAAACTATTCACAAACATATCTTTACAATAATTTTATCTTGGAATAATTTTAGAGTTACAGAAAAATTTTGCAAAGATAGTGCAGAGATAGAGATAGAGATTGTCATATTAAGTCAAATAAATGAAACTCAGAAAGAGAAGTATTTCAAGTCTTAACCCAAAAGTTATATGGAATCTAGGAAGAAAAAAGAGAACAATGTAGAAGAGGGAATATTAGTGAAAACAAAATGGATGAGGGAATAGGGAGAGGTAATAGTGAAGGTAATAGTGAATATATGAGTATGATCAAAGTGTGTTACATGCATGAATGTAATTATAATGTAACCCATTTTGTGCAATTAGTATATGCTAAAAATAACAACCCAGAGATTCCATAAACCCCTTAACCAGTTATACTCATTAACATCTTACATAAATGTACTATGAGAAATAAATATTAGATTTATTTGAAAAATTTTCCCATTTCTCTTTTAGTCCTGGGATCCAGTCTAGAGTAGTGCATTGAATTTAGTTTTCCTGGTTACCTGAGTTCTATGATAACTTTGCCTATCTTTCTTTGTTTTTTTTTTTCTTTATCACTTTGACACTCTAGAAGAAAACTGGTCAAAGATTCAATCTAGATTTGTGTGATGTGTTCCTTATGATTAGCGTGCTTATGGGGAGAATTGTCCTTCACTACATTATATCACAATGGTCACATGTCATCACTGGAAGTGCTAACCTACCTTCATCATTTGGAAGGTTCTTCTACTGTAAGTCTTCTATTTGGAAAAGTCACAAGTTTAGACGCCCACTGAAAGGAGAGAGAAACAGAAATTCAGTTTCACTTCCTGGAGAAGGGAGGGCCTTAATATATTAGTGAGAATTCTTCTCTTGGGAATTACTTGTCTTATTTCTCTATTTATTACATCTTCTATTTATATGAGTAATGACTCACATATATTTACTTTAGAGTTGGATTATAGTCTCAAACCACATAATTTTCTTTCTCAAATTCTTTCACTTTGGCGACACTCAGCTCTTTCTGCTTGGCTCCTGGATCCTTTGATTTTTGAACATTTCCTTACTTTCTAGTACTACAAGGTTCTCCAAGTTCATCTTGTCCTGTCCTCTCCTGTCCCTAGAAATAATCATTCCTCCAAGGAGCCCTGGTTCCTTTTTATTAAGGAATGACATTTATTTATTTATTTGTGTGTGTGTGTGTGTGTGTGTGTGTGTGTGTGTGTGTGTGCGTGCGCTGGTACTAGGCCTAGAATTCAGGGCCTGGGTGCTATCCCTTAGCTTTTTCACTCAGGACTGGACTTCTACCACTGGTGCCACACTTCCACGCATGGTTTTTTGCTGGTTAACTGGAGATTAGAATCTCACAGCCTTTCTTGCCCCTGTTGGCTTCAATCCATGATCCTTATATCTTAGTCCCCTGATTAGTTAGGGTAAGGAATGGTATTTAGGAACTACTATCTGGGTGCTAGATACACCCATTGTTATTTGAATATCATTGCTTTTAGGTCTGGGTCCTCTTATTCTGTAGGGATAGATTATATCTGTGTGTACACTAACACATATGTGTATATTTGTTTCTTTATCCTCCTGTGTATCTAGGGTAAGTTAACATGAATTCAGATTATAACTTTTATGTTTATTCCCTAGGGTTTAGGGTTTATAAGTAAGAATTAAACCTCTTAGCAGTGTTTCTGGCTTATCTTCTTTAAGTTTTTTTTTTTTTTTGGTCTGGTCATGGGGCCTGAACTCTGGGCCTGGGTGCTGTCCCTCAGCTCTTCAGCTCAAGGCTAGCGCTCTACCACTTGAACCACAACACCACTTCCAGCTTTTTTCTTTTTGCTTATGTGGTGCTGAGGAATCAAACCCAGGGCCTCAGGCATGCAAGGCAAGCGCTCTACCACTGAGCCACCTTCCCAGCCCATCTTCTTTCATTTTTGAATAAAGCATAATTCTATGTGCATTAGGATACATCCAATATCCTACCCCTCTCAAAGTCATGGGAAATCAATAACAAGTCAGGCAGAGGATAAGTTAGACAGGTTAATCTGCATTTACAGAGAATATCAAAACCAAAAATATCAAAGGACATATACTTAATGAAAAGATATTCAGGTTATATTCAATTAAAAATATTATATTATAGTTCTATATGGATTCTTATATGAAATTACAAATGATATTAAGTTACTCTTTTCTTTTTGATCAGTCATGGGGCTTAAACTCTGGGCCTGGGTGCTGTCCCTGAGCTCTTTAGCTCAAGGCTAGCACATTTGAACCACAGCACCACTTTCCATTAAGTTACTTTTTGACAAACTATTATGATCCCAACCTTAGTTCTAAACCTTACTACAATAATTGTCGTTCTAACTTTAACACTAACAATCTGGTTTCCAACTGAAATACATCTTTTGTAGGAGCACTCTGTCCTAAGAATTGGAGATAAAATATCCTGAAGATGAAAAGAATTAAAATATAGAAAACAAAAAGAAGTCATGTTGGAATGTATGTGTGGGACCCATGGAGAGGCCTAGGGAAGACCTAAGTTGAATACCTTGAAGGATCACAGAGTCATCATGAGACACCTGAACTGTGGCTCCAGCCCTGACTCCCAATCTGTACTGTTTAAGCTTATCATTGGAGTTTTAAGTGGAAATCTGCTAACAGTTTCAGTCAGCATCAATGTGTGTTTATTGGATTCAGAACATAGGAGCCAAGTCGTATCCATAATAGGGAGATAAATTATCCCTGCTTCCTCCAAGGTAACTGTTGTCATTTGGGAATATTTTCCTATAGAGGGGACTAATTTACAGAGTGTAACCCAACCGGTAGAACATAAAGCTAATGATCTTTGTTTCTCCTTCCTTAGGGGTAAGCTAAAAACGTACTTTGTGTAAAACAGAAAGGAAGGAAGGAAGGAAGGAAGGAAGGAAGGAAGGAAGGAAGGAAGGAAGGAAGGAAAAATTAAGAGAGGAATTAAGGGAGGAAAGATTACATAGGTTCTAAGTGTGATAGACTGAGATAAAAATGATCTTAACTGAATTGCGATATAATTTCACCTTTTTTTCTCTCTATTTGAAAAAAATGCAATCTTTTGAGTATCTGGAGTTGGAAAACAAAATATTTTTAGATGCTTTGACATCTGTAAAAAACACCCTGTCTTATTAATTCCCAAATAGCTTGTGAATTTATCATAATAAATAAGTGTGGAATGGTCATGTGAAACATTGCAAGCATGTGCTAAAATCTGTTCTAAAAAACAAGGCAACTGAGCTTTTTTTTTCCCTCAAGGCTAGTGCTCTACCACTTTGAGCCACAGTGATATTTTCAGTTTTCTGGTGGTTAATTGGAGATAAGTGTCTCATGTACTTTCCTGCCTAAGCTGGCTTTGAACTGGAATCCTCATATCTCAGCTTCCTGAGTAGCTAGGATTATAGGCATGAACTACTTTTACCCAACTTTCATTCAAGTTTTTTATTTCTAAACTTACCTATACACACACTATATGATAGACAAGATATGGTTCTTGAGGTCAGGAGAATGAGACCTTTCTAATCAAGAAATCCTTTCCTATTATCTTATTATCTATAACTGCAGACTGCACTGTCTCCTTGAATTGTTTCCATTCTCCAGTCTATTATTATAATCTGATTTGTGTCACCATGAGGCTTCTTGAGGATACAGGGGGCAATGAGCCACTTTCTTAGCAGCAGTTAAACAAGCTCAAGTCTTTTCTACCTTGCAAATCTATTCCTCATCATATATTCTTGTAGGCATTGGTCCATCTGTCCTCCATATATGATAAATATGTTGAAAGAGTGATGTGGCAAAGAGGTTGCATGGAGCTAATTAAGATAGGACATTATTTTTCTTTCATGTGACAGTCTGAAAGCACATAAATCTAGGGCTATGGTAGTAGTTCAAAAGATGTTTTCAGTGTTCTTCTAGGCTGCTACGTCCTGCTTCTTAGTGTGTGACTCTTGTAGCTGCTTTCAGACTCTCCCAGTCATTTCAACTACATGTTAAGCAGGCACAAGGGGGAAAGAAAAGCAAAAGGGCTGGAGATAGAAGAGATTAGCTAAAACGCATTTAAGGAGCCACCTGAAGTGCCACACTCTGCTTACACCTTATTGTACCGAATGGTCTTTGGACACACCACTTCCACAGGACTTGGGGTAAAGTACTTCTTAGTTGGGCTCATGACTTCCTTCAATAGAGTTAGAGCTTGGTTAGTGAGGGACATGGTAGCTTAGTACATGTAGGCTGCTGTGACACAGTAATTTGGGTAATTTATAAAGAATAGAAATTTATTCCTCATAGTACTGGTTGCTGGCAAGTTCAGTATCAAAGCGCTTATGTCTGGTAAGGGCCTTTAACCTCCAAAATGGCATCTTCATGCCTCTACCAGCAAGCACAAAGCCCTTGAATCCAAATTCTAGTACCATTTTAAAAAGTTAAGTAAGTGGAAACATACAGTGTATAACAGAGAGAATGCCCTGGAAATCCATCCAAGTTGTTCCAAGTATTAATAACTTGTTCCTTTTTATTCATTATTGTTATTATAAAGGTGATATACAGAGAGCTTATAATTCCATGAGTCAGGTAATGAGTAAATTTCCTTACAATGTTATTTTTATTGTAGAGTAATATTCTACCCCCTCCCCGAGTTTTTTTTTTTTTTAACCAAAATACTCCTTTTTCCAGGATCTAAAGAGAGGAGGCTTCATTGTATGATAACCTTGTAGTTACTTTATTTGAATTGGTTTATTTTTTGGCCTGGGGTTTTATAGATTAAAAAAAGAAACAAATTAAGACATTTCCTGTATAACAATGTTTCAGTCAATGATGTACAGCATATGCAATGGTGACTTAAACATATAGTCTAGGTGTGTAGCCTTCTATACAATGATGTATGTTACAATGATGTTTGTTGACATTTGTACAATAACAACATTGCATAAAATGCATCTTCCTGTCATGTGATACATGAGTGATATGTTGCAAAATTTTGCAAATGTATATTAATATAGATGTAAGAATATATATGTGTAAGAATGACTTCTTGAAGTGCTAAACAAAAGAGAATTGCACTTACCAATGAACTGGTCTGCATCGAGCAACATAGAAGCACATACCAGAGGTTTTGGGTTTTTGTTTTTTTTTTTGGTCAGTCATGGGACTTGGACTCTAGGTCTAGGCAATGTTGCTCAGCTCTTCAGTTCAAAGTTAGCACTCTACCACTTGATCCACAGCACCACTTCTGGTTTTCTGGTGGTTTATTGGAGATAAAGAGTCTCAAGGACTTTTACACGCAGGCTGTCTTTGAACCATGATCCTCACATCTCAGCCTCCTGCTTAGCTAGGATTACAGGCATGAGTCACTGGCTCCCAGCTCTTACCAGAGTTTTCAAAGACTATCTGTAGCTCATGTTGCAAATTGGCCGACTGAAAATGAACTAAAATGATAGCTTACTTGCAATAGGTTGAGATGCTAATATTTCCCTAATTTTTAAAAAATAGTTCTGGAGACCAAACCTATGGGTTGGAGTATGTTAGGCAAGCCTTCTACCATTCAGCTAAATCTCCAGCCCTTTCCTGTTTGTGTTCCAGAAAGGAGCACAAAAGCCTACAGAGCAGGAAGAGTTTTCCCTGAGGACATTCTTGTGACTAAGCCATTGAGAAATGTTTCCTTGTAGAGTTTCACTCAGCCATTAAGAGGACTGAAATCATGCCATTTGCTGGAAAATGGATGGATCTGGAGAACATCATGTTAAGTGAAATAAGCTAGTCCCACAAAGACAAGCATCACATGTTTTTCTCATTTGTGGAAGCTAAAAGAAAAGAAAATAACCATGTTTATGAAATTTAAAGGGGAAGCACTAGAGAAGTGGAAAGGAAAGGCAAAATGGAGAGGAAGATAAGAAAGAGTAGTAGTGGGAGTGAATATGATCATAGTATGTTATATGCATATATGGAAATGTCGAGATAAAATCCCTTATTTAAAATTTAACAAATGGCAATAATAACAACAGGAATAATAAATGCATCAATAAAGGAATGGCAGTATATTTCAGAAGCTTATTGATGACTTCCAAGTGAGGAATGATGACAGAGTTAACTACTGTGTTTTTTAATTTCAATCCAGACTAATAGAAAGGGCAGGTCTGTGCATAATCACCACAGCCAAGGTGAATGCAGTAACTGAATTGGACAATGGGGTCTGAGTGGCAGTGAGATTTTTTGTTGTTGTTGATGATGGGGCTTGAACTCTGGGCCTGGTCACTGTTCCTGAGCTCTTCAGCTCAAGGCTAGCACTCTATCCTACCACTTGAGCCACAGCACCACTTCTGGTTTTCTGGTGGTTTATTGGAGATAAGGGTCTCATGGACTTTCCTACCTGGGCTGGCTTTGACCATGATCCTTAGATCTCAGCCTCCTTAGAAGCTAGGATTACAGGTGTGGGTCACCATCGCCTGGCAATCAGAATGTTTTGATTCATGTAGTTCATTGGTGGTGGCTGTTAATCACAATGAACTAAGGAGATGGCATGTTACCTAAGTAATTTTTGACCTGTCAAATGTGAGAAACTCTAGCTATGGTAAGCAGAACTCTAACCTGAGTCATGATATGAGGAATAACTTTCTTCCAGTGTCTGGACAGAAGCCATTCTATGGGTCCCCAAGAAGCAGGACCCTGGGATGGGAAGGTGGCTCAGTGGTAGAGCGCTTGCCTTGCATGCCTGAGGCCCTGGGTTCGATTCCTCAGCACCACATAATCAAAAAGAAAAAAAGCTGGAAGTGGTGCTGTGGCTGGAGTGGTAGAGTGCTAGCCTTGAGCTGAAGAGCTGAGGGACAGCGCCCAGACCCAGAGTTCAGGCCCCACGATCGGACCCAAAAAAAAAAAAAGTAGGACCCTGCGACATAGCCTGTGACATAAAGAAATGTGTTTTATATTTTTTTCTCCTTTTTCTCTCTCAAAAAAATCTAGAAGCCATTTTTTCAGAGTGATGGGCACTAGGGAAAGGGAAATTTTTCTTTGAGAAATCCCCACAGCTAATTGCTGTAAGGCCCAAGAAACTCTGTGGTCCCTTGGTCAGAGTCAGGTGAAGTTTGAGCTCCTGTACATTATAGTAATTCCAAGATGAATGGAGAGAGAAGAGTGAATGAATACCATCATTAATAGTCAATGTACATATGTGAACATGTAACCAGATAACTTTGGAGGATGGGGGGGTGTTGAAGAGATGGAGGATAATGAAGGAAGCAGTGTCACTGATGAAGATGCATTGTACTCGTAAATTGTTATGCTGAATTGAAACTCCTTTGTACAACTACTTAAAGACAATAATAAAACTCTAAGCCATAATCCTAGCTGCTCATGCTTGTAATCTTAGCTAGTCAGGAGGCTGAGCTCTGAGTTTTATCTTCAATTAACCACCAAAAAGCCAAAAGTAGAGATGTGGCTCAAGTGATAGAGTGCTAGCCTTAAGTGAAAAAGCAAAGAGACAGCATCATACCAGCTCTCTCTCTCTCTGTGTCTCTATGTCTGTGTCTGTCTTTCTGTCTCTGCCTCTGTCTCTATCTCTGTCTCTGTCTCTGTCTGTCTGTCTTTCTCTCTCTCTCACACACACACCCCAAAATAAAAATTAAAAAATCCCTATGGTATTACTAAATTTATTTCTCTAGTTTCTGGATTTTTTAAAGCTGGCCTGTAACTCCTGAGTTTAAGCAATTGTTTTGTCTCAGTTTCCAAACTAGTTTGGCTAGAGGTGATTTTCTTCATTTCTGAAAGCACACTTGGAATAGATATTCTTAGCAGCTGGAATAACACACATACTGGCTCCTTGAATTGTGGAGTGAGACATTACAATAAGGGAGTCCAAATAGGAGTCTTGTAACTACCTTTTCAGACCAAAAGGCAAGCCAAAAGCAACACCACATCCTTAGGAAAATTGCAGAGTGCCAACATCAAAGACTTGAAAACTGCAAGGATAGCATTTCTATCACCTTCTATGTAATTGGCCTATTTAGCTTGAAAAGAAAGATGAGTTCCATGCATTACTGTAAATTTATTCACATGGGGATTCCTTTGCAGCTGCCATTCTAGATGCAGCTTCTTTACTGCAGCAACTGAACCTGCAGCTACTATAGCTGTTGACATAAAAGTGCTTTGTATCAGAATCATCAGACAAGTATTTGCTGTTAGCATACAACTTTCACCTAGCTGCTAGGTCCTATCAGGGGCAGCCATGTCATCTCCAGTACCTTTCCTCAGAGCTGTATCAAGTCTCCTGCTTTGTCATGTTTTGCAGGGCCCTTGATTGTCTTAGCATCTTATAGGACATCACATTACAATTACAACATCATATTGATTATATACATACACATTTTTATATATGTGTATATGGTATACATATTTGCACACATATATATGTATACACATATATTTTTACCCACATGCATTCTTATGTATTATATACAGATCTATTTGTGTATGTGCATGTCTATATTATATATATAATATTTATTACAAGAAATACTCCATGTTTATGGAGGCTACATCCCAAGTGCTGAAGTATGCAAACTGGAGATCCAGGAGAATTGATGCATAATTTTAGTCTAAGCCTGACTCAAACACCTGAGAACCAAGAGAGCTGATTGTGTGAGTTCTATTTAAGCTGGTAGATAGACTTGAGACTTAAGAGCCAATGTTTCACTTTGAACCAAAAGAACAGAACAGACAAATGTCCTAGCTCACATAGTCAGGCAGATGTTCCCTCTTTTCCAATTTGTTCTAGTTAGGTCTTCAATGGATTGGAGAAGGCTCACCCATATTAGGGAGGTGAGGATAGTCTGTTTTACTCAATGCAGCAACTCAAATGTTAATGTCACAAAAACACCCATTACAAACACACTCAGAAGACTGTTGGACTAATTGTCAGATCCTCTGGCCCAGTTAAGCTGGCACATAAAATTAATCATCATACTACAGCAATCTTCTAAGGACTGACAATGAAGTCCTTTAGGACTGAAGATTTGGGTTACTTGCCAGGTATGGGGACTCTGATTTGTTGATGTGCTTGTAGAAGAAAAGGAAATGTGGGCTGTGTATACTGGAAAGAGGAAGTAGACATATCAACAAAGACCTTATAAGTAGTGACAGCAGTGAGAATAGGTACATCTATGCTTTTTTTTTTTTGCCTTTTTCTTGTATTCATTTCCTAGGGCTACTGTAAGCACTTACGACCAATATATGGTGTTCTTATAGACTCCAGAATTAAGTATTTAGTCATGGAGTAAAATGATAGAAATTTATAGTTTCACAGTTCTGAAAGCCAAAAATCTGAAATCAAGTTATTACTATATCCATGCTTTTTTTCTGAAGGGTCTAAGGAACTATTCTTTCTTGTTTTTTTTCCCCTAGCTTCTTTATATTGTTTGTTGTAAATCCTTGGCATCTCTTGTCCTATAGTTGCATTATTCCAGTCTCTGCCTGTCATCACATGCCTTCTTTCTGGTTTGTCTTTTTTTTTTTTTCCTAGTTTGTCTTTGTGTCTAAATCCCTCTTCTTCTTTAATGACACCAGAGACTGGATTTTTAGTATTCCCTCGAATGTGACCTTATTTACTTAGTATATTGACAACCTTATTTTCAAATAAGGTCACATTCAAAGGTTAGAACTTTTTTGATGTTGGGGCCAGGGCTTGAACTCAGGGCCTGGGCACTGTCCCTGATATTTTGTGCTCAAGGCTGGCACTCTGCACTTGAGCCATAGCTCTATTTCCAGTGTTTTGCTGGTTAATTGAAAATAAGAGTCTCATGGAATTTCTTGCCCAGTCTGGCTTCAAACCACAATCCTCAGCTCTCAGTCTTCTGAATAGCTAAGATTATAAGTATAAGCCACTGGCATCTGGATTAACATATTTTTTTTCTTTTCTTTTTTTTTTTTTGGTATGTCATAGAGTTTGAACTCAGAGCCTGGGCACTGTCACTGAGCTTTTGTGCTCAAGGCACTAGTGCTCTACCACTTTGAGCCACAGCACCATTTCCAGTTTTATGGTGGTTAAGTGAAGAGTCTCACAGACTTTCCTGCTTTGGCTGGCTTTCAGCGGTGATCCTCAGAGCTCAGCCTTCTGAGTAGCTGGGATTACAGATGTAAGCCATCAGTACCCAGCTTTCAATATATCTTTTATGAGGACATAACCAACATAATACAATTTTTAGGTAACTATTTTCCTTCTTTCTCTTTTCTCCTATTTTATATAAGAATTATTGGTGGTTGTTTGCGGCTTCTCTTTTCTCATTATCTGTTTGCCATTTCCTTTTCTTTGCAACAAGGGCTTGCTATCATAGAACAAGCTTTCTTAGAACTTATGGTCTTCTGTTTCCTCTTCCTAGTGCTAGGATTACAGATAAATAGCATCACAATGGACTTTTTTGTGTGTGGCTAATTTAACAAAAGATCTGCCAATTTTGCTGGTGGTTGTTAATTTAGTTGTTAATGTAGTTTTCAAAATAGGTAGGATTGTGACTGAACTGTAAGTGGAGTTAATATCTCTTAGATATGGGGTATGGCAATGGATGTGGCTTACTTTATACCTCCTCTTTTTGAAGAGATTATGAAGGTATCTTCATTTTATCTTGAATATTTGCATTTTCCTAAGCAGATGCATGATGTGGAAGTTCAGACATGTCAGAATGGCTAAAATAGTTTTTCCATCTAAAGGGTGGAGACAGATGGGAGACTGACCCAAGAAAGAACAGGTCGTTTTTGTTTCATACTTCTGGGTTTCTATGCAGGCTGGGCAGTTTTTAGCAACTGTAGCACCGGGGCATGCCCTGTGCTCATGGAGCTCTGACTTTGTCAGGGAAGTGACCGTGGTAGATGACATAGGTGACTGCACTCTTAGTTTCAGTCTCAGGGTGAATGAGGATCCTCAGTGCAAAACAGAAGCAGTTCCAACATCAGGAGAAGTTTATCCAGCAGCCTCAATGGCGCAGGGATGATGGGTCCCAGGGATCTCCAAGCACTTTTTGCTCCTCTAGACTGGATGAAATGTTTCATTTTAGCTTCTTCAGCCTTTCTGACACTTAAATAATTTATGTTAATACCCGGATTTGAATTTAGGGCCTTAGCACTGTACCTTAGTTTTTTTTGTTGTTGTTTGTTTTGGTGCTGGTCCTGAGGCTTGAACTCAGGGTCTGAGAGCTATCCCTAAGCTTTAAGCTCGAGGCACTCTACCCTTTGGGTCACAGTGCCACTGCTGGATTTTTTTTTCTGAGGATATATTGGAGATAAGAGTCACACAGACTTCTCTGCCCAGACTGGCTTTGAACCATGACCCTCAGATCTTAGCCTCCTGAGTAGCTAGGATTACAAGTGTGGACCACCAGTGCCTGGCTTGTACCTTAGCTTCTTTGCTCAAGGCTGGTATTTTACCACTTAAACCATGGTTCTACACTTGGCTTTCTGGTGGTTAACTGGAGATGAGTCTGACTTCCCTGCCCAGCCTAGGTTTGAACCATGATTTTCAGATCTAAGCCCTCTGGGTAGCTAGGATTATAGGTATGAGTTATTGTTGCCTGGCTCCTTATCACATTTTTACAAGTAATTTGCTATGTTGAATTTCTTTAATGGGAATAAGTATTTTCTGTTTTTCTACGTGGACACTAACTGATATACCATTCTTCTTGGATATGTCTCAGCTTGGACACTACATTTCTCTTTCCTTTCAACTACAAGTAGTTGAATTCTAGAAGACAGAAAAGGACTGGGTGATTTAGAACAATTTGGGTCCAGGATGTTGAGAATGGCCTTTCTATTCTCCTTTCCTTCCTTCAGCTACACATTGTCAGTCTTAGGGGATGTCTGAATAGCAGCATGAGCCCCTGAATAACCATATGGTGGGAAGCATTAGGCTATCATATGACTGGGAAATAAAACTCAATCTGAGTTCATATTTTTTGTTTCCTTGTATGTTGGAGGTCTGTTTGTTACAGAAGATAATGTTATCCTAATAAAGTTATTGTCCAAATATTACACCTAACAGCAGTTAGAAATTCATAGTAGAATAACATGTGAACAAAACAACTAATTTAAGTTCTGGGGCAAGGGTTTGTCTTTTAAGTAGTGAGTGACCTTAAATATCTCTTAGCAAATGGGCAGATAAGTAAGCATATGTGTAAAAATGACTGTGTTCTAAAAAATAAGACACATTTATGACCCTGTGGTCTCCAGAATTGGGTGTAACCACTTTGGAGCATACCAACTTAAACAGTTCTAGATACAGAAATGTTACTTTGACAGAAGAAATATAAAAAATTTTTCTGTAAGTCTTTTTAATGGCAGTACTGGGGTTTGAACTCTAGGCCTTTCACTCACTCTCACTCAGCTTTTTTGCTCATGGGTGGTGCATTATAATTTGAGCCATACCTCCACTTCCAGCTTTTATTTTTGCAGGATATTCCAGATTTCAGTCTCTTGAGTAGCTAGGAGTACAGGTGTGAATCACTGGCACCCTAATAAATTTTTTTGTTGTTGTTCTGAAAAGACATATGACTGAAAACATTTGGAGATCCTTGGGAAACGAAAGCATTGTAACAATCTAAGCAACACAATCATGTTAGAAATTCACAACACATTTAATGAGGGAATCGATGGCTAAAAGCATGTTCATATATGAAAAAAATATGCCCTGTATTTCTTTCGGCAGGTTGTAACTTAGTTCCTCTGCATTCCTAGACAAGTTATTTAACCAGTATCAGCTTCACTTTAATCATTTCAAATATAAGGATTGGGCTAATATGGAGTTTTTATTCTTTTTTTTTTTTTTGGGTCCGGTCGTGGGGCCTGAACTCTGGGCCTGGGCGCTGTCCCTTAGCTCTTCAGCTCAAGGCTAGCGCTCTACCATTTAAGCCACAGCGCCACTTCCAGCTTTTTTCTTTTTGCTTATATGGTGCTGAGGAATCGAACCCAGGGCCTCATGCATGCAAGGCAAGCGCTCTACCACGGAGCCACCTTCCCAGCCCACTGGAGTTTTTATTCTTGTGCTCAAAGTTATTTCAGAGGTTTTGATGATTCCTATAGATTCTTGTCGTGGCAGGTGGAAGCATAGACTGCAAGTAGCCTCCAGTTTGATGTGCAGGGAGGGAACAAAGACATAAAAGGACAACGACAAAAAGAAAAGTTCTAGCCCAGACCATCTCATTCCACTCTACCCTGACTTGTTGAAACAGGGTCTGGTTATATAGCCCAGGCTGGCCCTGAACTCCTGATTTTCTTATCTCAGTTCCCCAAGTGCTAGGATTGCAAGCTTGCACCACCCAGCCTGGCTTCTAAATCACCTCTTAAGAGCCCTTCCCAGTTTAAGGCATTACAACTATTCATTTAAGGGAAAATGCTAGTATTAAAAAATCTCTGGTACTAGCTGGATGTGCCTGTAACCCAGGGAGACTGTGGCAGAAGGATTTTGAATTTGAGGCCAGTCTGGACTACATAGAGAAACTCTGTTCCAGCAACAATAACGAAACAACAAGAATCTCTGGTAGGAAAAATAAAAGAGCTAGGTGTAGCTCAAAGGTACAGCATGTACTTAGCATTTGCAAAGTCTTGAATTCAATCCCTTGCACATCTCCTCATCAAAATTTATTTAAATATTAGACTATGTCATAATAATCATAAAACTCCTAGGTGAATCAAACACAAAAAAACATGTTTTCCCCTTTCCCATCAGCAGATTTTACACCTTGCTAATTTGTTATACATGTTCTTAACTAGATTGACATTAATGTAAAATACAGGTTAAGGATCTGACATCTCAGATGGCTTTCTTGGAATTAATTTAGCTTTAAAAGTCAATACTATAACTCAACAGGGCCCCTTTTCAATACTAAAATTAAAAAAAAACCAACCAATTGAGTAATTCATAAAATCAATTCATTGGGATAAAAAGGAAACCAGAAAGGATTTTGAAAACAGAGAAATAGTAGAGCAGAAATATTTAACTGCCTTTAATTGCTTAGATACAGTTGAGTAGGTTTGGCCATAAACATTTAAGATATTTCAGGTGAAAGTATTTTGAAAAATAAACGAGACTGGCTGCGTTATCCTGAGGGGGAAAATTTAAACTCTACACTTTAAAATTACCCGGATTTGGCATTTGGCTCTCAATAATTGTTATTTTCTTGTTATCTTCATAAAAAACTAAGGGCACTTCTCTTATCTCACTACATGATAATTCACTTGATCCATTTTACACCTGTTGTCTTCCCCCCCCTACTTTATTATTCATTCATTGTCTCCTCCCTGGGCTCTGGGGGAAATCGATAGTATCAACAATCAGTCCTGCTTGGGCTGTGGAAATAATGGCTTAAAAAAGTCATTTCTGCAGGGTGGGAGTGGCTCACACCTGTAATCCTACTCGGGAGGCTGAGATCTGAGGATCATGGTTCAAAGACTGCTGGAGCAGGAAAGTCCATGAGATGCTTATATTCAATTAACCATCAGAAAACCTGGAAATGGAGCTATGGTGCAAGTTGGAGAACGCTATCCTTACGCACAAAAGCCCAGGGACATTGATCTGGTCCTAGGGTTCAAGCCCCACGATCTCTCCCCACTCCCTCTCTCACACATCATTCTTCTAAGGCCATTTGAGTAATAACTATCAGAACCCACTTTGGGTCTTCTTATTTTCCTTTCCAGGTGTATTTGGCTATTAGGGGCTAACTGACGCCCTGGGAAGGGGTAGTTATGGAACAAGCAAGTTTTGGAGTCTACTTACTACCTTGGCTTTCCAAGGCAAGAGACACACACCTTTCAAAGGCCTCCACAGTAGTATACATTCAGACCACTCATCTAAAAAGCATATCACCAATCACCCTCTCTGGTTTGCAGCTTTTAACCTGCAGAGAATACGGGTAGCTCTTAATCTGTGCTGCAGTCTATCCTACCCATCCCCCGTTAAAAAGGAAGACGAAATATGAAATCCTAAATCCCGACACCGCACACCTAGGAACGCTCCTAAAAGATGGGCCTCGCAGCTGCGGCCTCAGCAAGCGTTCGGTCCTTACTTCCTCTAGCCCCGCCTCCAGGATGGCCCCTTCGCTTCCCTCACAGCCAATGGGAAGCTCCGCATCCACCGAGAGACAACTCTAGGGCTCCACCCCTAAAACGCTCCACACCGAGGTTGGGCTTTCCACCACTTTTACTGGGACCTTGCGCATGCGCATTCTCCTTGGGCCCGGGGAAGACGCTTAGGGATCGGTTTTCTTCTTTCTTTCCCGGATCGCGCTCCTCTCCCGAACGCTCCCACCCTACTAGCACTGCTGGCGATCCCTCCTGGGCTCCGAGAAGGGGCTGCTCCGGCCTTGGGGTGCGGCCGTACCCGGATGTGGAGTCGCTCTCGCCCGGCGGGGGCTCTGTGGCGGGGCGGAGCGCGGAGGCGTGCGCGGGGCCAGAG
>NW_012267241.1:20603757-20612227 GCF_000151885.1 Dipodomys ordii | reverse complement strand
GGCTTTTTCTGCTTATGTGGTGCTGAGGAATCGAACCCAGGGCCTCATGCATGCAAGGCAAGCACTCTACCACTGAGCCACCTTCCCAGCCCATAGCAAATACTTTAAAAGAACATCTGCATACAGGATAGGTAGACCATATAAAATGCATATTTTATTTTCCATGGTTTAATTTTCAACTTTTTAAAAAATGTCAAACTTATTTTAAAAATAAGATCAAATTCTTGGTTCTGGTTTTATCTCCAGGGCTGTAATACTATTTGGAATATGTAAAAGAAGTCATTTTGTTAATTTCGTGTTTACAAAACATTGCAAAACTAGTAAGAATTTTGTCATTTATTTATTCAGATGTTAGTATCTTAATTAAATTGTCAAAACTAGAAAATTAGCACTAAGACTAATGTATCTATATATCTTATTGAAATTTACCAGTTGCCCCACTCATGTTCTTTTTCTATTGCTAAGATTGCACATTGCATTTAGTAGCCTACTCTAGTTGGGCCAGATCCTTGATTTTTGTCTTTCATGACCTAGATACTAATAATTGTGTAGACTATCCCTGAAATTGAGTTTGTCTGATTCTGCCTCATGATTTAATTCAGATTATGTATTTTGAGTAACATTGCCATAGAAATGTTGTTTTGTCTTTCTAGAATATTAGGAGGTACACAATATCCATTTGTCTCATTAATGAGAGTATTTTAAAACTCATCTAAGTCACTAGCAATTTCACCTCCCACTGCCTTTGCATTACCAATGCAATGCCTACTTGAAAGAGGTGAATAATATTACCATGTCAGGACCACATACGTCTTGTGTGATTACTGAGGCGTTTCAACACTCAAACTGAATGTTATTGCCCTAGAGAGAATTTTTCATTGATCACAAAGAGGTTTGGATAAGAAAGATTATACAAGTGTTGTATGTAAAAGCAAAAATTTAGAAAAACAATGTGTATAAACAGATGAACGAATAGATGGAAGTCTGTGTCTTTGTGTGGTAGAAGGCTAGTAGTACAGGAAAGTTAATGTTAAACAAATAAAGTTGTAGAAGAAAACCTATGGTATGTTGAGGCTAGGCATCTGTAGCTCAGTGGTAGAGCATTTGCTGATGTGTGCAAAGCCCTGGGTTTGATTGCCAGCACTGAAAAGAAAATGTTGTTAAAGTGCAGAACAATATTATTTATCTTTCAGAATAGTTCTCTCCCCCTCCCCCAGTTTATTTTGGAGATCTAGACTCTCAGGACTTGCCTTCCTTGAGTTAGCTTCAAACTTTGGTCCTCTGGATTTCAGCCTCTTTAATAGCTAGGATTATAGGTATGAATGTGGTTAGAGTACAGTTCGTTTAGATTAGGGTTTTTAAAGTCTTAGCACTATTGATGTTTTTGAACTGGGTAGGTAGTTCTTTGTTGTAGCTCTGTACTGGGCATTTTAGAACAGTATGTTGGGCCCCTCTCCATTAGATGCTGTAGCACCCAATATCCTTATAATAATTCACAGTATCTCCAGATGCTGCCAAAAGTCTCCTGGGTAGGAGGCAAAATGACTAAGGCTCATTGTTTTAGGATTATGTATATGTATAGTAAAGGATTAAAAAAATGTAGTGATAAACCAAATTTAAGAGATTGGATATCTGAAAGGAGCAGAGTATAATTGGTGGAAGTGTAACAGGAAATTTAACTATTTTGGTAGTGGGTGCATTAGATATTTGTTGGATTTTTATATTTTAATTGCATTAGGTATTTGTTGGATTTTTATATTTAATGGTTTTTTTTTACATATTTTGTCATTAATTAAAAAAAACCTTGATGTTCCTGTGTTTACCAGAAGGAGAACTGCAGTTGTCTTATTCATTCTTTGTTCTCTTCTTACACCCACATTATCTGAACAGAAAGTTCCTTGTGCTTTGTCTGGAGATCAACATAGAATTTTTTGAAATGTTTCATAAAGTTAAGGATTCTAAAGTGATTGGGTCATTTGAATCTTTCTGCTATCCTTTTACCACATGTTGGAAATTTTATCTGGGCCAAATGTACATATATGTATATATAGTTGAAATATTTTTGCCTTTTGAATTTTATTTTTTATTTCAGGAGATATAATAATGTTTGAATTTATGTTCTAGGATACTCAAGCTTTAAGGAGAGGAACATTTAGTATATATTTGAATGCCATACCTTGTATATAGACACGTATGGCTAATTTATAGTAAGAAGACTGAAAATATATGGATTACTGTTAAGTTTGTAATTAATTTTGTGAAGTCTGAGGTCAGTAGTAGGTAATTTGAATTTATCATTTAGATATTTACAAAATGTGAGGATATATTAGCTATGTAGACTAGATTGTCCCTGAACTCACTAAGTAGATGTACTGACATCCTCCTGCCTCAGCTTCCCAAGGGATAAGATCACAAGTATGCCCTATACCCAACTCTGGACCTTCCAAGATGTAGATTATGACTCAGCAAGTCGTGTGTGTGTGTGTGTGTGTGTGTGTGTGTGTGTGTGTGTGTGTGTGTGTGTGTGTGTGTGTGTGTGTGTGTGTGTGTGTTGAGACTGTGTCTTTCTGTATAGCTCTGGCTGTTCTACTGGGAATCCTATTGCTTCAGCCATTGGAGTGGTGAGATGACAGGCATATGTGCAGCAAGCGAGAGTGTTTCTCATAAACTCCTAGGTGATGCACATGTTGCTGGCTCATGGACACACTGAATAGTAGCAGAATTCTAAGAGATTGCTTACTTGAGATGCCCAGGCTCTCTGTTTTCCCCTTTCCCATCAGCAGATTTTATACCTTGCTAGTTTGTTATATATGTTCTTTTTTATATTTTTTATTGTAAAGATCTATATAGAGGGTTACAGTTACATGAGTAAGGTAATGAGTACACTTCCTGTTTGTTATATATATTCTTAACTAGATTGACATTCTTAGTTTGGGAGAAAAGTATGTCTAAAGAGGTAGAGGAACATATAACATCTTTCTGATACATGTATTTTTTTTGCAGGTTTGATGCTACCTTCATATATGCCTGGATCTGTACTTGACAGCCTTATCCCTCTGATTAGATTTTGCATTAAACAGTTCCTAGGCAGCATCCAC
Source organism: Dipodomys ordii (assembly GCF_000151885.1). NCBI lineage: Eukaryota > Metazoa > Chordata > Mammalia > Rodentia > Heteromyidae > Dipodomys > Dipodomys ordii. Next base: position 20,609,129 of record NW_012267241.1, on the reverse strand, counting down.
CCTTGATGGCTAGCCAGTATGATCTTAGCTGTTAAAGCAAGATAGGGTATATTGTAATTGTCTTTTGCACTAAATTGCTAGTTTATGGGATAAATATATATGTGATCCTTGTGTCCTCATCATTTTGGAGAGTCATGGCTATGAATATATATATATATTTTAAATAATTTTTTATTGAGATTAAGCGATTACATAAATTTCACAAATTTCACAGTATTGTGGGATAGTGATAGTTAAAGTCACAAACATGTTTGAATACATATTTTCTGAATAAAATGTGTGTTGTAACCATCCTTTGACTTATTTGATCTAGGTAACTCAGGCTCAAAGAGATTAATAAGTGTGTCTAGTACAAAACTTGTGAATGACAGATAGTAGAGATGAACAACTTTTTCTTCTTTATCATGCTCTCCTTTATAGTGTAGTATTGAGCTCCATCTTCAATACTTTCCCTGTGGGAAATTAATTATAAAATTAACCCAATTTAGAAATGAAATTTGTGATACTACCTATTATAATTGGCAAGTGTTCATTTCAAATATTTTTATTTTTGTTTTCTTTTAATGATTTTAATTGATTATTTGAAAAATATGTCTATAAGGTGTTTATGCTTCTTTAAAAAATTTTAGAAGTGAAGAAAAAACAGCCTGTAATTTTCTGCTTTCCAGAGTCAGCACTTGTATTTTTTTTTCAGTTTCTTTGCAGCACATTTTTTTTTTTATACAATTGAGGTATTATTGTATAGCTTCCTCTTGATATCTTTAGGTAATTGGTTCCAAGAACCTCTTAAGATACCCCAAATCCAAGAATGCTGAAGTCCCTTCTGTAAAATGGTACAATCTTTGCAAAACCTATACATGTCCTCATATAGACTACAAAGTATCTCTAGATGATTGCAATACCTAATACAGTGCAATTTCATGTAAATAGCTGTATGTTGTATTATTTAGGTAATAAGGGGGAAAATGTACAATTCTTTTTCCTATTATTTTCAATTCATGATTGGTTAAATCCATGAATGCAGAAGGCTGACTCTATGGTTTTCTTCCATGCTTTTCTCTACCTTACATATTTTCTGTTTGCTTTATATATAATTTAATATGTATTCCTTATATGGTCAAATAAGGTGAGAACTTTATGCCTTGAACTTACCTACTTGTAGATATATGCAAACTCTTTCTTCCTTCAAAATATATAGCATACATACTGTTCTTTTTTTCCATATTTTTGACTTTGAAATCTTTCTGTGTAAGCATGTAAGAATCTATTTTACTCTGTTTAGTAAGTACATAGTATATAATAGTTTAAAAATGCTTAGCCATTCCCCATTCTGTTAATACCTTTTTATTCTGGCATCTTAAACACAACTAGAATATCATCTTGTGTATATATCTTTTAAAAAATTAAGTAGTTGTATAAAGAGGTTACAGTTCTATAAGTTAGCTTGAGTACAATGCATCTTGATCATTGTCCCCCCTAGGGTTACCCCTTCCATTGTTCTCTCTCATCTTCCCCATCCCCCATCCCTACCCTATCCTTGGTTATATCTTTATATACCAATTTTTTGTTTTATACTAGTTATAGGAATTTCTGTGACAAATTAACAAAATAATTCATAAATTATTATTTAAGTAGTCTTTGATTTTGAGGATCTTTGTATGTTAGAGGAGTTTATTATTTATTGTAATAACTAATGTATTTTTTTCTGATCAGAGCTACCTTACTCATTTTCATGTGTATTCCTTTTTCCAGTGAGTTGGAAGATTTTTGTCATTTTTCCTTTCCTGCCAATAATGCTTACCATTTACTATTTGACACATGAATTGAAAATTACAATATAATCCCCAATATGAGGGAAAGCTATGTAAATATTTGTTATGCTATTTCATTATGCTGTAGTACATGTAGTTCGAACAAGTTCAGTAGAGATGTGCCTTTTTTCCTATGTAGGAAACTAAACAGTCTTTAATTTTCCTGCCACACTCCTCCCTTCTTTTGTACTTTACATTCATTGGTCTTATGGAAAGTACAAGAATCAGTATTTTTAGTCCCAGATGGTTTGTATTGTTTTTCCTCCTCCTCCTCCCCATAAATAATATACCATCCCTTTTGTGTTTTAGAACTTGCTCTTAAAATTGCATTAAACTTCAAGGGTTAGGGTTGTATCCTGGTGGTTGGACATGTGCTTATCATGTGAGGCCCTAGATTCAATCCCAGAACAACAACAAAAACCCAAAAGCAAAACAAAAAAGTATTAAACTTAATATAGTTTTTTAATAGTTAACTGGATTTAGTTTTACTGGAGTAGTGGCTCAAGTTTATAATCCTAGCTACTTAGGTGAGATTTCAATATTGAGGGCAGACCTGGCAAAAAGAAGTTTTCAAGACTCCATCTCAATCAGTAGCTGGGTGTGGTGTAATCTGTCCATTATCCCAGCTATGTGGGAAGAACAGTGGCTGAGTGCTGTGGGGTGTGCTTACCATTTCTATGTACATGGAGGAGCATCAGTAAGAGAATCATATCCAGGCTGGGCATTAAATGAGATCCTGCCTGAAAAAATAATGCCAAGAGGGGTTGGAGGTGTGGCTCAAGTGGTAGAGTGTCTTCCTACCAAGTGTGAGGTCCTGAGTTCAAACCATTGTACAGCTCTTTTAGTATTGAGCCTGGTGCTGAGGTAGGAGGTTCTCTTGAGCCCAGGGGTTAGAGACCCACCTGGAAAATACAGACTCTCATCTTAATATTGACTCTTTGAAGCTCTTATCTGAAGATAATAACACTTTATTTTGTATTATTAGAAAACACTGCAAAATCGACCTAAGGCATACAAAAACTGCAGCCTGTGTTAATGTTTCAGAGGTTCAGAACAATGAGATTCTTTGTTAATGCCTTCTGTTCCCCAAATCCTACTGCTCAGTGTACCTTGTGTTCTAGATATGATCGGTGATTATTTATAAGGACATATCGAAAGAATCAGTTTCAGCGGACTAATTTACAATTTAAAAAACTTAATTCTTTGATTTTTAAAGGGAAAAAGTAAAAGTAATGTAAGATTTTTGTCTTTCCTTCTTTTTTTTCTCCCCTCCAGACAAGATCTCTCTATGTAGTCCAGGTTGGCCTGGAACTTGTAATCTACATGTTTCACCCTCCTGAGTGCTGGAGTTACAGTCAGGTCTGGCTCAAAAGTAGGTGTTTTTTTTTTTTGCCCATTGTGGGGCTTGAACTCTGGGCCTGGGCATTGTCCCTTAGCTCTTCAGCTCAAGGGTAGCACTCTACCACTTGAATCATAGTGCCACTTCTGGCTTTTTCTATTTATGTGGTGCTAAGGAATCGAACCCAGGGCCTCATGCATATGAGTCAAGCACTCTACCACTGAGCTGCCTTCCCAGCCCTCAAAAGTAGAAGTTTTAATAAAAATCTACTACTTATTTAAGATGGTTGGGATGGAGTTTTCACCCTTGGATTTTGGAAGAGTCATGTTATCTTTGCCATATAACATACATTTTGATGTCTGCAGTAGCCTTCTGTAATTATTCTGTAAACACTATTTCTTCAGGGAAACCTTTGAATAATTCTGCTAAGAGAATTAAGGCTATATTACGGAGATAGCCTCTGGAACGATCAGGTCAAGGCTTACCACTGACTTTACTGCTTAATTCATTTTTAATTTAAAAATTATTACTATTATTATTTTCAGTTGGTCATGGGGCTTGAATTTAGTGCCTGGGTGCTGTCCCTGGGATTTTATGCTGAAGGCTCTAGGCTCTACCACTTTGAGCCACAGTTCTACTTAAAGGTGTTGGATGGTTAATTGTAGATAAGAGTCTCTTGGGCTTTTCTGCCAGGGCAGGGCTGTCTTCCAACCACAATCCTCAATATCAGTCTTCTGGCTTTAAAAAAACAAAACTGGAATTAAACATGAGATTGTCCCTTGCCCCCTGCCCCCCTCCCCCCCGCCTTTTTTTTTTTTTCTGGTATGTGTGTGTGCTGGTCCTGGTACATGAACTCAGTGCCTGGGTGCTGTCCCTGAGCTTTTTTTGCCCAAGGCTAGTGCTCTGCTACTTAAGCTACAGCTTCACTTTTGGCTTTTTTGATGGTTAATTGGAGATCAGAGTTTCAAGGACTTTCTTTCTTCTGGTTTTGAACCATGATTCACAGATCTCAGCCTCCTGAGTAGAGTAGCTAGGATTACAGGTATAAGCCACCAGTGTTGTTGTTATTTTTTGAAAGCAGATTTGCCTTTGTAGATACTAGCTTTGGATAGTTAGTTTATATTCTTAGAGACACTGAGTATGAGCCTCCCCCCCCCACCCCCCTCCCCAGGGATGGATTTATCTTGATGGAAATTTTGTTCCTTGAAAAGAAGAAATGGTTGGGTGCTGGTGGCTCACACCTGTAATCCTAGCTACTCCCTGAGGATTGCCCTTGGAAGCCATCTGGTACAGCAAAGTCTGAGACTCTTTTTTTTTTTTTTTTGGGTTCGGTTGTGGGGCCTGAACTCTGGGCCTGGGCGCTGTCTCTCAGCTCTTCAGCTCAAGGCTAGCGCGTTCTACCACTTGAGCCACAGCGCCACTTCTGGCCTTTTTTCTTTTTGCTTATGTGGTGCTGAGGAATCGAATCCAGGGCATCAGGCATGCAAGGCAAGCACTCTACCACTGAGCCACCTTCCTAGCCCCAAGTCTGAGACTCTTATCTCCACTAAACTACCAAAAAAAAAAAAAAGGTTGGAAGTAGAACTGTGGCTCAAGTGGTAGAGTACTAGCTTTGAGGAAAATAAAGTTAGGGGCAGAGCTTAGGCCTTAGATTTAAGCCCCAAGACAAAAACAAAACAAAAACAAACCCCACCAAAATGAAAACAACATTAAAAACAAGAAATGGGGTGAGAATGCATTTATATTGAAAAATACTATTCTTTGATAATTTTTCAAGGCTAGTTATAGTAAATTTTGAGAGCTTAGAATTGTAATGCGTTATGGTGCTTTGCTCATCCTGCTTTATAGTATGTTTCCAGGAAGTAATGAAAAATGCGTTAGTTTAGGAATCAGGAGATTAAGATAATTATTTATTCATTCTTGATTTTACCAAGTGAAACTGTCTACAGGATAAGATTATTAGTATTTACCAAGCTTTGGTCTCATGTAAAGCACTGCTAAGTGTTTCTTTTTTTTTTGTTTTTTTGGGTCCGGTCGTGGGGCCTGAACTCTGTCTGGGCCTGGGCGCTGTCCCTCAGCTCTTCAGCTCAAGGCTAGTGCTCTACCACTTGAGCCACAGCGCCACTTCTGGTTTTTTCTTTTTTGCTTATGTGGTGCTGAGGAATCAAACCCAGGGCCTCATGCATGCAAGGCAAGCGCTCTACCACTGAGCCACCTTCCCA
>NW_012267241.1:20579836-20603552 GCF_000151885.1 Dipodomys ordii | reverse complement strand
CTCTACCACTTGAGCCACAGCGCCACTTCTGGTTTTTTCTTTTTTGCTTATGTGGTGCTGAGGAATCAAACCCAGGGCCTCATGCATGCAAGGCAAGCGCTCTACCACTGAGCCACCTTCCCAGCCCCTGCTAAGTGTTTCTTATATTTTATTTCATTTAATTCTCTTAAGAATCTAGTTTGGCAGACATCATTTTACAGATGAGGAAATATGCTATGAAAAATGAACTTGCTTAAGATTTCACAAGAAAGTTGGATTCAGGCATGTCAGTCTTTCTGTCGCCCGGCCCCCACTTTGAGCCTTAATTTTTCATCAATAAAATGGAATTGAAGTAGATAAATCTGTGCAGGTATTTTGAGTTTTGGCCAGAAAGCACACTTATTTTATTTTTGTTTTTTTTGTTTTTTGGTCGGTTGTGGGCTTAAACTCTTGGGCCTGGGCGCTGTCCCTCAGCTCTTCAGCTCAAGGCTAGCACTCTACCACTTGAGCCACAGCACCACTTCCGGCTTTTTCCACTTACATGGTGCTGAGGAATCGAACCCAGGGCTTTGTGCATGCAAGGCAAGCACTCTACCACTGAGCCACCTTCCCAGCCCCGAGCACACTTATTTAAATCTCCCTCCCTCTCTTTTCCCTTCTTTGTCTGTCCTTTCTTTCTTGGATAGTACTAGGGTTTGAGCTAAGGACTAGCCAGGCAAACACAACTGATTTAGCCATATCCTCAGCTCTTTTTGCTGAGGGGGGAGGATAGTGCCATATGAATTGGGCCTTATGTGGCTTGCTTAGCTAGCTCTCTGCCACTTGAGCCATGCTTGAAGGTTTTTGTTTTTGTTTTTTGTGGTCGTGAGGCTTGAACTCAGGGCCTGTATGCTGTCCCTGAGCTTTTTGCTCAAGGCTAGTGCTCTACCACTTTGAGCCACAGCTCTGCTCCCAGTTTTCTGGTGGTTAAGTGGAGATAAGAGTCTTATGAACTTTCCTGCCTGGGCTGGCTTTGAATGGTGATCCTCAAATCTCAGCCTCCTGAGTAGCTAGGATTACCGGTGTGAGCCACTGGTAGCTATGCTTTTTGCTGGTTATTTTAGAGATGGAGTCTCACTGACTTTTCTGCCCAGGCTGGTGGAGAGCCTTCACATCTCTATTAAGTATCTAGGATTATAGTTGCAAGTTCCTCTCTGCTTTAGTGATTTTCTTTTTTTTTTCAGATGGATATCTTTCTTTTTTCTTTGCCCTGGATTTGGATCTAGATTTTCCTGGGTAGCTGGGATCACAGATCTGTATCACCACTTTTACTCACTTTTTGCTCAGGCAGTCATACCGAGATCCTCCTATCTCTTATCTCCCAGGTAGCTGATATTAAAGGTGTGAGTCATTGTACTCAGCTATAAAGTAGATAAGATTTTTTTTTCCCTGTGGGTTGTGGGGCTTGAACTCTGGGCTTGGGCGCTGTCCTGCCTAGGCTGGCTTTGAACCGCGATCCTCAGATCTCAGCCTCCCGAGTAGCTAGGATTACAGGTGTGAGGCACCAGTGCCTGGCTAGATAAGATTTTTTTAATCACAAATTTTTTTGCTCATGTGCAGTAAATAATGTAAAAATAAGAATCATATTAAATATTATTAAAGTTTCTGAGGATTGCACACTTAGTTTGACAACTTTTTTTTTGATTGTGGCATGGTTATAATTTTCTTACGTGTGATTGCAGTAGAGTCGAAGGGCTGTGAAAATTGAGAAGATAATAATTTGCCTAGTAGAAAAGATATAATGGAAGAATCATAGATTTTTATGAGGCACTTTCAAAAACACTTATTTTTATTTTTTGATGTGCCAGTACTAGGGCTTTAATTCAAAGTTTCATGCTTTGGCTTAGTTTTTTTGTTCATGGTGCTGGTGCTCGTCCACTTGAGCTACATTCCCACCTCGGCTTCAGGATTTTTGCTGATAATTGGAATTAAGAGTCTTTCAGATTTGTTAGCATGGGCTGGCTTTAAATCAAGATCTTCAGATCTTAGCTTCCTGAGTAGCTAGGATTATAGGTATGAGCCATTCATGGTTTTATCACTGTACCACTTGAGCCACAGCTCCACTTACTGCTTTTTGGTGGTTAATTGGAAATGAGACTTTCCTGCCTGGGCTGGCTTCCAACCATTACTCTCAGATCTCAGCCTCCTAAGTAGCTAGGATTACAGGCATTAGCCACCTGTACTTGGTTTACATTTTCTTCTTTTTGTCAGTCTTGGGGCTTGAACTCAGGCTCTGAGTGTTGTCCCTGAACTCTTTTGCCGAAGCCTTGTGGTCTACTGCTTTACCACTTTGAGCCAAAGCTTCATTTCCAGTTTTCTGGTTGTTAATGGCAGATAAGAGTCTCTCAGACTTTTCCTGCCTGGGCTGGTTTCGAACTGCAATCCTTAGATCTTAGCCTTCTGAGTATCTGAGTGGATTCCAGGTGTGAGCCACCAGTACCTTATGACTTTTTTTTTTTTTTTTGGCAGTTGTGGGGCTTGAATTCAGTGCCTGGACGCTGTCCCTAAGCTGTTTTGCTTAAGCTACTCTTTACCATGTTGTGCCACAGCTCTACTTCTGGTTTTCTGGTGGTCTCATAAGAGTCTCGAAGGACTTTATTGCCTGGGCTGGCTTTGAACTGCCATCCTCAGATTTCAGCCTCCTGAGTAGCTAGGAATACAGGCAAGGCGGGAGTCACCAGCACCCACTTGGCTTACATTTTCTTAATGAATACTAAGAGTTGCTTGGCACTGGTTGGTAATATCAGCATCTCTAGAGGCTGAGATGGGAGGATTGGGAGTTCTAGATCAGCCTGAACTGCAGAGTGGGAAAAAGTAAAAAGACATGGTTGGAAGTAGGAGTAGGAAAGTAGTCATTTCTACTAAGCTATAAAAATTAACTTAAAAAGTAGTCTTTTTATATTTACAATGTATCATTTTGAAATTTATTTGCATATTAGAACATGATTTAATAAATTAGACTTTAAATCCAGTAAGCTGAATTTAGAGCATGATGCCCTAGATAATAAAATCATCCTTCAAATCAGATCAGTAGTAGATGGGGAGAGAGACTTGGTAGCACCAAGCAGCAAGTTTTATAATCAGGTGCACCTGGATTTGAATTTTAGTTGCTACTTAAGGTAGGTGTGACTTAAGGCAAGTTATTTCTCTGAGCCACAAGAGTAATGCCAGGATTGTCAGGCAGGTTAAGTAAAATAGATGTAGGACATCAAGCTTTGTAAGGTATGGTAGCTAGTACTGATAAAACAATGACCTTATTTTCATTAATATTTCTTAGGAGTAAGGAATTTGGAATGCACTAGCCAGCTGGCAGTTGAGAGAGGCATTGCTTTTATTAATTATAGTTTGAGAGTCTAAACCAGGTAAGCAGTTTAAGAGTTCTGGAAGAATAATATGGAATCTCAGATTTTTAACCCTTCTTGATTTCTGTCATATTTGATTTGGAGTTAAAGTTGAATAAACCTGAAAGTCAGAAATAGAATTTTGAGGTTGATTGAGTGACATCAACAGTTATAGCACAGTAACTGATTACATTTGAATTAGTTTAGAGATAGAGCTTTACTATATATTTAACCACCATGTGCCATGAAGTTCCATAGTGTGGTGGTTAGTACACTAGAGTAATACCCTGTGTACTTCACAATTGTTTTTTTTAACCACTTTTGTGAGTTGAAAAAATATGTTGCTATGTTTTTCTGTATCTGCAAACAGTATACTTGTACTTTATTTCAACACTTTAAGTTCTGTAATTTGTGTGTGTTAGTCTTGATTCTGCGTCTTGTGTTTAATAGGTAGGCACTCTTATCATTTCAATTACATGCACAGCCCATTTTACTTTAGTTATTTTTTTAATAGAGTCTCATGTTTATGCCCAGGCTGGTCTGCACTGGGATCCTATTTATGCTTCCCAAGTAACTAGGATAAAAAGTGTATGCCACCACACCCAGATTTTTATTAGTTGAGATGGGGAGGGGGGTTTTGGAAACTTTTTTCCCTGGGCTAGTTTGAACCTTGATACTCATGATCTCTATCTTTCAAGTAGGTAGGATTATAGGTGTGGACTACTCACCACATCTAGACTATTACATAATTTTAAAAACAAAACAGAACAAACTATTCTGGGCTTCATCTTATTGTTGGTGATCTTCCTTGTCGTGCTAGCTTCATGGCTGGTCCTCTACTACTTGAGCTATGATCTCATAATTGGAAGATAGTCTTGGGGAATTTACTGCTGGGATGGTTCCAAACCTCCATCCTCCTGAGTATCCAAGATTACAAGTATCACCCACATTCACCTGACACCTTTAATTAAAAAAAAAACCATTATGAAGGAAGGATTAATCTGTGTTTAATTTTTGTGGCTGTTTCATTATCAGTCTGTTGTATACCTATGACATGTGTCCATTTTCTTGTTAATGCACAATTGTTGACATTTTTCCTTTTGCTATTTAAGCACTAGTTCAGATACAAAGGGGTTTCAATTCAACAGGTGTCAGATTATGAGTACAATGCATCTTGATCAGTATTACCTCTTCTATTGTTCTTCTAGATATTCATTTTCATATTGCAATACTTCATGTATTAAAGTGCTTGCATTTGCAGTGAGAATGCTGCTTCTGAGGTTTTAACATTTTAGTTCAGTTAGTACTTTGTGAATTTGAGTTATTTTTCTTGTTTTCTTAAAAGCTATGGTTATTGATCTTGAATGGTGTGCTGATTTTGTAAACTTTCTAACAAACTTCAACTGTGAAAATCCTCTTAAGTCTTTGAACTCAGTGAGATGTCATCAAAACTTGGAGCAGATGGTTTGTCATTTAAGTTTTGGTAGAATAAGTCAAAAGCTGTTATCAGCTGGTTCATTTAACGGTGGCAGATGTCATCATAAAGCATAGCAAAGGAGGAGAGCACTAACTTACTCTCTAGGGTAATGTGACATTCTCCAGCAAGACTAATAGATTTAGAGAATTAAGTTATTTTGAGATAATTTTAAAGAATAACTATTGCTAATGTCAGATAAGAATGAATTGGATGGATATTTTAAGGGGAGAGCAATCTTAACTGTCATAAGAGATCAGTGAAATGCTGGCCTTGTTATTTAATGCCCCTTTCCCTGTTTTCTTTAAACATCAACTTTGTTTTAGAGTCAGTTGCATTCTCATTAAAAATTCTATAGTGCTCATTTTGGTAGTGGAGTGGGTTGCTTTGTTCCTTTTTTCCCCATTCTTAGTGCTAGTGTGTTTCACAGCTGCTCCTTGGCTTTGCTGGCATTTGAACTGTGGGAACCAAGAAAGGCTTTGGATGTGCTTTTGTATGTAGTAATGCTTTTCCTGAAGTATTCTTTAAAACCATGAATTGTAGGCTTGAAAAAAAACCACATAGTTGTCATTATGTATTTAAATTGTTCCTTTTGGAGAAAGCCTGCACAAATTATGAGCTCATGAATGTTATTGTTGCACTCCTTGAAAATGAACTTAGAGGTGAAAAACATGTAACTAGAACAGCAGTTTTCCTTTTCTTTTTTGTTAAATGGGGGCATTAGGGATACTCTCCCCTCTCCTTGGCAAACTCATCTGAGAGTTGCATAGTTAGTTCAGAATAAAGCTCTAAATTAATAGTTGGTACTGACATGGCTCATTTTTCTTTTTGGCAGAAGGACAGTACTAAATTGGATATCTACTTTAGACTGTGTTCATAAACAACCATTTTGTAGATATATGATATTAATGGTATTTGATACTGATGATGAGAAGTTTGATCAGCTTCCTTTTGGTAAGACACTGCTATTAGACTACAACTTAAGATAAAGTGACATTAGGGTAAAGGAGGTATGTGTTTTCTTTTCATAGGTTTCATACAACTCAGTATAAGAGTTAAAAAAAAGAGCTGAATAGCATCTACATTCCCTGTACTAAAGGTATTAACTGGAGGACTGTTTTCTGTAAATATTTCCTTAGGATCCCTTATGTTTTTGTTTCTAGTTTTAATTTCAAGAGACATGCATTTTAAATGCTCCTACTCACCAGCTCCTCTTTAGAATTAATATATTTGGAAAACCACAAAGGGAATTACCTGTCTAGTTTTTCTTTTTTGAAAGTTTTAACAAGGATTTATTTCAGTTTACGGTGTTAAAGTAGAAGAAATTGAAGCATTTCCTGCTCCCTATGGAGTTTAGAGATAATGTATGATGTATGGTGTAATTTTTTTTTTGACAAAATGTTATATTGTAATTCCTTGCAAACTACTTGATAGAATGATATTTTTAGCATTTCAGCAACTTATTTTCTTGGTTTCAACTGTATAGAATTTTTTTTGAGTTAACATAATGTACTTGTAAGCAGCTCCATATTTTTAACATTAGTTAAGTTTTTACTCTTTTTTTTTGGTTGGTCGTGGGGCTTGAACTCTGGGCCTGGGCACTGTCCCTGAGCTCTTCAGCTCAAGGTTAGCATCTACCACTTGAGCCCCAGCTCCACTTCTATAGTTAAGTTTTTATTCTTAATCTAAACAATTGAATATCTTTAGTTATGTCTTTAAAAAAAATTGATGGCAGGGGGCTGAGAGGTGGCTCAGTGGTAGAGTGCTTGCCTTGTATTCAGGAGGCCCTGGGTGCTGTGGCTCAAGTGGTAGAGCGCTAGCCTTGAGCTGAAGAGCTGAGGGATAGCACCCAGGCCAGAGTTCAAGCTTCACAACCAGACCCCCCCCCCCAAATTTAAACTATTCAGAAGTACAAAGAGCAAAATGTGAAAGTGCCTCTCATCTGTGCGCCCTCGTCATCTTCAGCAGTTTGCTGCAGGTATTGGGTTGGGGTTTGAACTTAGGGCCTTGCCCTTGAGGCACTCTGCCACTTAAGACATGCTTTTAAACCATTCTAATTGTTTTTTTAAGTGTTTGTACAAAGGAGTTACCATTTAACAAAGCAATTTATGAATGATTCTTGATCAATGTTGCCCTTTCTGTCATCCCTTTCAACATTTTCACCAGTCCCTACCATACCTGCTCCCTTCACTCTTTTCCTTTTCTTTTTGATATGAGTGTGTGTGTGTGTGTGTGTGTATGTGTGTATATATACATATATATATATATATATTTTTACTGTTATTATGAAGATGAACTACCTAGGGGTTACAGTTTCATAAGTCAGATAATGAGTACATTTCTTTTTGGACAATGTGTCATCCCTTCCTTCTCTCCTAATTTTTCCCTTCCATCCCCACCCACAAGTTGTGTAGTTCATTTTCAACATAGTGTCTAGTGTGTACCACTGTTGCATTTATTCACCCTTGGTTCCTCCATTTCTGTGCTCCCTCTTAACTCTACTTGTTTTTGAGATAGGATCTGATATTTTTGTTCAGGCTGATCTAGACTTTGAACCTTCTATTTATGATTCCTGCTATAGTTAAAATGACAGGCACACACCATCACACTCTGCCTTTCTTTCCTTCCCTTCCCCCGGCCCCTGGTTCCCCGCCCCCCCTCAGTAACTGGGGCTTGAACTAAGGGCCTCATTCCCTCACTTGGCTTTTTCACTCAGGGCTCACTCAGCCTTTTCTGCCTAGGCTGGCCTGGAAATGTGATTCCTCCGATCTCAGCTTCCTGCACAGCTGGGATTGACAGTATAAGCCACTAAGCACTGGCTTTTGTTTGGTCCTTTAAAAAAAATCATATTTATCTCTTTATTTTTTGGTACATTGTACTTTAGAGACCTATAACAAACATCATAAATATTTAATTTGTTGCAGTTACTATGGTTGATAACAAATTACTCTAAAACTGAATGGTATAAGGCAATTAATATGCTCTGTATGCTGCTCATGGCTCCTGTGGATTGAGAATTTGGTCACTGCACAGTGAGGAATGGCTTATCTCTACTATACAATGGCTGGGGCTAGATGAGGCTAGTGCAGCCAGGATTCCTAAGGCATTTCTTCATTAGCTATTGTGTTTTCTCTGTATGATATCTCCTCTGTGGCTGTTTGAGGGTAGCCAGGCTTACTGTGCTCAGAGCTCTAATGCATATGTAGGGTGTTTGTTTGTTTTGTTTGTTTTTTTTTGGTCTGGTCATGGGGCCTGAACTCTGGGCCTGGGTGCGGTTCCTCAGCTCTTCAGCTCAAGGCTAGTGCTCTACCACTTGAGCCACAGTGCCACTCCCAGCTTTTTGTTTCTTCTGCTTATGTGGTGCTGAGGAATCGAACCCAGGGCCTCATGCATGCAAGGCAAGCGCTCTACCACTGAGCCACCTTCCCAGCCCATGTAGGGTGTTTATATTGAGGGATAGAGAGACATATTGATATCCAAACTTTTATGCCTTATCTTTAGAAGTTTGCTACTGTTACTTCCTCTGTAACAGTTTGAAACAATTATAAATGGCTACCCAAGTACAGTGTGGAAGGAAGTAGATCATACTCCACTGTGGTCCTAGTAAGAGCGCTGCCCTGATTGGAAGTACAATCTGGCACAATTCTTCATTTTTGACATTGTCAGCTTTACAGTAATATAATCCATTTATTTCAGTTTTCAAATCTGTGAATTTTTAAAAGACTTGTAAAATATATTATGATTCTTACCATTTCTCTTTAAAAATTGTGGTTTAATGAAAATTTAAAATCATTTTAATAGCCTAACTCATGACAGGTCTTCAAGATCTTTATTGGTAGGCTTCAGATGCTACCTAAAAATCTTATTCTGTGAGAGGTAGAATAGCTTTCAACTTTGTAAATTTTCAGCAGTTGTGTTTACTGTAAGAACGATAGAATTTCAGAATTATTATTCAAAAATAAATGTTACATGGAATTGATTATATATAGTGATTTAAAGGAAAATATGGTAGATTCTTACTTAAGGGATGACTAAGACTGGTTAATCTAGTTTGTGGTTTATTTGAGCACTTTTCCTTTTTGAAATTAAAGGAAAAGAGCCAAGTCATTTTCATTTATACCCCTTGAAAGAAAGAGTAAATAGGTAACAATTGCAATTTAGCTTTTGCTATATATTTATTCTAAAAGACTGAAGCATAGACTAGGGAATATTGAACTTTGAGTTGTTTAGCTATAAACTGATGGTTTTTATTTTACATTCTATTTACAGTGTGATTCTGTTGGTCCTGTGGCTGATAATTTTTGTGATTGATATAGTCAGATTTAAATTTGCTGAAGTATAGAAAACAACACTATTAATATTTGATGGTGGTTGGTCATCTATTCGCACATAAAATTTTTATTTGGCATTTCAGGAGTGAAAACAATCAAAAGAAACTAAGAAAAAAAGTGTAACCCTTGGGCAGCCAACTCTAGGGAAAAATGAGATACAGTAGTAAGAGAATAGTCATGAAGAAGGTGAATCATGTGTTAAAATGGGTTTAATTCACACATAAAAAATTGAATGCTGAGACATTGGGAACTTTGATTTCTGTATAAATATTGCATAATTGGTCTTGTGTGTGTCGTGATTTTGCTAAATTATTTAAGTATATGAGGAATACACCAGTGCATTTAACAAATTTATATTAAAACTAAATTAGCTGGGCTAGTGGTCCATGCCTGTAGTTTCAACAGGAGTCTGAGACAAGAGGACCTAGAGTAGGAGGTCATCTTGAGATACGTAGTGAAACTTTGTCTCAAAAAGTAATTAATTTAATGCAGTATAATTCCTGATACTTAATTTTGTTTAAAAGCACTTCAGAATATGTTCACTTCTTCATCATTTTAATATCCATATGAAAGGAAGTATTTTCTCAGTTTGTAGATAATATAGGCAATAGACTAGCTTAAGTTAATTTTAAATATTATGTAACTAGTAAGTTATAGAACTAGGATACTAAATCACATAACCTTATTTCTAACATGTAATGTGGCAATATAAATATGTAGACCAGAAATCATGTCTGATATTAATTAATTTAATTAATTAATTTAATCTCTTAAGTGTCTGATTATTTTCCATCTTCTTGCTAAGACATGAAACCTCTTCTTGAACATTATACTTTGATTTCCTCTTCCTTTATTTGAAAAGTTTACTCGTTTATCATTTCTCTGAAACTTTACTCTTCTTCTGATTTGGTTTTGTGCTGGAGATTGATCACAGGAACGTGTGAGTGTATGTACTTGGTGCTCTACCATATCCCCAGTTCTAATTTATGTGTTATTTGCTTTTGGTTAGTGGCTCTCTTCGTGGCTGTTTTGTTTGTTGTTGATGTACTTCTTAGGCACATTAATAACCAAAAAGTGGCCACTGAAAAATTTAAAAGATTAGTCAGCTCCCAGTATCTAGCTGTCCCAGGGTTTACAAGGTTTTGCATATCATCCTTGTATTTGCGTATCATCCTTGTATTGGGATTATGCTGATAATATCCTCTGTATTGTTTCAGCAGATGTACTGATGAATGGAGGTTTTTTTTTTTTTTGGTTTGTCATGGGGCTTGAACTCTGGCCTGGGTGCTGTCCCTAAGCTCTTCAGCTCAAGGCAAGTGCTCTACCACTTGAGCCACAGCATCACTTCCGGTTTCCTAGTGGTTTGTTGGCGGTAAGAGTCTCACAGACTTTCCTGCCCTGGCTGGCTTTGAACAACAATCCTCAGATTTCAGCCTCTTGAGTAGCTAGGATTACAGGCGTGAGCCACCATCTAGCCAGTGAAGCCCCCCCCCCTTTTTTTTCCAGACAAGATCTTGCTGTGTAGCCTAGGCTGGTTTTGAACACAAAATCTTCCTGCTTTAGCCTCCTCAGTGCTAAGAATATAGGAATTTTCCACCATGGCTGGTCTTCTTGCAGCTCATTGTACTGTTTAATTGCCTCTTCCTAAATATCTCAAATACTTATCTGTTGTTTTTTCCTGAAAGATGTTTATACCTTCTCATTTATTCCTTCTACACCTGATATTATAGCTCACAGCCACCAAATCTAAGCTAGCTCTAAGATGATTTGCTCTCTCTTATCCTTACTCTGATTTGAACTACCATTGTCCTACTTGCACTTTTCAGTCTTTGCATACCTTCACTTTTTCCAGTCATATTTATTTCCTTCCAATCTCTTCACATTACAAAAGAGAGATATTTGCCGGGCGCCAGTGGCTGTAATCCTAGATACTTACAAGGCTGAGATCTGAGGATTCTAGTTTGAAACCAGCTTGGGCAGGAAAGTCCACGAGACTATCTCCAGTTAACCACAAAAAGCTGGAAGTAGAGCTGTGGTTCAAGTGGTAGAGAGGTCTAGTCTTGGGCACAAAAGCTCAGGGACAGAGTCTGGGCTCAGAGTGGGAGCCTCAGATTGTCCCCCCCCCAAAAAAAAAAAGAAAAAAAAGAGACAGTCAGACAGAGGCACAGAGAGAGACAGAGATATTTGAGGCTCTACATGCTCCCAGTAAGAGTAGGAAAATAGCTGTGAATGACACCAAAGTCTACTATCTTCCCTGTCTCTGCAATCAAGGATTTATGTAATAGAATGCAGAAGGATTATTCATAAAAGATACTTGGTGTTGGGATATTATACATTCTTTTGTGGTCGAGTATACATCTTGCTTTCCTTTTAGTACTCATTCCCTTCTTTCTCCTCTCCTTTTTTCCTTCCTTCCTGTAGTCTTCTTCTTCACCTCAATGTAAACACAAGCTTATGTTTGTTTCCCTCTATGTTTGGAATCTGGGTACCTGGATATAGAAAATGAATAATACATATTTTTTTATCAGGAAGTTGCAATAGTATATTGCTTCTTGTAGAATTTTATAAAGTACTATTTTATACTTCAGTTCTTGCATTCTTGAGTTTTAGAACAAATTGCTTGCTTTTATAGAACATATGGGTTTCTACAAAGGGAGCTGAAGGTTTTTTTTTTTTTTTTGCCAGTCCTGGGGCTTGCACTCAGGGTCTGGGCACTGTTCCTGAACTTCTTTTGCTCAGGGTTAGCGCTCTGTCACTTGAGCCACAGCTGCACTTCAGACTTTTTCTGTTTATGTGGTACTGAGGAATTGAACCCAGGGCTTCATGAATGCTAGGCAAGCACTCTACCACTAAGCCACATTTCCAGCCCATGGGAGCCGAAGTTCTGAGATTAATTATGGAAAATTTAAATTATGGAAAATTTCTCATTTAGGAAAATTAGAAATAATACATTGTTATGAATATTTATCCAGTTATCTAGTCAGTTTTAGCCTTGTTAATATTGTTTCATTTAAATCCAATATTATTTTGAAATCAGTACCTTTTTTTTTGGTCGTGGGGCCTGAACTCTGGGCCTGGGCGCTGTCCCTCAGCTCTTCAGCTCAAGGCTAGTGCTCTACCACTTGAGCCACAGTGCCACTTCTGTCTTTTTCTGCTTTCGTGCTGCTTAGGAATTGAACCCAGGGCCTCATGCATGTAAGGCAAGCACTTTACCACGAAGCCACCTTCCCAGCCCCAAAATCAGTCTGTGCAAATTGTGATTTGGATTAGCACATAGTAGTTGTACAATGGGTTTTTATTTTTATTTTTTTCTTTTTTTTTCTTGTAAAGATACTATACAGAGGGTTACAGTTACATGAGTGAGGTAATGAGTACACTTCCTCTTGAACATTGTTAGCCCCTCCATTGTACAATGGGTTTTTGACAGTGACATTTGCAAGGGCACAAAGGTAGCTAATGACAGTCAGAACTTGAATCATTGTAATAGTCCTTGCTTGTTATTCAACATTTAGTTTGACCATCCGGGGTGTGTTTGTAAAATAGTGACATGAATGGCCACAAGCAACCTACTGTTTTAGAAAATTTAGTTATTGGGGCTGGGAAGGTGGCTCAGTGGTAGAGTGCTTGTCTTGCATGCATGAGGCCCTGGGTTCAATTCCTCAGTACCACATAAACAAAAAGAAAAAAAGCCAGAAGTGGCGCTGTGGCTCAAATGGTAGAGCGCTAGCCTTGAGCTGAAGAGCTGAGGGACAGCACCTAGGCCCAGAGTTCAGGCCCCACGACCGGACCCAAAAAAAAAAAACAAAAACAAAAATGAAAATTTAGTTATTAAGTTATTGAGCAAGTGATATTAATATCACAATAGACAAGGTACATTGTCCCTCACTCCTGTTGTAAAATGAAAGTGTTTATGAGGAAAGAACAAAGATGTCAGGAGGATAAAATTTTCTTTTTTCTTGGAATTATTGTTTACCTGGAAAATTGTTAAGATTCTTCCAAAGCTTTCTGAGTTTTTATAGTCTGGAACACATACATGGACATAAAGAATTCTCATTTCTTACTCTTCATTGAACTTAATGGTTCAGTGGATGGACAGCAAGGTAGTGCTACCTTTTATTTTTTTAGTTTTATTTTTACTAATGAAAACAAAACATGTTTAGTTTGTAATTTGTATTGAATATAGTATTTTAGATCTGTTGTCTTGAATATGTGGTATATGACTTCCCCCTTTATTAGTTAGCTTATAAAATGCAGTTATTTCTTCTCTATGGAATATTATACAGATAAATATTTGTAAGCAATGTAAGCATGTATCTTTGTTTTAATAGGCATCAAGCATGATGGAACCATGTGTGATACCTGCCGCCAACAACCAATCATTGGCATTCGATGGAAGTGTGCAGAGTGTACAAACTATGACTTATGCACAGTGTGCTATCATGGAGATAAGCATCACTTAAGGCATCGCTTTTACAGAATTACTACACCAGGAAGTGAGCGGTAGGAGAAGAAAGTTTTTCTTTAGTTGTGACTCCTTGTTTATATTCAAACTTTTAAACTTAGACTTAAAAACAGAATTAGGAAATAGTTATTGACACTTTTGGAGGTGGCAAATAGCAGGCTAGGCATGGATTGAGCTTAATGAATACTGAGAGAGGAACTGTATAAAGGTGGAACTATACATATTTTAGCAAGATAATATTGGCCATTCTTATCTAGCACAGGGACTTAACAGCATTTGGCATTTGGAAGTAGAAGAGCATTGCAGAGAGGCTGATTATTTTCTTTTCATTATGCCTTCTATTCTGTTAATTGCTACCAGATGAACTCTAGGGCCCATTGATTGAACCAGTTAAGACCATATGGCAGGTATTATTTGTGATGTATAGATAAATAAAACACTATTCTGAAAGAGTTTAATTAAAGGAAAATAATGGATCACTAGTGATTATCATGTGATACTTTGGACTATTACAGAAATATGTATTATGCTTCTTAAGAGCAATGAGATGGGTATTGGTAGCTCACACCTGCAATCCTAGTTACTCGGGCACCTGAGATCTGAGAATTATGGTTTGAAGCCAGCCTGGGTAGAAAAGTCCTTAAGACACCATCTCCAATTAACCAGTCAAAAGGTTGGACAGGTAGTATTGCTCAAATAGTGGAACACTAGCTGTGAGCAAAAAAACTAAGTGTGAGCATAAGACCTTGAGTTCAAGTCCTGGGCACCAGGCCCTCCCTTGCAAACCTTGCTCCCAAAAAGAAAAGCAATGAGAGACGTATTCATTCACTTTAGGTGATAGAACCTTCATGTGAATGTATTATCCACAGGAGCAAGAATACATTGAGTTATGGAGAAATAACTAGAATAGGACACATCATGGTTCTATTTATTAACTAAAGAATTTTGAACATATTATTTTTTTTTACAATTAAAGTTAAGGAATAATAGGGGCATCCTAAAAATGAATATAGAACAATGACATAAAATTTAAAACTTAAAGACAACTCTGGCTGTATGATTGAGAAGGATTAGAAAGAAAACTAGAGATATGGATAGCTGTGGGGGAAAGAAAGCTGGCCCAGATAATTGAGTGTGAATTTTTCCCCCTATTTCATTTCATACAGTGCTTTGGAGATAGTTTGATGGAGTCAAATTTGAGTTGTATGGAAAGGACTTTATATCTTTGAATATTCTAACTTTATAGATTAACAACCCTCCCTGCCCCAAGTCTTTCAGCACATAGATTTGTTATTGGCAACTATTGGCTGAAACAGATACACTTGCTTCCCTTTGACATGGTTTTGTATTAGCCAGTTCACACAACAGTTAGTCCTGCCACTAACTGTTGTCTTCCAAGGTTTGAAGTCAAGTGCTAATTGCTATTCAGCCTTGTAGTAAGTGCTATTTTTTCCTTAGGCCTTCATTTATATTGTTTGTATGGCAGTTATAAAGGGATTTGCATTTGCCTTCTATAAAGGAGTGAAGAATTACAGTGAGGATTGAAGTGATTAGACTAGGTTTACATTTTGACTTAATTTAAAATTTTTGTGATCTTGGGAAATATAGCATCTTTCTTTTAGTAAGTATAATATTTTTCACCTTTGTCAATGCTTTTACATGAAAATTAACTTGAAAATAAAAATTTTGTTTTTAGGGTTCTGTTAGAGTCTCGTAGAAAATCTAAGAAGATTACAGCCAGAGGAATTTTTGCAGGTGCCAGAGTGGTACGAGGAGTTGACTGGCAGTGGGAAGATCAAGATGGAGGAAATGGGCGTAGGGGAAAGGTATGGAGTGTTTTCTAATTCATCATGTAAATCTAGAGTGCTGTATGCTAAAGATTTTTTTTTTTTTTACAATTCTAGAAAAGTATAAATTTATTGCAAAATTACTTTGAGGGTTTTCATAATAAGAAAAACTTAGGAAAATTCTGCAATTTATAATGAAAAAGGGAAAATGTGACATCCTTGGAAGAATTATTAAATTCTCTTTAAATTAAAAAAAAATATATTTTATTGTTATCACAGAAGCAATGTACTGTTACAGTTATATAAGTCAGTAATGAGTACATTTCTTTTTGAACCATGTAACCCCATCCCACACTCCCAGTTTTTCCTTCCCCTCCCTTCCCACAAGCTGTATTGTTCATTTCCCACAAAGTTTCGAGTGAGTACCACTGCTATATTTGTTAACCTTTGTCTCACTTTTTCTGTGCCCTACCCCCACCCTTCCAACAAGAAAAAACAGCAACAGCAACAAAAACATCATGTTTTCAATTCTTGGGTGTCATTTTGTAAGATATTCTTTTATATGATCATATACACATAACCATTGAGCCTTTGTGATCTGCTTCTATGAATATCCTCCTTCGGTCTCACTGTGTAACTGTCTAGAGACCTGTATAATTTTATAGGTATATTCTAGTTATCACAAAATAGGGAAATGATGCAACTTGTTTCTTTGGGTCTGGCTTCACTAAATGTAATTTTTCCAATTCTTCCATTTCCTTACAAGTGGTACAGTATCATTCTTCCTGATGGAAGAGTAGAATTCATTGTGTATATATCACAGTTTCTCAATCTGTTTGTTCATTAAGGGACATCTGGGTTGATTCCATATCTTGGCTAGAGTAAACAGTGCTGCAGTGAACATGGTTGTGCTGGCAGCTTTATTTTATTTATTTTTTGTTGGTCGTGGGGCTTGAACTCTGGGCCTGGGCGCTGTCCCTGTGCTCTTCAGCTCAAGGTGAGCACTCTACCGCTTGAGCCACAGCGCCACTTTTGGTTTTCTAGGGGTTTATTGGAGATAAGAATCTCACGGACTTTCCTGCCTGGGCTGGCTTTGAACTGTGATCCTCAGATCCCAGCCTCCTGAGTAGCTAGGATTACAGGCATGAGCCACCGGCACTGGCTTGTGCTGGCAGCTTTAGTGTGGCTTTGTTTTTGTTCTTTTGGATAAATGCTCAGGAATGGAATTTCTGGGTCATAGAAATGCTCTAATATTTACTCCATACTTACCTCCATACTAATATTTACCTCCATACTGCTTTTCAGAGTGGCTGAACACGTTTACATCCCCACCAACAGTATAGTAGAATTTCCTTTTGGCCACATCCCCGCCAGCATTTGGTATTGTTAGTTTTCTTTCTTTCTTTCTTTCTTTTTTTTTGGTCAGTAATGGGGCCTGAACTCTGGGCCTGGTGCGATCCCTCAGCTCTTCAGCTCAAGGCTAGCACTCTACCACTTGAGCAACAGTGCCACTGCTGGCCTTTTTTGCTTATGTGGTGCTGAGGAATTGAACCCAGGGCCTCATGCATGCAAGGTAAGCACTCTACCACTGAGCCACCTTCCCAGCCCTGTTAGTTTTCTTGATAATGTCCATTCTAACTGGGGTGAGGTTGGGGTGAGGTAGAATCTCAGTGTTGTTTTTTGCTAGTCCCCGGCCTTGAACTCAAAGCCTGGGCTCTGCCCCTGAGCTACTCTATGCTCAAGGCTAGAGCTTTACCACTTGAGCCATAGTGCCACTTCCGGCTTTTTCTGTTTATATGGTACTGAAGAACTGAACCCAGGGCTTTATGCATGCTAGTCAAGCACTTTACCACTAAGCCACATTCCCAGCCCCTCATTGTTGTTTTGATTTGCACTTCTTTTATGGCCAGAGATGTTGAACATTTCTTCATGTGTCTATTGGCCATTCTTACTTCTTACTTTGAGAAGTCCCTCTTTCAGTCTTTAGCCCATTTATTAAGTGAATTGTCTCTTTGAGAGGTTATTTTTGAGGACTTTAATTTTTTGAGCTGTAAGTGTATTTTAGATATGAGGCCCTTGTCTCATGCATACCTGATAAAAATCTCCTATTCTGTAGGCTTTTATTGCTACTAGAAATGAATTTCTTGGCTGATTTTTTTCCTACCAATAATAACAACTTTCAAATTTTTATTTATTAGTTTGTTTATTTCCAAGTAAATAGAATGTTTCTGCTTGTTTGTAAGCTATGAAAAGGTTATTAGATAGGCATTCTGCTATTTTGTCCTTTAGGTCATTCCTCCCTAAGAGGATCTCATGCTGTTTACTTTCCTGCTATTAAAATTCAGGCAAAGAGTACGGTAGAGTGCTTTCTTAGCATATTCAGTCAAGGTTCTGGGTTCAAGCTCTAGCACTGTCAAAAAAAATCATTTGATTTTACTTATTTTTAGTTTCCTTAAGTGCCTGCTTCTGAAGGACAGTAGGCACTTTTTATTTTTATTTATTTTCTAATTGGCTGGTGATCAAACTAGGTGTCTTAGCCATACTGGGCAAGTACTCTGTGAACTATACCCCAGCCAATCGGCAACTTGTATGTCCAATTCACTGGCCTCTTGTTACCCCTCTCATGTCACATGGAGGAATGTCATAGTAGTTATTTTTTCTTTTTTCTATTTTTTTTGAGACAGAATCTCACTATACACTCTCTCTCTCTCTCTCTCTCTCTCTCTCTCTCTCACTGTATAGCTCA
The DNA here is from genome assembly GCF_000151885.1 of Dipodomys ordii. NCBI lineage: Eukaryota > Metazoa > Chordata > Mammalia > Rodentia > Heteromyidae > Dipodomys > Dipodomys ordii. Next base: position 20,585,393 of record NW_012267241.1, on the reverse strand, counting down.
AGTTTGCTAGGAATGTGGCTTAGTGGCAGAGTGTTTGCCTAGTATGCATGAAATTCTGGGTTCAGTTCCTCAGCACCACATAAACAGCAAAAGCTGGAAGTGGTATTGTGGCTCAAGTGGAGTAGAGTGTTAGCCTTGAGTAAAAAGAAACTCAAGGACAGTGCCTAGGTCCTGAGTTCAAGCCTCAGGACTGGCAAAAAAGAAAAACAACAACAAAAAAAGCAATAGCTCTAGCTGGTCTGAGACTCATGAGTCTCTTCAGTGTTGAGATTACAGGAGTGTACAGTGAATTGGGGCACTCAGTTGGCAGTGTCATTCTGAGCCTTGGGTTAGATATCAGGTGTTAGAAGTAGGGCTAGCTGCTGGGCATTGGGCAGTAATATTTTCAGAGGGGGTGTGTTGCTATATAATTTTGCTTCTAAGCTGACCATAGCTCACTGATTAGGAATAGGTTAAAGCAGAATAGTCTCTGTGTATGAGGGAATATGGGGGAACTCAGCTGGTCTAAGTGACAAGGAATGGGTGGGAGAGGAGTGAGTAGGAACATTGTTACCCAAAGTTCATACGAGCTAGGTAACCTAGTGCCTGAGGCTCATGCCTGTAATACTTACTACTCAGGAAGCTGAAATCTGAGGACCATGGTTCAAAGCCAGACCAGACAGGAAAGTCCTTGAGACTCTTATCTCCAATAAACCACTCAGAAAACCAGAAGTGCACTGTGGCTCAAGCAGTAGAGTGCTCTCCTTGAGCTGAAGAACTGAGGGACAGCACCCAAGCCCAGAGTTCAAACCCCATGACCGACAAAAAAAAAAAAATCTGGAAGAGGAGCTGTTGCTCAAGTGGTAGAGTGTTATCGCCTTGAGCAATAAAAGCTCAGGGACGGCATCCAGGCCCTGAACTCAGGCACCCTAAGACTGGCACAAAACAAAACCAAACCTAGATATACTTGATGTATGAAATGTGGGCCAAGCTCAAGTGGGTAATATGTCCTCAGGTTAATAAAATGATGAAATTTCAGTGGGTCTTTTGGTGATTAGATCCTTCAGTTTGTCTAAACTGAACTACATGACTACAGCCTGCCTGGTGTCCAGCAGTTATACTGGAAACTTCCTTTGATGTCCTAGATGGGCATATGTCCCTGGCAGAATTTCACTTTTTCTGTACCCCAGTACATCATATTTCTTAGCTTACTCTCTTTGGTATAGCAGAATTTCTTGTAACCTCTTTTGAAAGAGTACATGAAAAGAAAAAAATAATTCATTTTGAAAAATGACTTTGCATCTTACTGCAATTAATTATGTGGTAAGGATGGGAAATCTTAGGTAGTTGTTATGAAAGTCTGAAGCTACAGAAAGAACTTCCTGGGGTTTTGTTATATTGACATGTTTTTGAGGAACAAAAGGCATTCTTGAGGTTTTGAATAATCAGTTTTATGTTCTTGCTTTGTTACAATAATAGTACATACTACTTTTGAAAAACATGAGATAAAATAAGTGAAACCATCTTATACATGTGACACTAAGAGAATTTATATACTAAGTTGAATAACGTTCTTTAAGCAAATGTTGAGGGCCAGTTGTATTTTTTTGTTTTTGTGCCAGCGCTGGGACTTGAACTCAGAGCCTGGATGTTGTCCCAGAGCTTCTTTTATTCAAGGTTAGAGCTCTACTACTTAAGCCACAGCTTAACTTCCAGCTTTTTTGGTTAGTTTAGTGGAGATAAGAGTCTCACAGACTTTCCTATCTGAGCTGACTTCAAAGCATGATCCTAAGATCTCAGCCTCCTGAGGATTACAGGCTAGGATTACAGATGTGAGTCACCAGTGTCTGGTGAAGTATTTATTTATTTATCTGGTACTGGGGCTTGAACTTAGAGCCTGGGTGCTGTCTCTTAGCTTTTTTGCTTAAGGCTACCACTTGAACTGTAGCTCCACTCTTGGCTTTTTGGTGCTTAATTGGAATTAAGGATCACATAGACTTTCTTGAATAGGATATCAGGAAGAACCTCATATTTTAGCCTCCTGAGTAGCTAGGATTATAGGCATGAACCATCAGTGCTAGCCTAAGAATATGCTGTTTTTAAAAGAATCTGTTAAGAATAGTTCCCTGAATAAGTGTTGAAGGCCTGTAATCCTAGCTACTCAGGAGGCTGGGATCTAAGGATCAAGGTTTGAAGCCAAATACCTCCACTTAACCACCAAAAAAAGTAAAAATGTGGCTCAAGTGGTAGAGTGCTAGCCTTGAGTTCAAGCCTCTGGATTGGTGTATACACAAAAAAGAAGGTTCATGGGCTGGGGAGGTGGCTCAGTGGTAGAGCACTCTCCTTGCATGCTTGAGGCCCTGGGTTCGATTCCTCAGCACCATATAAGCAGAAAAAAAAAAGCCCGAAGTGGCGCTGTGGCTCAAGTGGCAGAGTGCTAGCCTTGAGCTGAAGAGCTGAGGGACAGTACCGAGGCCCAGAGTTCAGGCCCCATGACCGGACCCCCCCCCAAAAAAAAAAGAAGATTCATAAAATTTGCATCAAAATTATAGATTGTTCATTTTCTGATCTGTTAGTATAATCCCTAACACCCTTCCAATTTAAAATTTCTACAGTGGTTGTAGAAATAACTTTATAATTCTGGGCAAAGCATGGGTTATATGTATATAATTCCACCACTCAAGAGGCTGAAGGAGAAGGATCATGGATTCTTGGCTATAGAATAGAATTCAATCTCATACCCCCCGACCCTACAAATAAATCTAAAAAAAAATCAGTTACCTTATAATTCTAGAAAAATATGACTTTAATGATAATTATATTTTAGGAATGACTTGTTTGGCAAGTAAGTACTCATGATCCAGTTAATACAGATTGATAAATAATTTTTAAGATTTAAATATAATCAAGAGAACTAACTTCTTCCTTTCCTCACTTCTCTATTTTTAAAAAAGTTTTCTTTTTTCCTAAACTTGTTTTAGGTAACAGAAATCCAGGACTGGAGTGCATCAAGCCCACATAGTGCAGCTTATGTTCTCTGGGATAATGGTGCTAAAAACCTTTACAGAGTTGGCTTTGAGGGCATGGTAAGTAATAAAGACCCACAATAGACAAAATATTGAGGGTAAAAGAAATAAATTATAGTCCTTTTTTGTTTTTGTGCCAGTGTAATGGGGCTTGAACCTCAGGGCTAAGGTGGTATCCCTTAGCTTTTTTGCTCTAGGCTGGAACTCTATCACTTGAGCCACAGCTCCACTTTCCGTTTGCTTTTTTTTTTTTTTTAAATCTTATTTCTTTTCTCATTTCTTTCTCTTATTGCAGCCATCTGAATTATGAATATGCAGCAGGAAGGAACTCTGTAAAGTGAGGATTTAGTAAAGTCTTCTAAGACCTTATATTTTTATTTTGGTTATCTAAACTAATAATACGATTTTGTCCTTTATAAATGTTTGAGCACTTTATATATTGCTTCCATAAAACTAATTGCTTCTAAATGTAACTCCAAGTGGTTAATTTATTAAAATTTAACCAAAAGATTTAGAATTATTTGTAAGATTATTTTTTGGTGTAGCCTTGGAGGTTAAAATAGTAATTTTTTAATATTTTATATATGCTGTGCATGCATTGACTACTGAGCTACATCCCTAGCCCAACAAAGATAGTATTGTAATGACCGTTAGTGGTGTACATGTATTCTGATTTCTTGTAGCTGATAACAGTATAAATTACAATAGAGGTTAAATTACTTATTTTTTTGTGCTGGTCCTGAGGCTTGAACTGAGGGCCTGTGTGCTGTCCCTGCACGCCTTTTTTGCTACCGTTATACTATTTGAGTCACAGCTTCACTTCAAGCTCTTTGGTGGTTAATTGGAGATAAGAGTCTCACAGACTTTATTAACCCAGGCTGATCCTCAGATCTTAGCTTCCTGAGTAGCTAGGATTACAGGCATGAGCCACTGATGCCCAGCTGGTACAATTATTTTTGTTTTTTTTGGGTCTGGTTGTGGGGCCTGACCTCTGGGCCTGGGCGCTGTCCCTCAGCTCTTCAGCTCAAGGCTAGTGCTCTACCACTTGAGCCATAGCGCCACTTCTGACTTTTTTTCTTTTTGCTTATGTGGTGCTGAGGAATCAAACCCAGGGCCTCATGCATGCAAGGCAAGCGCTCTACCACTGAGCCACCTTCCCAGCCCCATTGGTACAATTATTTTTAAGTAGATCCTGTTTTGTATTTTTTCATAGCATATAGTTGAACATTAAAAATAACTAATATAACTAGGTACCAGTGGCTCAGGAGGCTGAGATTTGAGGATCACCATTCAAAGACAGTCTGGGCAGTAAAGTCTGTGAGACTCTTTTTTTTTTTTTTTTTTTGGGTCCGGTTGTGGGGCCTGAACTCTGGGCCTGGGCGCTGTCCCTCAGCTCTTCAGCTCAAGGCTCTACCACTGGGCCACCTTCCCAGCCCGAGACTCTTTTTTTTTTTCTTAAATGTGGTTTTTTTTTTTTATTGTAAAAGTAGTGTACAGAGGGGTTATAGTTACATGAGTAAGGTAATGAGTACATTTCCTATTGAGTGTTGTTATCTCCTCTTTTGTTTATCCCCTACCGTCCCTTCCCTTCCTATCTTTCCAACACTGCCACCCCCCAAGTTGTAAAATTTGTTTTCAATATAGGGTCATTGTTATTTTGAAATAAAGATACAGGTGTGAGACTCTTATCTCAAACTAAGAAAAATTTGGAAGTGGCACTGTGGCTCAAGTAGTAGAGCACTAACCTTGAGCACAAAGAGGCTCAGACCCTGAGTTCAAGCCCTAGGACCAGCAAAAAGACCCCCCTCCAACTCTCACCAAAACAGCAACAACAACAACAACAACAACAACGACAACAAAAAGCCCTTAAATTGAGTGCCAGTGGTTCAAAAGCTGAAGGTGAAGCCTTGAGCACAAAGCTCGGGGAGAGCACAAAGCTCAGGGATAGCACACAGGCCCTGAGTTCAAGCCCTAGGATCTGCACAGGTGGTTGCTGGTGGCTCATTCTTGTAAGTCTGTCTGCTCAGGAAGTTGAAATTTGACAATCTTGACTTAAAGCTAGACTGGTCAGAAAAGTCTGTGAGACTCCTATCTCCAGTGAACAGCAGTAAGGCAGAAGTGGAAGAGTAGCTGAAGTGGTGCAATGCCATCTAATTGAAAAAGCAAAGTGAGAGGATGAGAGAATTATTTAAATGCTTATAGAGTAATGGAGGCTTAGTCAGTGGTATACTCTGTATCTCTATTGTTCAAACATTATCTTTCTACTTTAGTAACATAAAATGTCGATACCTCTTATCCTTTTTTTTTTAATTGTGAAAATACCATACAGAGGAGTCACAATTACATGGGCAAGGTAATGAATGCATTTCTTTCTTTTTTTTTTTTTTATTTACCAGTTGTGGGGCCTGAACTCTGGGCCTGAGCACTGTCCCTCAGCTTTTCAACTCAAGGCTAGCGCTCTACCACTGGAGCCACAGCGCCACTTCTGGCTTTTTTCTTTTTGCTTATGTGGTGCTGAGGAATCGAACCCAGGGCCTCATGCATGCAAGGCA
>NW_012267241.1:20570115-20578471 GCF_000151885.1 Dipodomys ordii | reverse complement strand
TACCACTTGAGCCACAGCACCACTTCTGGCTTTTTTCTTTTTGCTTATGTGGTGCTGAGGAATCGAACCCAGGGACTCAGGCATGCAAGGCAAGCGCTTTACCACTGAGCCAACTTCCCAGCCCTTGAAGGATCCTTTCATTGAATGTAGTAAAGTATAATAATCATCTGTTGTATATGCCAGCTATTACTAGGTACTTTTAAGTAAATCTGCTTTTAAATTTTCACAGAAATGCCCAAGATTGATGTTCTAAGTCTATATTTTTTGTTTTCTTTACTAAAGGTACCTTCCCATTCAGGTACATAATTTTTCTCATAAGGTTAACTGAGAATGAACTTGACTCAACCAAGTTATGCTGAAGTAAGGATGAAAGTTGACATAAGTAAGAGAATTAAGTATCCACATGCAGAATTTGGTTAAGTTTTTTTTTTACTGGCTGTTTTAAGTAGTTTTCTTCTTATGTTCACTTTTCTTATTTCAAAATAAGTTAATATTTGTTTTACATGTAAACTTACATAAAATGAGATTAAATTTTTGATTCTTTTTTTGTTGAACACATTTCATATACTAGGTGTTGGTTATACTTTATTTCGCATGTGTTTTTGAAACCTTTTAATGTTAAAGATTCAGTTTTAATTTTGAGCTTTTAAATTAGAAATGAAAAAGTAAGCAAAGTGAGATTGTCTATACATCAGTTTTATAGTTTTTGTTTTGTTTTTGTTGGTCTTGGGGCTTGAACTCCGTGCCTGGGTGCTGTTCCTCAGCTCTTCAGCTTAATTAAGGCCTGTGCTCTACTGCTTGAGCCATAGCACCACTTCTGGTTTTCTAGTGGTTTATTGGAGATAAGAGTCTCAAGGACTTGGGCTGGGAAGCTGGCTCAGTGGTAGAGCGCTTGCCTTGCATGCATGAGGCCCTGGGTTCGATTCCTCAGCACCACATAAGCAAAAAGAAAAAAGCCGGAAGTGGTGCTGTGGCTCAAGTGGTAGAGCGTTAGCCTTGAGCTGAAGAGCTGAGGGTCAGCGCCCAGGCCCAGAGTTCAGGCCCCATGACCGGACCCAAAAAGAAAAAAGAGTCTCAAAGACTTTCCTGCCCAGGCTGGCTTTGAACCATGATCCTCAGATCTCAGCCTCCTGAGTAGCTAGGATTTCAGGTATGAGCCACTGGTGCCTGGCTTATATATATATATATTTTAAATTGAGAAAATATTTCCAGTTTTATAGTATTTAACTACTATTTTTTAAAAGCAGTTTTTAGTGTGATTAGTAACCTGGAGCTATTCTTTTGTATATTCTGAATGGGATTTTGCCTGGTTCAGGTATTGAGCCATATTTGAAGTTTTTATGTGATTCTTCTGGTTTCTTTTCTTAGTCTGATCTGAAGTGTGTCCAGGATGCCAAAGGAGGTTCTTTCTACAGAGATCATTGCCCTGTACTAGGTGAGTTAACAAAATAGAAAAAATTCTAAATAATGATTCAGATTTTATGAAATTAATAAAATGTCTAAATTGCACTGAAAAAATGATTACCATTAAAATATTTAGAGAAATACTTTTTAAATTCCATTTTAGTTTTAAGGCCCTTCCTCTCTCCTTTTTTCCCTTCCTTCCTACCTCCTTCCCTCCCTCTTTTCCTCCCTGCCTACAAGTTGCATAGTTCATTTTGTACATATGTGTATTGAATACAGTGACTGCATTTGTTCATCCCTCTTCCATTCCTGTAAACCCCCAAACGAAACACCACTACCAACCACAAAAAAACATGTTTCTATTTCCTGGAATTTGTTTTGATAAATAGTACTTTAGACCTTCAGAGGGATTACACCTTTGAATTCATCCCCTAAGTGTACCCTTTAGTTTGTGTGTGTTTAAATGCACAGAACCCTGTTTAAGTTATCATATTCAGTTGTATTTTAGATCTAACTTGCCCATATGTGAGAAAACATGAGCAAAATGTTTATCTTTTAACTGTGAACCATATGGAAAACTTTTTTATTACATTACATCAAAGTTATAACTTATATACTATAGAAAGGATTTGACACGTTAGTGCTCATAAATGCTTTACAATTTCTGTAAAATTGCCTACTTAGTAAGAGAAGTTCTAAGATACTGATATGATTCCATGTATAACTGAATGATAAGATATGATATAAATGATATAAGATATGATTCCATGTATAATTGAAAATTTTAAGAGCTATATAACCAAAACTACATTCATTTAAAAATTCATTATAAGGATGAGCATTTGGAACTCTCTTCTCTTTTTTTTTTTTTTTTTTTGGGTCCGGTCGTGGGGCCTGAACTCTGGGCCTGGGTGCTGTCCCTCAGCTCTTCAGCTCAAGGCTAGTGCTCTACCACTTGAGCCACAGCGCCACTTCTGGCTTTTTTCCTTTTGCTTATGTGGTGCTGAGGAATCGAACCCAGGGCCTCATGCATGCAAGGCAAGCACTCTACCACTGAGCCACCTTCCCAGCTTCTCTCTTCTCTTTTGAATGTTTTGTAATGGGAAGTATATCTTGACCTTTTTGTCAAGAAGTATTACTTTCTTTTTTTTTTTTTTTCCTTTGGAGCATGGAGCCTGAACTCTGGGCCTGGGCGCTGTCCCTCAGCTCTTCAGCTCAAGGCTAGCGCTCTACCACTTGAGCCACAGCGCCACTTCTGGCTTTTTTTTTCTTTTTGTTTATGTGGTGCTGAGGAATCGAACCCAGGGCTTCAGGCATGCAAGGCAAACACTCCTACTGAGCCACCTTCCCAGCCCCAAGAAGTATTATTTTCTTGTAGCATATCTTTAACTTTTTTTGTGAAAATAAGAATGTAGGAAAACATTTGTTTTGATGAACTCATCTTTTTTTCTTATTTTTGGAAACAGTCTGGTTTTGTGTCATGCCTTCATAAGAAACATGTGGAATAAACGTACATTCAGATTAGTTAGCATAGCTTTATGATCATGAATCCATTACTCTGAAATTAGGTTTAGAAAATAATCTGGGGAATGAGTGTTCTGTTTTATTATTGAATTTTTTTGTTATTATAAAGGTGATGTACAGAAGGGTTACTGTTTCATAAGTCAGGTAATGAGTACAGTTTTTGGGGACAGTGTTAACCTTTCATTCTCTCCTAAGGGAATGAGTGTCATCATCATGACCCCTGCACCATCCCCCTCCATGTCATGGGGCTTGAACTCTGGGCCTGGGCTCTGTCTCTGAGCTTCTTTTACTCCCAGCTAGTTTTCTACCACTTGAGCCACAGCCCCACTTCCAGCTTTTTCTGAGTAGTTTGTTGGAGATAAGAGTCTCATGGACTTTACTGCCCAGGTTGTATTTGAACCAGGATCCTCAGATCTGATCCTCCTGAGTAGCTAGGATTATAGGTGTGATCCACTGGTGGCTGGCTGAATGATTGTTTTTTAGATAAAAATGTTCTTTAGATAAAAAGTCACATCTGTTGTTTTTTAAACAAAGTAAGCATTTCATAGCTGGGCATGGTAATATGTGCCTGTGATCCCACTTATGTGGGAGGCTGAGATTGAGAATCATAGTTCCAGGTCACTCTGGGACAAAAAATTAGAAAAAAATTAGAAAAAAAATTAGAAAAAGCTAAATGTAGGACGTAACAGTGCTCAACAAGAAATGTACTCATTGCTTTACTCATGTAACTGTAACCCCTCTGTATAGCATCTTTACAATAAAATAAAATTAAAAAAAGAAAAAGCTAAATGTGATGCTATACACCTGTCATCTATAGAGTAAAGTGTAAATAAGCAGGTTTTGGAAAAATCCTGAGGGGGGGAGGAAGGCAGATGGCTAAGATGGTAGAGCATCTACGTAGCAAGAATGAAGACCTGAATTCAAACTTTAGTACTGTTCCTCAGACACTCCAGAGAAAAAAAATACAGTTCTTTTTTGTTTCTTATAAATATTCTGGTACATTGATAGACAATAAGTTATCCAGGCAGGAAAGTGAACATTTTCAACATTTGGAACTTTGCTTATTTGTTATGAATCCTCATATTATTACGGATTCTTTTTCTTTATTGTCTTTTTTTTTGTAGTGCTGGTTATTGAACCCAGAGCTAGGCAAGTACTTTATTACTAAGCTATATGCCAACCCAGATTATTACTTTATTACTTTATTTATTTATTGAAGTACTAGGGATTGAAACTCAAGTCCTTTAGTTTACTTGGCAGGCACTCTTACCACTTAACTATTGTTGAGCCCCAACAGTCTGATGTATCTTTTTTTTTTGTTTGTTTTGGTTTAGAATATTTTGTATTTCTTACAAATCACATTTGTTTCCTATGCTGTGCTGTGTAAATACTTCATGGATTTAACACTGGTTAACTGTCAGATTCCAATGCCAACAGAGCTGGTGCCTTGCCAGCATCAAGTGACTTACTAGCTGCAGGAAATGTGTGTGTGTGTGACGCGCTGTGTGTGATGAGGAACAGAAATAAACGTGGATCTGAAAGTGTTAAAAAAAATCACATTTGTTTTGTTTTTTAAAAACACTTCTACATTCTACAAAACAGTATATGAATACAAGGTGTCTGACAACATTGTCACCCATCGCTCCTATCTTTTCTTTCTTTATTTTAAAACTTTCTCTTCTAAAATGTCATACTTTCTGTGAATTTTAAAAACATTTTAAGTGAGATGATGCCTAAAACTAAAATGTCTTTTATTCTTGTTTAAAAATAATACAGTTTCAGGAGAGGTTGGTTAATGGGTACAAACTTATAGGATAAGGTGTTTTATAGCACAGAATATGACTATAGGTAATGATAATTTATTGTGTATTTCAAATAGCTAGAGGAGAGAATTTTACATGTTCTTCCACAAAGAAAAGATAAATGTTTAGCATGATAGTCTAATTATCCTGATTTGAGCATTACATATACATATGCTGAAATACCACATTGTATCCCTTGAATACGTACAATTATTATGTATCAGTTTAAAATAAAAGTTACCAAAACAAATTGTAAGGGAATACTATGAATAATTATAGTCTAATAAATGAGGTAAGCTAGATGAAATGGATACATTCTTAGACACTATTAAAATGAATTAAAGAATTAGGCCTACTTACAAATAAAGAGATTAACAGTAATCATGCATATACATATGGCTAGTGTGGCTTTCATTCTGTTTTGTTAACTATCCCTGTTAACTACAGGTGAGCAAAATGGCAACAGAAATCCTGGTGGACTCCAGATTGGTGACCTGGTCAATATAGATCTTGACCTAGAAATTGTACAGTCTTTGCAGCATGGCCATGGAGGATGGACTGATGGAATGTTTGAGACTTTAACTACAACTGGAACTGTTTGTGGCATTGATGAAGATCATGACATTGTAGTACAGTATCCAAGTGGCAATAGGTTGGTGATATTTCTCAATTTTGATAATGACAAAGTTAGTACATAGAGAAAAGAACCTTAAAAAAAGTAAATGTGAGGCTGGGAAGGTGGCTTAGTGGTAGAGTGCTTGCCTTGCATGCATGAGGCCCTGGGTTCGATTCCTCAGCACCACATAAGCAGAAAAAGCCAGAAGTGATGTTGTGGCTCAAGTGGTACAGTGATAGTCTTGAGCTGAAGAGCTGAGGGACAGCCCGCAGGCCCAGAGTTTGGGCCCCAGACCAAAAAAAAAAAAAACAACAAAAACAATGTGATTTTCAGTGATCAAAGATCACTGAAGCAAGCTGAGTACCGGTGCCTATAATCCTAGCTACTCAGGAGGCTGAGATCTGAGGATCAGGGTTCAAAGCTAGCCCGGGCAGAAAAGTCTGTGAGACTCTTATCTCCAATAAACCACTAGAAAACCAGAAGTAGCACTGTGGCTCAAGTGGTAGAGCACTCGCCTTGAGCTGAAGAGTGCAGGGACAGTGCCCAGTCCCAGAGTTCAAGCCCCATGACTGACAAAACAAAAAAAGATTACTGAAGCTAGTTCTTATGTGGCAGGTAAAAATCCAGACTATAAGCTGGGTGCTGGTGACTCATACCTGTAGCCAGCACAGGCAGGAAAGTCTGTGAGACTCTTATCTCCAATTAACCACTTAGAAAACTAGAAGTGACACTGTGGCTCAAGTGGTAGAGCATTAACCTTGAGCTGAAGAGCTCAGGGACAGAATTCAGGCCCAGAGTTCAAGCCCTATAACTAAAAAAAAAAAAAATCCGGACTATATTGGTAAAGCAGAATCAATAATGCACATGTGTGTTTTATATGTGAATTAAAATTTTTTTTAATATGACTTTTATATATTTGTAATGCAAGTTTTCTATACTTTTTATTTTTCCTTTGGAAGTAGTAGAATGCAATGTATGTTTTAGGTCTTAGTATAGCTTATAAAGTTCTTTGTTCATAATAGGTCATACTGATTTTCTATAAATAAGAATTGTGACAAAACTTTTCTTGTTCATATTTCTAGGGTTATATCTTTTTTTTTTTTTGGGTCCGGTCGTGGGGCCTGAACTCTGGGCCTGGGCACTGTCCCTCAGCTCTTCAGCTCAAGGCTAGTGCTCTACCACTTGAGCCACAGCGCCACTTCCAGCTTTTTTCTTTTTGCTTATGTGGTGCTGAGGAATCGAACCCAGGGCCTCAGTCATGCAAGGCAAGCGCTCTACCACTGAGCCATCTTCCCAGCCCCTCTAGGGTTATATCTTAATCACATGGTTTGTCTTTGCTTCAAACCCTGTACCTCTTGCTTGCTGCTTGTCTCGTTGGCCTATATGTACCTGAATTTCTGTTTTGGTTTTTGAGACATGGTCTTGCTATGTAGCTCAGACTGATCTTGAACACAAGACCCTCCTGCCTCTGTCTCCTTGGTGCTGGGATTACAGGTGTTTACAACTATGCCTGTCTATATGACCTCCTCCTTTTTTTTTTTTTTTGCCAGTCCTGGGACTTGAACTCAGGCCTAGGCACTGTTTCTGAGCTTTTGCTCAAGGCTAGAACTCTGCCACTTGAGCTACAGCTCCACTTCTGGCTTTTTCTGTTTATGTGGTACTGACAAATGGAACCCAGGGCTTCCTTCATGAATGCTAAGCAAGCACTCTACCACTAAGCTACATTCCCAGCCCATGACGTTTTTATAAAGGCACTAACCATTGAAGATATATATTTAGAGTCTACTCAAATCTAGTACGATCCCATCTTAACTTGATTACATGTGTAAAGACCCTATTATTCAAATAAGATCACATTAACAGATATTTGAATTAAGATTTTAATATATTTTGGGGGGAATACATACTTTACCTCAAAACTGATGACAGCATGCCCCAAATTAATATACAGATTTAGGCTAATCTTTATCAAAATCCTGGTTCTTTTTTGTGCAAATGGATAGATCCTAAAATTCATTTGTAAAGTCAAGGAATCTAGATAGCCAAAAGAACCTTGAACAAGAATAGAGTTGGAGGTTTCAGGTTCCCAGTTCTAAAACTTAAACCAAAAAGCTGTAATAATCAAGACAGAAATACAATTCAATGGAATAGAGTTCAGAAATTATCCCTTCCATTTAGGTCAGTTCATTTTTTTTATTGTTACTATAAAGGTGATGTACAGAGGGGTTACAGTTACGGAAATCAGGTACTGAGTACATTTCTTTTTGGACAGTGTCACCTTCTCTCCCTCTCTCTCAGAAGTCAGTTCATTTTTTTTTTTTTTTTGTCGGTTGTGGGGCTTGAACTCTGGGCCTGGGCGCTGTCCCTCAGCTCTTCAGCCCAAGGCTAGTGCTCCACCACCACTTGAGCTACAGCGCCACTTCCAGTTCATTTTTAATTAGGGTCTAAGACAATTCAGTGGGGAAAAGAATAATTTTTTTTTTTTGGGTCCGGTCGTGGGGCCTGAACTCTGGGTCTGAGCGCTGTCCCTCAGCTCTTCAGCTCAAGGCTAGCGCTCTACCACTTGAGCCACAGAGCCACTTCCGGCTTTTTTCCTTTTGCTTATGTGGTGATGAGGAATCGAACCCAGGGCCTAGGCATGCAAGGCAAGTGCTCTACCACTGAGCCAACTTCCCAGCCCAAGAATAATTTTTTTTCAACAAATGTCGTTGGGTCAAATGGACAGCTACATGTAAAACATGAAATTGGACCTTACTTTATACTATATGCACTTATCAACTCCAAATTGATCATAGATTTAAATGTAAGAAATAAACTGTAAAACTCTTATAACAAGACATAGGTGACATGGTTTTATTGACCTAATCCTAAAAGCAGAAGAAACTAAAGAAAAAGTAGACTGGATGTCATCAAACAGAAAGACTTTGTACTTCAAAGGAAACAGTCAAAAAAGACTAAAGAAAGCTCATAAAATAGGAGAAAAGAACTTTGTGACTTTTTTTTTTTGGGT
>NW_012267241.1:20551730-20568485 GCF_000151885.1 Dipodomys ordii | reverse complement strand
AAAAAAAGAATTCAGATTGTCCATTAGCTAGTAAGTGGATAAACAAAATGTGGTATTTCAGGAGTCTTTCTAGTAAGTGGATAAACAAAATGTGGTATTTCAGGAGGCTTTCATTTCCTATATGGGGAGCAAGAAATGCTTCTCTTTTTCATTTCTCCTACTTGAACCCTGCTATATTAAAATAAAACCTTGTTAAAACTTTTTAAAGTGACATATCCATACAGTGGGAATTAGTATCTGTCCATAAACTGGGATAAAGTACTGACATATACTGCAACATAAATGCATCTTGAAAACATAATGCTAAGGGGAAGAAGCCAGCCAGAAAAGGTCATAGACTATGTAATTTTATTTCTATAAAATGTCAAGAATAAGTCTGAAGGACCGAAGTATATTATTGGATACATAATGCCTGGGGAGAATGACTGCTAATAGTTGGGTATCTTTAAGAGGGAGTGAAGCCGGGCGCTGGTGGCTCACGCCTGTAATCCTAGCTACTCAGGAGGCTGAGATCTGAGGATCACTGTTCAAAGCCAGCCCAGGCAGGAAAGACTGTGAGACTCCTATCTCCAATAAACCACCAGAAAACCAGAAGTGGCGCTGTAGCTCAAGTGGTAGAGTGCTCGCCTTGAGCTGAAGAGCTGAAGGAGAGCGCCCAGGCCCAGAGTTCAAGCCTCACGACCGACAAAAAAAAAAAAAAAAAGAGGGAGTGAAAATAAAATTGGATAGTGGTGATGGTTGCACAACTTTTTAAATAAACACTACTTTTTAATGAGTGAATTGTATGGTATGTGAATTATATCTCAATAAAATTGAATTTGTTTTAAAAATTCTTAAGAATGTTTTATTAGCTTACATATTCTTTTTTTTTATGGTGAGAATACCATACAGAGGAGTTACAATTACATGGGCAAGATAACGAGCACATTTCTTATCAAGCATTGAGTTTACATATTCTTATTAAATATTTTCTTGTTATTTGGGAATGTTAAATCTTATTACAGAATTTTTTGTTGTGCAAAATTCTTGGGTAATATATATATATATATATATATTTTTTTTTTTTTTGTGCTAGTACTGGGGCTTGAGAGCTTGTGCTCTCCTTCAGGTTTTTAGCTCATGGCTAGCATTCTACCACTTGAGCTATACCTACACTTCTGATGTTTGTCTGGTTAATTGGCGATGAGTCTTACAGGTATTTCATTTATGGCCAAAGATGCTGGGCATCTCTTAATATGTTTATTGGCCATGTTTACTTCTAAGAATCCTCTATTTAGTTCCTTTGTTCATTTGTCAATGCTGTTATTGATGCTTTGGGAATTTAGTTTTTTTTTTTGGTAGTGGGGCTTGAGCTCTGGGCCTGGTGCTGTCCCTCAGCTCTTCAGCTCAAGGTGAGCACTGTGCCACTTGAGCTACAGTGCCACTTCTGGTTTTCTGGTTGTTTATTGGAGATAGGAGTCTCACGGTCTTTCCTGCCCGGGCTGGCTTTAAACCATGATCCTCAGATCTCAGCCTCCTGAGTAGTTTAGGATTACAGGTGTGAGCCACCAGCGCCTGGTTTGGAATTTAATTTCTTGAACTCTCCATATATCAAAGATCTCCCATTCTGTAGACTTAAAAATATGATTTTATTGTTATTATTAAAGTTTTATACAGAGGCGTTACCATTTCATAAATCAGGTAATGAATATATTTACTTCTTTGGACAATGTTACCTCCTTCCTTTGCTTTCTCCCACTTTGCACCTCCTGTCATTTTCTACATTGTGTATACTGAATAGCATGATTGCATTTGTGCACCCTTTCTCTCTTTCTGTATAGATTCTTTTTACCCCAGCAATGGTGTCCTTTACTGTGTTGAAATCTTTTAGTTTGATGCAGTCCCATTTGTCAGTTCTCTCTCCTATTTAATGAGCCCTTGGGATTCTACCTAGGAAGTTCCTGCCTATGCTAATAAAGTTCTATGTTATACCTACATCTAGTTTCAAAGTTTCAAAACTTTTTCATTCAATGTAGCACCAAGGGAAGTGTTGTGTTATACATTGTGGCATATGTTGTTTGATGGCATAGATGTCATCATTAAAATGTTGGTTATGAAGAATAGAACAGCATGAGGAAATGCTTATTTTTTATAGTAAAGAAATCAGAATCCAAATTGGCTTTAATAGAGTGATTATAATTCTGGAAAATAACCACACTTGGCAAATTAAAACTAGATAGCATTTTTATCCATGAGATTGGCAATAGTATGAGGAAATGGTATAATTTGTAGAGCAGGTTGAGTCTGACAAGTGTTAATAATAAGATATACTTTATTAAGTTGTTCTTTTAAGACTTTGGTAAAACATTGACTCTATGTAAAGAAACATACATGCAAGGATATTCTTTATGGTATTTAAAATATATTAAAAATTGTTTTTAAATAGTTGTACAAAGGAATTTCCTGTTGATTTATGAGTACAGTGTATCTTGATCATCTCACCTTCTTTATAGTATTGTATGTACTTGTGGAAATTTGAAAAATCTTTAAATGATAGACTATAGGAAATTAGCCAAATTAACTTGTGTATGCCCATGATATGGGGTAGGATAGTCTGTAACTGTTAAATTGAATTAAGTAGATATATACTTCTGACATGGAAAAATCTTCCAAGGCATATTATCTGTGAAAAAAAGAAGTCACAAAACAGTGTCTCTGTATCTGTCTCTGCCTCTTTCTCTGCTTCTCTGTCTCTCTAAAAAGAATATCACTTTGTAGCTTATAAATCACTCAGTATCTTAATAGATCTGTAAGGATTCATAGTAGAGCTTTAATAATAGTGATCTAGATGTACATGTGTGATAATGGCACTTTGATTTGTCATGTTTTTCAGATGTATTTATTTTTAAACAGTGGCCATTTATTAGTGGTATTAAATCCTCAGATCTCAGCCTCCTTAGTAGCTAAGAGCACAGGTGTCAGCCACTGGCACCTGGCTCATTTCTCTCATTTCTCAAATTTTATGATAAAATTATAAAATTAGGGAGGTGGGGAGGGAAGGAGTGGTGGGGGAAAAACAAAGGAGATAACAATGCTCCATAGGAAATGTACTCATTACCTTACTCATGTACTGTCCTCTGTACAGTATTTTTACAATGAAAAACATAGGGGCTGGTAAGGTGGCTCAGTGGTAGAGTGCTTGCCTCACATGCATGAGGCCCTGGGTTCGATTCCTCAGCACCACATAAGCAGAAAAAGCTGAAAGTGGCACCACGGTTCAAGTGGTAGTGCACTAGCCTTGAGCTGAAGAGCTAAGGAACACCACCCAGGCCCAGAGTTCAGGTCCCATGACCAACAAAAAATAAAAAAATAAAAAACATATAAGAAATTAGGACCAGTTATGGTGATATACTCTTTTTTTTTTTTTTTTTTGGGTACAATCGTGGGGCCTGAACTCTGGGCCTAGGCGCTGTCCCTCAGCTCTTCAGCTCAAGGCTAGCGCTCTACCACTTGAGCCACAGCACCATTTCCAGCTTTTTTCTTTTTGCTTATGTGGTGCTGAGGAATTGAACCCAGAACCTCATGCATGCAAGGCAAGTACTCTACCACTGAGCCAACTTCCCAGCCCCAGTGATATACTCTTAAACCCAAGGAGTTGAAACAGGAGGATAATGAGCTTGATGCCAGTCTGGGCTGCATATTAAGTCCTACCTGAAAAAACAGTTTCTAAAATAGGAAAATTTATAGAAAGAAATAGCAAATGCTCAGAATGTAATTGTAAAGGGTTGGTTTACTCTTTTGATATGTCACAGGTTTGTTCTCACTGTAATGATGAAGAAAGTACTAAAGTTAGGTAAACTTAACCAGTTTTGAGTTTCAATTTTTGCTTTTATAGGTGGACCTTCAATCCTGCTGTTCTCACTAAAGCAAACATTGTCCGAAGTGGGGATGCTGTGCAGGGTGCAGAAGGAGGCACTTCACAGTTTCAAGTGGGGGATCTAGTACAAGTTTGTTATGATCTAGAAAGAATTAAACTTCTACAAAGAGGACATGGGGAATGGGCTGAAGCCATGCTTCCAGTAAGTACATATAAAATAATTTGGGCCTTGAAATATATTGTGCTTCACATTATTTTTAAAAATAAGTTAATTTTAGAAACCAGTTTGGTATGAATCTTCTTAGATTGTACTTTCCATTAGTGGGTAGGCATGCTTGTACCTTTTTTTAGTCAAGTTAGCCTGGGAAGACATAGCAAAAAGGGCTTTGATAGTGCTGTTAATGGGGAATGTAATGTGTTGTCAGGCAGCAGAGCTTTCCCTATAGTCACCCCTAAATTGAGATAGAAACATGTTCATTCAGTTCTAGCAGTGCTAGAGCATTGCAGTCTTACTGCTTCAGGGTCTAGCTCTCTGAAACTTACGGGTATATATAATCAGTTCAACATGTACATTTTGTTAGGATTGCTTTTCTCCCAACAAGTGTAGTTGTTTGTTTTATTTATTCAATTTCAATACCTTTTCTACCAAATAATCAGTAACAATAAACAAACTTATTTTGCTGTGTTTATTCTGTCCTTCTTTTACTACTCTTCATCCCTTTCTATCCCACCTTGTTTCATCCTGGTAATACATCCCTGATGCCTCATTCCCCTTTTATCTTGCGTTGTCCTTCAGTTCGGTCTTCCATATTGCTCTATCCCTATTGATCTCAAGCAGTTCAAGCTCTTGTCCTATCTACTCCCTGAATCCTGTTCCATTCATTGTCTGATTCCTGTCCCATGTACTTCTCTCATCTCTCCTTATGTTGTCCAGTTCTTCTTTCCTGATAGTACCTCCTTTTTCTCCTATCCATCCCCCTTTTTTGTCCTAACTAGCTTCTTGTGTCCTGTCCAGTGTTTTCTTCCTGCCCTTTCTGTTTTGTCCCTCTATCTGTCCTTCCTGCCTGAGTAATACATAAAATATACTTGTTAGGATTTAGGAGTACAATAGTAAACAAAATGGAAACAAAAAGCACTCTTGCTACCTTACGTTCATTCAGAGACATTTCAATTTGCACATGTGCCCAAACATATATGTGTACACAAAAACTTTGTACTAGATAAGGCATTTTTACTTTTTAAATTTAAATTTAATTTTTTTTTGGCCAGTCCTGGGACTTGAACTCAGGGCCTGGACACTGACCCTAGGCTTCTTTTGCTCAAAGCTAGTGCTCTACCACTTGAGCCACAGCACCATTTCTGGCTTATTCTGTTTATGTGGTACTGAGGAATTGAACTCAGGGCTTCATGAATACTAGGCAAGTACTCTGCCACTAAGTCGCATTCCCAATCCTAATTCTGTTTTTTTTTTTTTTTTGTTGGTTGTGGGACTTAACTTGGGGCCTGGATGCCTGTGAGCTCTTTTGCTCAAGGCTAATGCTCTACCACTTTGAGCTACAGTATCACTTCTGGGTTTTTTTTGGTGGATAATTGGAGATAAGAATCTCATGGATTTTCCTGCCAGATTGGCTTTGAACCATGATCCTCAGATCTTAGCCTCCTGAGTAGCTAGGATTACAGGCATGTGCCATCAGCATTTGGCTGGGATTTTCATTTTAAAGGTGAGGAAATTAGAACTAAGCATTTGAACTGGAACTTTCAGGCTGGATATCTTGCCTAAATAATTTTCTAGCATATTAAATTTTTCTTTTTTTTTTTTGGTCTGGTCGTGGGGCCTGAACTCTGGACCTGGGTGTTGTCCCTCAGCTCTTCAGCTCAAGGCTAGAGCTCTACCACTTGAGCCACAGCACTACTTCTGGCTTTTTTCTTTTTGCTTATGTGGTGCTGAGGAATTTCCATTCCAGGGCCTCATGCATGCAAGGCAAGTGCTCTACCACTGAGCCACCTTCCAAGCCCTAGCATATTAAATTTTATATAAACAAAACCTCTAGATAATTGCTGAAATCCAGGAGAGAGATTCCTTATAGAAATAGGCAACTAGAATAATAATCTAGAAAAGCCACAAACATCAATAAGGCATATGAGATAGAGTATGCCTTTTGAACTGTCAAATATAAATGAGTAGAGAGAAATCACTGGTATAATTTATGGGTCCAAATCAGTCTGTTCAGCAACATTGAGAAGTAATAGGTTATCTGATAGATCTGAGAACAAGAGGATATTTTGGCTACCATGGTAGCTAATGAAATAGCAACTGAACCCTAAGGGCACTAGCAGACTCGAGTTTGGGCTGAGAGCAATATGTCTCTGCTAAAGTTGAAGGGACTGGAGTGGCTGAGGCCTCCCTTCCAGGGAGAACCTTGCATCAAGTAAAAACTGATGAAAATAGATACAAAATTGAGTAAAACAGAAAAAACAAAGAAAAAGAAATGAGATAATCTATAAAAGGCAAGAATCATGGTTGAATCTCTGTACACAGTTATTGAAAAAAAAGATTGAAGAACAGAATAACTTCTCTACAGACAATGAATGTATGTTAGAAACTAAAATCAAAGAATTCAACATGAACTAAGAAATTAAGAAAATGGCAAATTGTTATTTGTAGTTGAAATAATAATTACAAGTGAGGTGATAGACCTTAGAAAAGAATTAAAAAGGGAAAAAAGATCATTTCAGAAGTGGGCTGGTGATGTAGCTCAGTGGTAGATAGAGCACTTGGCCTAACATGCTCAAGGCCCTGGGTTCAATACTTAACACTGAGGAAAAAGAAAATGAAGACTAAGCTGGAATTACATAATGCATTAAGAAGAATAGAAGGTGAAAATAGGAAAACATTTTTAATAAACTAGGATAAAAATATTCTATAGAAGGTGACAAATATAGAAGGTGACTTCATGTACACTAGTAGCCCTTGCAAACAAACACTGAAACAATTGTTTTTTTTTCTGTTTTGTTTTTAATGCTAGGTTTAAACTTAAGGCATTTAGCATGGTAGGCAAATATGCTGCCACCAAACTCTAATGTTTGAAATTTCAGAAAAATGTTCTTGAAGTGAAAAAAGATGATAAACTTTAAAAGTAGGGCAAAAAAAACCCTTGAAAAACTGACTTAAGATTAGTGGGACAGGGCTGGGGAGGTGGCTTTGTATGCATGAGGCCCTGGGTTCGATTCCTCAGCACCATATAAGCAAAAAGAAAAAAGCCGGAAGCGGCGCTGTGGCTCAAGTGGTAGAGCGCTAATCTTGAGCTGAAGAGCTGAGGGAACAGCGCCCAGGCCCAGAGCTCAGGCCCCACGACCGGACCCAAAAAAAAAAAAAAAAATTAAAAAACGAGCTTTACAATGTCGGTGCGTGGGGGCGGGGGAGAAGGGGGGGAAGGAGAAGGATTGGGATTGGGGGGGAGGGGGGAGGCTGGGAAGGGATGTGAAGGGTAAACAAAGGAGGAGGCTGCAATGCTTGGTAAGAAATGTACGCATTATCCTGCCCATGTAATTGTAACTCCTCTGTACAGTATGTTCACAAATAAAATAAAATAAAATTAAAAAAAAAAGATTAGTGGGACACTGAGAAGACAATGGAATCTTCAAGGACAGGAAAAATTATTTGGATCTCTAGGTAGAACATCAAACTATTGGTCTGAAAGGAAAGAAAATAATTTTGCAGTTAAAAAAAAATCTGGCTGGGTGCAAGTGGTGCATGCCTGTAATCCTAGCTACACAGGAGGCTGAGAATTGAGGTTTGTGGTTTGAAGCCAGCCAAGGGCAGGAAAGCCCATGAGACTCTCATTGCCAATCAACTACTCAGAAAAAAACAGAAATGATGCAGTAGCTCAAGTGGTAAGTGCTAGCTTTGAGCACACTGAGTCTCAGGGACAGTGCCAGGCCCTGAGATCAAGCCCCAGGACTGGCAAAAATAAAAACAACAATTTGAGTTAAGTATTTCATGCCAGGAAACAATGAAATAGCTTTTTGTTGTTTAAGATGCTTAATTAAGGAAAGTAAAATAAAAAAAGCTGAAGATTATATATGTGATACTCAAATATGAAGGCTCCAAATTGTTATGAATATAAATATAAAAGAAAGTAGAGAATCTTGGTCCTTTCTGAATAGTCTACTAAAGAATGAGTTTCAGGCAACCAAGATGAGTAGAGAGATATCAGATGATCATGAAATATGTATTTATTTATTAGTTGAATTAAGATTAAATAGTTACAAAGGAGAAGAAATAGGCCAGGCACTAGTGGCTCATTCAGGAAGTATCTAGACAGGTGAAATCTGAGGAACTTGACCAGGCAGAAAAGTTCAAGAGTCTCTATTTCCAATTACACTGCAGATGTGGTTCAAGTGCTAGAGTGCAAGCTGTGAGTGAAGAAGCCAAACATTTTTAAACATAGGAGCTCTAGATCTTGAGTTCAAGCCTCTGTACCTGCCCACACACATATACACACACACGAAAGGAAAAGGGATAGTATGATTATGTGTTCTAACAATGTAAAGTGTGACCATCAAAAATGGAATAGAAAGAGCATAAAAAAAGCTTACTAGGCTGTTTGTTTGCTTTTTAGTTACGATAACTGTCATGAAATACTACTAAGTGAAAATATTAAGAGGATAAAGGAGACACATGAATGACTAATTTTAATATTGCCTGTACTAGGAAACCATCAGATTTATAGATTCCTGTGTATTAAAAAAATTTTTTGTACTGGTTCCAGGGCTTGGACTCAGGGCCTCACACTGTCACCTGACAATTTGAGCCTCATCTCCAGTCTGGCATTTTGCTGCTTGACTGGAGATCTTTCTATGTATACCATCTACAGGGCTTAGGAGTCCATGTGTGCACTACTATACTCAGCTTACTTGACTTTAATTGGAGATAAGTGTCTTGGTTGTTTGCCTGGATGGCTTTGAACCAGGATCCTCAGATCTCAGTCTCTTGATTAGCTAGATTTGTAGGTAACTAGGATTTGAAGTTTGTCTCATCAGTGCCCAGGCTGACAACTTCTTGCCGAGGCTGGCCTTTAATCATGGCTGTCCCAGTCTCCACCTTTTTGAATAGCTGAAATTACAGGCATTTATGAATACTTATATGTACTCACAAAGTATATTACTATGTATTTTAAGAACAAGGACAAAATGAAGAAGTGAGATTACACATATACATGTGATTATGTATATACACATATATATTTACTTATGTATAGATATTAGTGTAAATATAACCATTAGAACAATAGAAGCTTAATTATGTGGTAATTCTGTTATCCCATTGACGTTAAATTACAGTTTGGGAAAGGAGAATCAGATATAATTAACAATTTAATTTGGAAATGGTTGAACTTATTTTATCTTAACAAAATTTGTATTTTTTTTTGAATTTCCCACTCTGTCCATGAAAAGACATAGAAACCAAAATTCTAGTGAGAGTATTCAGTGCCCAAGTTATGGACTGCCCTGCCCTTAGTAAAGAATCAAGGTGCTTTGGAAAAGCGACCAATTGTAGTTCTTTAGGAAGTGAAGACAAGAACTCATACTAGATAGCAAAGAAGCTACTAGCGATTTCTAGAGTCAGGTTAAACGAACAAATAGCTTCCTTGATTCTTGCTATATACAAAGGACAGAGGAACCTGTTCAACTGTATCACTTACCCAAATTCAGATCATAAGAAATCTTATAGGGGGCTGGGAAGGTGGCTCAGTGGTAGAGTGCTTGCCTTGCATGCATGAGGCCCTGGGTTTGATTCCTCAGCACTACATAAGCAAAAAGAAAAAAGCTGGAAGTGGCGGTGTGGCTCAAGTGGTAGAGCGCTAGCCTTGAGCTGAAGAGCTGAGAGTTCAGGCTCCACGACCGGACCCCTCCCCCCCAAAAAAAGGAAATCTTATAGGTCAAAAAATTATGTTACTTTTTTTTCCTATAAACTAGGATTTGAAGTTTGTCTCATGCTTGTCATAGTCTTTTGGACTATTTTACTCAGGCTGGCTTTGAACTGCAGACCTCTGGATCACATCCTCTTAAGTAGCTAGGATTACAGGTGTGAGCTTTTGGTGCCTAAGTAGTGCTTGTGATTTTTGACCAGGCTAGTCTGGGAACCCAGTTATCATATCTTCCTCTGCCTTACTGTGTCTAGCTTCACCATGCCCAAGGCCCCATGAACTTTTTTGCTCTGGTTGGCCTCAAACTGTGTCCTCTCATCTCTGTCTGTGAATAGCTGGGATTGCAGACATGACTCATCTGGTCCATTTATGCATAGTACTCTATATCTAACTTTTGATTTGGAAACAAGGTAATTCTAAAAACAATTTTAACATAGAAGTAAATATAAACCATTTAAGGTAGTGCTTTTTTGTTTTTGGTAGAAATCAGATTTCCTTTTTGAGGCCATATCAATCATGGCTTGTAGACTACTTTTAGTTGCAAGTTCTCAAGGTATATCTGTGTGTTCAAAAAAGTGTTGAATATGAAAATGAATTCTGTTAACTTTTATGAATAAGGTAGGCTTTATCATACTTGTAGTATATTAAAAGAATTTCAAAAGGTAATCTTCAAAGTTTATAACCAACAAATAACCTATTTGAATATGGCTAAATCTTTGAAATGCTCTAAAACTAAGAAGTAAAACTAACACTTAAAAATTGATGGTTGGTTTTATGGCTATATTCCTTACACTTGGAAATATGAATCTTAATTTTTTTTTTAAGACTTTAGGTAAAGTTGGCCGAGTACAACAGATTTATTCAGACAGTGATTTAAAAGTAGAAGTTTGTGGAACATCTTGGACATATAATCCAGCCGCAGTTTCCAAGGTGGCATCTGCAGGATCAGCCATTAGCAATGCATCTGGTGGTATGTTTTATATTGTTAATCTCTTTTTGTATTGTTTATATCACAACCTTTGCTAATTTTCCTATTCTTAGAAACAGATAATCTTGTTGGCTTTCTTTCAGATTATATAGACTCTCTTAAATATTGACCACCTTGTAAGCCACTCCCTCTCTCATTCCATTCCATTCCATAGTCAGAACATTTCTTTTCTGTGAAAGACATTACCTGTTTAGCTACTTTGCTTTGTCTTTATTTCCAACATTATTGTTAGCAAATGTCTTTCTTCATATATATTTTACATATCTGTCACATTTTTTTCTTCTTACCACTTAATAAGAGTTACGATTTCCAAGTTGGAAATCATGCTCAAATGTCACCTTGCTGGGTGCTTGGGTAGAATTGTTCCCAAAGTCTTTCTTGTGGTTCAACTTTACATACATGATATTATAGCATGTGGACATTGTTGTTATCCATTAATATAGAATCATAACTTGTATCTTTTGGAAAGATACAAAAGAAAAACATTAGATTTCTCTATTTTGTTTGTAGCTTTCTACTTCTTTAAATCTCTTTGCAGAAGAGTAATTTGCTAGTTACTTAAAATGAAATAATATTTATTGTTACCTTGAGGTTAGACAGGACTACAATACATTGACAACGGACAAAATAAAAGAGTGGAGGATAATTAATATCCTGCTCTCAAATAATGTGGGCTTTGTCTACTTTGTGATTTATTTGCACTGCAATTTGTGATATCTCTGCTTTCTAATAACTACTTCAAGAAATAAATAGTAGAACTTTCAACCTCTGGAATTGATTAGAAATTTTTTTTTTTTTGTCGGTCGCGGGGCTTGAACTCTGGGCTTGGGCGCTGTCCCTGCGCTCTTTAGCTCAAGGCAAGTGCTCTACTGCCTGAGCCACAGTGCCACTTCTGGTTTTCTAGAGGTTAATTGAAGATAAGAGTCTCATGGAGTTTTCTTCCCGGGCTGGCTTTGAACTGTGTTCCTCAGATCTCAGCCTCCTGAGTAGCTAGGATTACATGTGGGAGCCATTGACGCCCGGCTAGAAATAAAAATTATTAAATAAAAGAAATCTTCTGAAAATTTTGTGTATTCAGCTTTGTTCTTATCTTGTCATAAAACCAGTTGGTACTTAATGATATTTAATAAAGCATGCTATCATTTAGATACTCATTTTTAACTAAAAATTGATTTCCCATAAGCCATATTTCCAGATACACAGAGATTATATTATTTTAGAATCCTAACCACTGATACTGTGAGATCTCTGAGAGTTTCTGTGGTATGCTTAAGTCAAAAAGGAAGTTGGTATTGTGATGAAAATTTATATCATCTTTGAGTATGACTTCTAAACCTTGTTGTTTTTTAGTATGTAACTCTACTTTTCTTGCAGTTGTACTTGAAATACATGAATTGGAAAAGACAATACTTAGGGGCTCAATTTTAATGCAACATGATATAGTACAGAATGAGTAGTTACTCTATACTGTAGAACCTAGCACAAAAATAAGTGATAGAAATAATGAAATATAAAGACATTACAATATTTAAGGTTTGAGACCATCCTATATTAGTAGCTTTATTTGGTGCTTTGCAGAAAGACTCTCCCAACTCCTGAAGAAGTTATTTGAAACCCAAGAATCTGGCGACCTCAATGAAGAATTAGTTAAGGCTGCTGCCAATGGAGATGTTGCTAAAGTGGAAGATTTGCTAAAAAGACCAGATGTGGATGTGAGCATTTAAAAAATTATTTTGAGACATGAACAGTCTAGTATAAATGAGCCTTGTATTTAGTAGTTACTAAGGTGTTCTACTGTCCATGCTGCATCTGTTTCTTCTTTCTTGTTTTTCTGAGATGCTTTAAAGCAGGTACCCAGTGATCATTCTTCAGTGTATATTACAAAAATTACTGACATTTTTCATTACTGGCGTTTTCGTAGTGTTGAGGTTTTATATACTTTAAATATTTTATGACTGATAAAACTTAAATTTAGGTTTTTAGGTGGTTAGTGTACTTTTGGAAAATTTAGATTTTTTCCCATGTAGGTGTCATTAAATTAAATAATATCTTTAATTTATATTTTGTTAAAGCTTATGAGCAGCTTTTCTTTCTGCTTGGTCCAAGATTGGAACTTGAACTTGGAGCTTGATACTTTATCAACTGAGCCATGCCTCTAATCCCAATGAGGAACTTTCAAATACTTTTATTATTTTTTGTATATTTTTATTGTAAAAATATTGTACAGAGGGGTTACAGTTACATGAGTACATTTCCTATTGAGCATTGTTACCTCCTCTGTTTTTCCCCTACCATCCCTTCCCCCCCATCTCCTCACCTCCTCCCTCCTCCCCCCAAATTGTAAAGTTCGTTTTCAACATAGTATCTTGTACATCTCATTGTTAAAATGGGTCAGCCTGTATCCTTATTTCAGCAATTGGTTATTTCCCTTCCCCTCCCAAGTTAAAAAAAAGTATATACAAGATGCAGGGTACCAGAATCAAATACAGTGAAAACAAGGGGTTATACCATGGGAGAAGAGCAAAAAGAAACAAAAAAATCACATGGTACATTTTAAATACATCAAATACTTTAAAAACCCACAAGTGTGATAAAAACTTTTTTTCTTCCATTCCCATTAAATTTGTCACAATGTTTTTTTTTGTCAGTCGTGGGCCTTGAACTTTGGGCCTGGGCACTGTCCCTCAGCTCTTCAGCTCAAGACCGCGCTCTACCACTTGAGCCACAGCGCCATTTCTGGTTTTCTGATTGGTTTATTGGAGATAAGAGTCTCATGGAGTTTCCTGCCCGGGCTTGCTTTGAACCATGATCCTCAGATCTCAGCCTCCTGAGTAGCTAGGATTACAGGCATGAGCCACTGATGCCTGGCTATCACAATGTATAATGTAGATGTATTAGAGGTCATGGTTTTTTTTAACTCCTCATATGTTGTGATGTAGATTTTTTTTTATTCAGACACTGTATTAAAAAAGGCCATTATTGAGCTGGGAATGTGGCTTAGTTGTAGAGTGCTTGCCTCACATGCACGCAGCCCTGGATTCAATTCCTCAGTACTGAAAAGGCCAGAGTGGAGCTGTGGCTCAAGTGGTAGAGTGATAGAGTGCTAGCCTTGAGCAAGTGCCTAGGCCCTGAGTTCAAGCCCCAGGACTGACCCCCCCACACCCAAAAAAAGGCCAGTATGATTCTACCATATACTTGGGCTTTTAGTGCCAGCCAAGAGGTTGTATTTGGGATAGCAGCTTGAATCATCCTGTGTTGTGATGAAGACCTTTTCTTTTCACCAAATCTTTTTATGTCTTTTTTTTTTTTTTTTTTTGGTGGTGGTAGTACTGGGATTCAAACTCAGGGCCTTCTGTGTGCTAGGTAGACACCAGCATGTGAGCTATGCCCACAGCTCTGTTTCTTTTTAAGTATGGTAGAATTTGAAGATCAGATCTGTAGTTTTAAGGTGTGATTGTGTCTTTCCTCCTACAAATTCATGTGACAGCTTTATTAGATCATTTGTAGAAACCAACACAGAAATTTCTGGATTGATAATAAGTTACAAATAATTTGTCTCAGTTATTTAAATACTTTTTTGGGGGGGGGTGCAGTCGTGGGGACTGAACTCTGGGCTTGGGCGCTGTCTCTCAGCTCTTCAGCTCAAGGCTAGTGCTCTACCACTTGAGCCACAGCGTCACTTCCAGATTTTTTCTTTTTGCTCATGTGGTGCTGAGGAATTGAACCCAGGGCCTCATGCATGCAAGGCAAGCACTACTCTACCACTAGCCACCTTCTCAGCCCCTAAATACTTTTTTTTTTAATGATAAGACTCAAACCAAGGACATTGTATGTGGTAAGCCATGGCTGTTTTATTGTTGTTGTTATTGTTGTTGTTTTATTTTGGTCTTGGGGCTGGAACTCAGGGTCTGGCCTTTTTTGTTCAAGGCTAGTGTTCTACCACTTGAACCCCAGCTCAGCTTTCAGCTTTTTGGTGACTAGTTGGAGATGAGAATGTCACAGACTTCTTGCCCTGGCTGGCTTCAAACTATGATCCTTAGATCTCTGCCTAGTTAGCAAGAATTACAAGCATGAGCCATGGGTGCCCAGTGTTTTTTTGTTTTTGTTTTTATGAGCTCAAGGCTTTATTAGGGGTAGACCTGCAGGGCTGCTCCAGCAGGAGTGGAGGCAGCAACCAGGGACAGGTGTAGACTGAATTTAAGCAAAATTTTAGGGGGCAGTCACGTGGGTCACATGGGTAGTCACATAGGTCCCATTACATAGACTGTGGGAATTTGGGGGTAGGGTCAGTTCTGAGAAGAGGTGTTGTGAAAGTGTTACATGGAGTACAGGAATTGGGGGGGAGAGTCACATTCCAAGAAGGAGTGTAACAAGACTGTTGCAACTGGGGCAGGAATTTGTATGTCACACTGGAAAAACAGTATCAGGAAATAGTAACATATTTTTATAGACAGGTTTCCCAGTATTTTTTTAAAAATAAGATCTTGCTATGTAGCTCAGTCTGGCTCTGAACTTGACAAATACTTTTTACTGGCCTTGAACTTAAGAACTTCCTGTCTTAGCCTCTCATGTGGCTAGGATTAGGTGAGCTACTATACTATTTTATTATGCTCAATCTTTTTCTTCATTTAATTACTTAAAGTTTAAAAAGTAGTTTTGAGCGTGCTTTCTTTTTTCGTTTCTTTTTTTTTTGTCGGTTGTGGGGCTTGAACTCTGGGCCTGAGCACTGTCTCTCAGCTCTTCAGCTCAAGGCTAACACTCTACCACTTGAGCCACAGCGCCACTTCTGGTTTTCTAGAGGTTAATTGAAGATAAGAGTCTCATGGAGTTTCCTTCCCGGGCTGGCTTTGAACTGTGTTCCTCAGATCTCAGCCTCCTGAGTAGCTAGGATTACATGTGGGAGCCATTGACGCCCGGCTAGAAATAAAAATTATTAAATAAAAGAAATCTTCTGAAAATTTTGTGTATTCAGCTTTGTTCTTATCTTGTCATAAAACCAGTTGGTACTTAATGATATTTAATAAAGCATGCTATCATTTAGATACTCATTTTTAACTAAAAATTGATTTCCCATAAGCCATATTTCCAGATACACAGAGATTATATTATTTTAGAATCCTAACCACTGATACTGTGAGATCTCTGAGAGTTTCTGTGGTATGCTTAAGTCAAAAAGGAAGTTGGTATTGTGATGAAAATTTATATCATCTTTGAGTATGACTTCTAAACCTTGTTGTTTTTTAGTATGTAACTCTACTTTTCTTGCAGTTGTACTTGAAATACATGAATTGGAAAAGACAATACTTAGGGGCTCAATTTTAATGCAACATGATATAGTACAGAATGAGTAGTTACTCTATACTGTAGAACCTAGCACAAAAATAAGTGATAGAAATAATGAAATATAAAGACATTACAATATTTAAGGTTTGAGACCATCCTATATTAGTAGCTTTATTTGGTGCTTTGCAGAAAGACTCTCCCAACTCCTGAAGAAGTTATTTGAAACCCAAGAATCTGGCGACCTCAATGAAGAATTAGTTAAGGCTGCTGCCAATGGAGATGTTGCTAAAGTGGAAGATTTGCTAAAAAGACCAGATGTGGATGTGAGCATTTAAAAAATTATTTTGAGACATGAACAGTCTAGTATAAATGAGCCTTGTATTTAGTAGTTACTAAGGTGTTCTACTGTCCATGCTGCATCTGTTTCTTCTTTCTTGTTTTTCTGAGATGCTTTAAAGCAGGTACCCAGTGATCATTCTTCAGTGTATATTACAAAAATTACTGACATTTTTCATTACTGGCGTTTTCGTAGTGTTGAGGTTTTATATACTTTAAATATTTTATGACTGATAAAACTTAAATTTAGGTTTTTAGGTGGTTAGTGTACTTTTGGAAAATTTAGATTTTTTCCCATGTAGGTGTCATTAAATTAAATAATATCTTTAATTTATATTTTGTTAAAGCTTATGAGCAGCTTT
>NW_012267241.1:20521504-20551680 GCF_000151885.1 Dipodomys ordii | reverse complement strand
GGAGATAAGAGTCTCATGGACTTTCCTGCCCAGGCTGGCTTTGAACCGCAATCCTCAGATCTCAGCCTCCTGAGTAGCTAGGATTACAGGTGTGAGCCACCGGTGCCCAGTAATTGAGCGTGCTTTCATATTCTTTATTTGATCATTACTTCTAACTTGCTTTTATTTAAATTAAAATTTTTAATTAGTTTGGTGCTAAGGACCGAATGTAGGGCTAAAGCATCATAGGCAGCTGCTCTACCACTGAACTACATAATGAAATCTTAAATTTATTTTTTAACTGATAACATGTTTATGTGGGGTACTATTTATATACATTTATCCATATTGTATACTGTTCAAACTAGGGTTGACATCTGTCTTTAAACATTCATCATTTCTTTATGATGAAAATATTTAAAATCTATCTAGCTTTTGAAATATACAGTAGTTAATTGTTATCTATCATCACCTCCTTGTGCAATAGCATACTACAACTTCTACCTGTTATCTTTATCTTTAATACCTCTCCTGACTCCTCCTTTCTTCATATTCTCCCCAGCCTCTCAACTTCCGTAAGATCAACTTTAAAGTGTGACTCTTTTTTTTTTTATTGTGAAAATACCGTACAGAGGGGTTACAATTACATGGGCAAGATAATGAGTACATTTCTTATCAAGCATTATTGCCTCCTCCTTTGTTTCCCCTTCCCATCCCATAAAATAGTTTTTCTAAAACAATTGAAGACAGTAAAGATTTTTTTCCTTCTGTTTGTGGGGCTCAAACTCAGAGCCTGGGCGCTGTCTCTGAGTTTCTTTGTGCTCAAAGGCTAGCACTTTGAGCCACAGTACCACTTTTTTTTTCCAGTGGTTAATTAGAGATGAGTCTCTTGGGGACTTTTCTGCCTGGTCTGGCTTCAATCTGTGATCTTTAGATCTTAGCCTCCAGAGTAACTAAGATTACAAGCATGAACTACCAGCTTCTGGCATAACTTTTTCCTTCTTTTTTTCTTGGTTGTGGGCCTGAACTCTGGGCCTGGGAGCTGTCCCTCAGCTCTTCAGCTTAAGCCTAGCGCTCTACCAGTTGAGCCACAGTGCCACTTCTAGCTTTTTCTGCTCATGTGGTACTGAGGAATCGAAACCAGGGCCTCTTGCATGCAAGGCAAGCACTCTACCACTGAGCCACCTTCCCAGCCCTTCATTTTTTGATGTGGTGTATAATGTTCAGTAGTCCATGTTGAACTATCATTGTATCACTAGGATAAAATTTATTTGGTTGTGGGGCTGGGAAGGTGGCTCAATGGTAGAGCGCTTGCCTTGCATGCTCGAGGCCCTGGGTTCGATCTTCAGCACCACATAAGCAAAAAGAAAAACGTCAGAAGTGGCACTGTGGCTCAAGTGGTAGAGTGCTAGCCTTGAGCTGAAGAGCTGAGGAACAGCGCCCAGGCCCAGAGTTCAAGCCCCACGACCGGACCCCCCCCCCAAAAAAATTATTTGGTTGTGATGCATAATCTTTTTAATAAGCTATTAGATTATATTTGCGAGTATTTGTTGAGGAGTTTTGCATCTGTCCCTAAAGTATATTGGCCTGTAATATTCTCTTTTTTCACTCTTTGGTTTTTATAGCAGGAGGGTAATGCTTGCTTTGTAGAATTTGGAATTTGGAAGAATTTGCTGCTCTTTAACTTTTTGGGATAATTTAACAATTTGCTATTCTTTGAATATTTGATGGGATGCATAATGAAGCATGACATCTTGAACATTTCTTGGAGGTTGGCTTTAATACTTACCAGTTCTATTATATGTTTAGGCTTCCTATTTTATAAGAAATCAATCTTTACGAAAGGAATCTTTGTCCAAGAATTTGTCCATTTATTCTAGATTATTAGATTTTTATGTACATATAGTTCATGATAGTGTGTCAGGACCCAGGATCCATTGTATTCCTGTGGTGTTAATTACATTGTCTTTTCCTTAATATCTGATTTTTATTTGAATTTTTTTCCCTCTTCTTATTCTATCTTAGGGTCTCTTCTCAAGCCTATCACAACTAAACATATTTCAGCTTCTTCATGTGGTAATAGTATATTGAATCTGCTCTTTTAACCTTTTGTATTTTTTTAGTCTTTATTTCATTTATTTCTGCTCCGATTTTTTTTTTTTGTCAGTTGTGAGGCTTGAACTTGAAGGCCTTGGGTGCAGTTCCTGAGCCTTTTTTGCTCAAGGCTAGTGCTCACCTAATTTGGGCCACAGCTCTACTTTTAGTTTCTGGTAGTTAATTGGAGGTAAGAGTCTCACGGGTTTTCCTATCAGTGTGGGCTTTGAACTGAGATCCTCAGATCTCAGCCTCCTCAGTTCTGGTCTTTATTATTCTGATCTTTATTATTTCATTCCTGCTATTTTTGGATTTTGTGTGAGGGGACAATATTGGGGTTTGAACTTAGGTCCTGGTGCTTACTGGGCACATGCTTTGTTTGTATTAATTTTTTATTTCCTTGAGGTCCAGTAAGAGGTTGAGTGATAGTTGATCTTAATTGTTGATTGGATTGAAGAGATGTCTAATGCTATGAAATTTGTAATTCACTTCTAGACACATTTGGGAGGACAGTATCAGAAAAGATTGAGGGGGAAAGACATGTTCTGAATGTACCATCTAGCATCTAGTGGGTTGAGATCCTAGGTCCTAGGTGAAATAAAAATGTGAAGGAAGAGGAAGCTAGTCAGCTTTGAACTGCTCTGCTCCACTGTGCTCTTCTCAACTTTGTAAGCCCAAAGAAATAATTTTTCCC
This sequence comes from Dipodomys ordii, assembly GCF_000151885.1. Classification (NCBI taxonomy): domain Eukaryota; kingdom Metazoa; phylum Chordata; class Mammalia; order Rodentia; family Heteromyidae; genus Dipodomys; species Dipodomys ordii. The sequence goes on along the minus strand of NW_012267241.1, from coordinate 20,548,913 downwards.
TGAATTTTTTTCCTCAAGTATTTCTCAAAATGATGAAAATTCTGCCAAACACAACTTGTTTCTTTGAGATCTTTCATATGTGTGTTTGTAGACATATATATGCCTATATGTGTATATCTTTTTAAAATTTATTTACTTTTTGCATGGCATTTTATCACTGATCTACATCCCAGTCCTTGCTTTTGGAGACAAAGGTCTCTTTAGGTAGTTTAGACTAGCCTTTAACTTGCTATCTACTCCAGTGTGGCCTTGACTCATGCTGTCTTCCTTCTACCTCCTAAGTTGCTAGGATTACTGATGTGTTCCACAGTGCTTTTGCTGCTGTTATTGTTGTTTCTGTGCTGGAGTTTGAACCTAGCACCCTATGCATGGTAAGCAGGTATTCTACCTGTGAGTGAACTGTAGTCCCAGCATATATGCTTTTTGTTGAGTAGGCTTTCATTGCCATACCCTTTCCTTTAGTAGTGATTTTGGTTTATTCCATAGATTTTGGTTTGTTATATTTTACATTTTCATTTGTTTCAAGAGCTTTTAATTCTTTCCTGATTTCTTCATTAATCCATTGATTGCTCAAGAATAAACTATTTAATTACCATACATTTGTATAGTTTCCAAGCTTTTCTTTGCTATCAATGTTTAGTGTTATCGCATTGTGATGAGAGGAAATAAACCTCAAAATTATTTCCATTTTAAAAAGTTGTTGAGAATTGTTGTAGCCTATCATAAGATCTCTTAAGGAGAATGTTTCATATGCTGGAATAAAGAATATGTATTCTTGCTGGGTGCTGGTTGCTCATGCCTGTAATCCTAGCTACTCAGGAGGCTGAGATCTGAGGATTGTGGTTCAAAGCCAGCCTGGGCAGGAAAGACTGTAAGACTCTTCAATAAACCACTCAGAAAACCAGAAGTTGAACTATAGCTCAATTGGTAGAGTGCTAGCCTTGAGCTGAAGAGCTGAGTGCCCAGGCCCAGAGTTCAAGCCCCATAGCCGGAAAAAAAAAAAAAAAAGATGTATTCTGTACTTTTTGAGTGAAATGTTCTGTAGGTCTGTTTGATCAGAGGTACAATTAAACTTTTATTATTGATCTTCTGTCTAGATATGTCTATTACTGAAAGTGGGGAGAAAAATAATCCTACTGTTACTGTATTGGAGCAGTTTCCCTACCTTTAGATCTATAAATATTCTGTATATTTAGTATTCCTATCTACATTTTTCTGTGAATTTGTATAGAATATTTGCTCTGATATTGAATGCAAAAAGAAAGCTTCTCACTTTCCACAGTATTCCCAGTTTTTTCACTTTTTCCTTTTTCATCTTCCCAAAGTAATGTTTGTTCTTTCTTTTTTGTTTTAAATTATTTGTTGTATTTTGCCCCTTTTTGTGTTCTAGTCCTCCTAAAATCTCCAGTTTTAGTCATATCTGAACAAGACATTAAAGAGTTGTTGGTAGCTCTGTTGACACGGATGGGACTTCTGACTTTGCATTATAGTGATTATGTGTGTGTAGAGCTTGAGATGGTCCCCCAAGGCCATTATTTAGGGGTCTTCTTTCTATAGCTGCTCACTTATTCTGGGTAAAAAAACTCCTCTTTGGCAAGGTGTGAAGATACATGCCTACTACTGCAAATACTAGGAAAGCAGAGATTGGGAGTATTCAAGTTCAGAATTAGCCCAGGGAAAAATGTTTTTCTTAAAAAGTTTTAAGATGGTTATTATAAAGTTGTACAGAGGGGTTACAGTTACATAAGTCAGGTAAAGTGTACATTTCTTTTTGGACAGTCTCACCCCTTTCCTCATTCTGTCCCAGTTTTCCCCTCTGTCCCCACCCACAAGGTGTATAGTTCATTTTCAACATAAAGTCCAGTGAGTATCATTGTTACATTTTCCCCCTTTTGTCCCTCCATGTCTGTACCTCCTCTTACACTCCCAAAGGCATATAAATGGACAAGCAGAGCAAAAAGAAAAAAGAAATCCTCTTGTTTCCATTTCCTGGAGTTCATTTCGATAAATACTAATTTGTATGGTCAAATGCACATAGGCATTTTGCCTTTCTGTTATCTCCTAAGAGTAACCTCCTTTGGTCTCACTGTGTATGAGAGACCTGTATAAGTTATTATGTCCCAGTCTATTTTAGCTCTATAGGTATGAGAGAAAAACACAGGCTGTTTGTCTCTCTGACCTTGGCTTATATCAAGTAACATGATTTGTTCTAGGTCCATCCATTTCCCTGCAAATGATACAATATTATTCTTTCTAATGGCTGTACAAAATTCCATTGTGTACAAGTGCCACGTTTTTTGTATCCATTCATCTATTGTAGGACATCTGGGCTGTCTCCACAAATTGGCTATTGTGAATAGTGGAACAATGAACATGGATGTGCAGGTGTCTATCATATCCTAGCTTGTGATATTCTGGATAGATGCCCAGGAGTGGTGTGATTGAGTCATAAAGAAAATCTATGTTTAGTTTTCTTGAGGAACCTCTAGACTGCTGTCCTGAGTTGTACCAGTTTTCCGCCAACAGTGCAATAGGGTTCCCTTTCCCCCACATTCCTGCCAATATTTGTTGTTTGGATTCACAGTGTTGACCAATCAATCCAACTGGGGTGAGATGGAATCTCAGAGGTGTTTTGATTTGCATTTCCTTTATGGCCAGGCATGATGAACATTTCCTCATGTGTTTCTTTGCCATTCTTACCTTTTCTGAGATGTCTCTCCTTTTTGCCCATTTAGTGTTTGGGATGGGTTAATTTCTTGAGTTCCTTGTATATCTTTGATATTAGGCCTTTGTCTGAAGTATTACAGGAAAGATCTTCTCCCAGTCTGTTGGCTATCTTTCTAGCTTAGTAACTATGTCCTTAGCTGTGCAGAAACTTTTTAGTTTGATGTAGTCTCATTTGTTAAATGCCTATCCTGTCTGCTTGTTCTCTGTGCTCTGCCCCTTGGACTCTTTGTTCAAAAAGTTTCTGCCTGTCTAGGCATAAATGTTAGTAAGACCCCCATCTCAGCAAATAAGCTAGGTGGTGTGTACCTACCAGCTAAATGGTTAAATGGAGGGTATAAGTAGGTAGAGCTCAAAAATGTGAGAAACTATCCAAAAAATACACCAAAAAGTGCTAGGGACATGGCTCGAAGGATAGAGTACCTTCCAAGTGTACCTAAAGGTCCTGAGAAAAGAAAAACTTTTTTTTTTCTCCTGCTGAGAGGCTAGTAGGCAGCTAGCTAATGTAAATAATGGAGGCTGCAAATCCTTCTCTTGGATATGGCTGTTGCACATCAGACTTAAATCTGAGTCCATCTTGTGCCTGCTAATGTTCTTTATTCTAAAGGTTTTGGGTTTCAGTTCCCTGTGCTCTTTAGGCTTTGGCTTCTTCTGCCCTATAAAGTCACTTAGCTCTTCCCTGTTTTCTTTCACATATGTGTTGGCCTGCCTGCCTGCCTGCCCCCTACTCTTTCTTTCTTTCTTTCCTTCTTCCTTCCTTCCTTCTTATCTACCTACGTTTCTTTGTTTCTTTCTAGTATTAGTCCTCCCTTTCCTTTGTTTTTACATTTTAAGATCATTTTTATTATGCTCTCAGATTTGTATAGAAGTGTGTAAAAGAGATAGGATTAAGAAATTTTACTTGATTTTTGAGTATCTGTTATGAGTAGGTTATATGTTCATACGGTGTCTGTAGTGAAGGTTGGAAATTGGTGCTTTTAAATTTTAATAATTATATATAGATAACTTACTTATATATCCTACACTTGGTATTTGGTACATTTATTGAATTGAGTTTATATAATAGTACATCTAATAGATTTTTTAAAAGTACTTCAGTGCTTTTTTTTTTTTTACTTTGATCTAATCTAGTAATGTGAAAAGGAAGTATATTGTTTATATAAAAATAACTTCTTTCCTTTTGCCTATCAATTCTTCTTTCGGCTCTACAGATTGGTTAAAATTCTTTCATAGCTCCTTAAATAATGATACTGATTAAAGAAATGATTGTAATCTTTAAATCAAAGAGTGTTTGTGATATATACTATGATCTATACTATCTATACTATGACAAATGGAGCATCCAATTAAGTAATTTCATGGAATTATGTAGTGTACTAGATTTAAACCTATATTATATGTATATATTGATTCTTATGATATTTGTTCATCCTTTTGTTTATTTTTTTTAATTTAGGTAAATGGGCAATGTGCTGGCCACACAGCTATGCAAGCTGCTAGTCAAAATGGACATGTTGATATTTTGAAGTTACTTTTGAAGCAAAATGTGGATGTAGAAGCAGAGGTAACTAAGCTAAGCTTGAAAAATTAATTTTCTAGAAATAATTTATTGTTATTACTGTTGTTAGTTTTGCAGTGCTGAGGATTGAACCTTGAACTTTATACATGATAAGTATTATGCCACTAAACTATATCCTTAGCCCTTTAGAAATATTTTTTTTTTTTGGGTCCAGTTGTGGGGCCTGAACTCTGGGCCTGGGTGCTGTCCCTCAGCTCTTCAGCTCAAGGCTAGCACTCTACCACTTGAGCCACAACACCACTTCCGGCTTTTTTCTTTTTGCTTATGTGGTGCTGAGGAATCGAACCCAGGGCCTCATGCATGCAAGGCAAGCACTCTACCACTGAGCCACCTTCCCAGCCCCTAGAAATATTTCTATATGCGGTGGATTTTTATTCTGGAATTTAGTATTTTTTGTTTATTTAATTGAACAGGAAAATTTGACCAAAGACAGCTTAAAAACATTTCTTGTTAGATCCATCAGTGTTTTAAGCATAATCCTAAGTCATGATAGGTTTTGAGTTTACCACCACTATGGTGGAACCCAGCTGGGTTGGAACCCAGCTATGCTGTTGGGAATTCACCTGAGAGTACCCAGGAGTCATACTCAGAATGGCTGCATACATACACTTCTCATCATGGTCTTTTTTGATCTCTATGATACTCAAGTCTTTTTTTTTGTTTTTGGTCCGGTTGTGGGGCCTGAACTCTGGGCCTAGGCGCTGTCCCTCAGCTCTTCAGCTCAAGGCTAGCACTCTACCACTTCAGCCACAGCACCACTTCTAGCTTTTTTCTTTTTGCTTATGTGGTGCTGAGGAATTGAACCCAGGGCCTCATGCATGCAAGGCAGGCGCTCTACCACTGAGCCACCTTCCCAGCCCTCAAGTCTTTTTTTCTTTTTGTTTTATTTTGGTGTTGGCTTTTGCCATAAATGAAATGACATTTTTTCAGTCTTACTTTTTCTTGACCTTAATTTGAGTCTTTATACTTACCTATGCTTAATTTAACTTTGAGTATATTCTTATGAAAAGGAAATAATAATATACCTTAATGCCATTGGAACTTCAGTTTGGAATCTATGTGTGGTAGGAAGAGTGGTTTGATTTTTTTTTTTTTTTTGTCGGTCGTGGGGCTTGAACTCTGGGCCTGGGTGCTGTCCCTCAGCTCTTCAGCTCAAGGCCAGCGCTCTACTGCTTGAGCTACAGCGCCACTTCCGGTTTTCTGGTGGTTAATTGGAGATAGGAGTCTCACAGTCTTTCCTGCCCGGGCTGGCTTTGAACCGCGATCCTCAGATCTCAGCCTCCTGAGTAGCTAGGATTACAGGCGTGAGCCACCGGCACCTGGCTGGTTTGATTTTTTTATAACTATAGCCTCCTGTCTAAACATATATTAAGATTACATTAATTTTAGTCAGTGTAAGGTTATTTAGAGTGAGTCAGAATCTAGCAAGTATAAACTAAGCAGGATGTTGCAGTTTCATCTGAAAAACTTTCCCATCTAGAAGAGGCCAAACTTGAGTTGTTGAGGGCTAACTTGATAAACCCACCTATTTTTTCATTAATTACAAAGTTGTGTGTGTGTGAGTGTGTGTGTCTAGGGTTTGAACTCAGGACCTAGGCACTGTCTGTAAGCTTTTTCACTAAGGGTTGACATTTTCCCTCTTAACCATAGCTCCACTTAATGCATTTTTGCTGGTTAACTGGAGGTAAGAGTTTAATGGACTTTCTTGATCCAGGTCTTTGACCAGGAGCAAGCTGGTTTTGAACTTTGGTCCACAAATCTCAGCCTTCTAATTAGCTAGAATTATAGGTGTGAGCCACCAGCACATGGGTTCGTTAACTTAAAAGTTTAGGACACATATTTTAAAAAGTTCTTTTTTTTTTTCTTTAATAGTTTGTAGTTCGAATTATCAAACAGCTTTTGAAAGAGTCTGGTTTTAGAAGTAGGCCTTTCATCTTAGATGTTGGAGTTTTCTGTTGCCCAGAGTTTGAATTTTAAATGAGCATCTTGGATATAACTATATTATAGTTTACCTATTACAGTTTTATTTTCTTTAATTTTCCTTTTTTTTGTGTGCTGGTCCTAGAGCTTGGACTTAGGGTTTGGGTACTGTCCCTGAACTTTTATGCTTAAGGCTAGTGCTCTACCATTTAAGCTACAGCTCAACTCTTCATCTCCTGGCTCTCTCTCTCTCTCTCTCTCTCTCTCTCTCTCTCTGTGTATGTGTGTGTGTGTGCGCGCGCGCATGCACGTGCACGCATGTGTGTGCTTTATTAAAGAGTCTCATGGACTTTCCTGCTCAGGCTGGTTTTGAACCATGATCTTCACATCTCAGCCCCTGAGTAACTAGGATTACAGGTGTGGCCTCTGGAGCCCAGCTTATTGTAATTTTTTTTGTTCCATTTTCTGGAGTTCATTTTGATACATATTATTTTATATGATCAGAGGCACATAGACATGGCACTTACGTTATTGTAATATATTTTTAACTAGTACTGGGAATTAAAATCAGGACATTGTGCTTGATTTTTTTTTCATTACTAAGGATTAAATTTAGGGCCTCAAGCTTGATAGGCAGGTATTCTACCATTCTGCCTCCAGTCCCTTTTACCATTGCTGGCCTGAGTTACAGTTTTCCTTCTTGTCTTTTCACATGTTGGGGACGATAGGGTCTAGCCACTGTTCCCAGTTTTGTGTTTCTCCATAACTGGAATAACAGGCACCTCCCCCCGCCCCCCCAAAGCCATTGGTTGAGATGGAGTCTAGGAAACATTTTGCCTGGGCTAATGTGGGACCATCATCACCTGATCTTTGCCTCGAAGGATACAGAATTGAGCCATTGCTCTCAGCTATAGTTAGGTTTGTGTGTGTGTGCATGCGTGTGTGCATGTTGGTCCTAGGGCTTGAACTTTTTTTTCATCCTCTACTACTTGATCCACAGCTCTACTTTCAGCTCTTTGGTGGTTAATTGGAGATAAAAGTCTCAAAAACTTTTGTGCCTGGACTGGCTTTGAACTGAGATCTTCAGATAGATCTTAGCATCCTGAGAAGCTAGAATTATAGTTGTGAGCTATTGATGCCTGGCTAACTTTTTTGAATAAGAGTTTTTTAGTTGATACACTAATCTAGGTTTATCATTTATCTTTGGAGGTAATCACTATTTAACTTAGGTCCTAGTTATTTTGGCAGCTCTATTTTCTTAAAAAAATTTTTTTTTATTATAAAGGTGATGTTCAGAGGAGTTAGAGTTATATATGTCAGATAAAGAGTACATTTCCCTTTTGGACAACGTCATCCCTTCCCTCGCTCTCTCCCAGTTTTTCCCCCCACCCTCACCCACAAGTTGTCTGTTTGCTTTTCTGAAAATCACCTGGTTCTTATTTATTTATTTATTTTTGGTCTGCCTTGGGGCTTGAACTCTGGGCCTGGGCGCTGTCCCTCAGCTCTTCAGCTCAAGGCGAGTGCTTTACCACTTGAGCTACAGCGCCACTTCCGGTTTTCTGGTGGTTTATTGGAGATAGGAGTCTCACGGTCTCTCCTGCCCGGGCTGGCTTTGAACCGCGATCCTCAGATCTCAGCCTCCTGAGTAGCTAGGATTACAGGCGTGAGCCACCAGTGCCCGGCTCACCTAGTTCTTAGTGTATTGTTATATCTTCTTCACAAGTTTCTCCTTCCTCATCCCTTTAGAGCTTTTGAGATTGACTCTCACTGTGCCAACCTAGTGTACCCCCCTAGCTGCCCTCCAGGTCAATCCTCCTGCCTTAGTTTCCTGAGTACTGGGACAGTCATGGCCCACCATGCTTAGCCCTATTTCTCTTTCTTTTAACTATTCACTAATTGAGATTTAAATGCACATGTTTAGGATAAAGATGGAGATAGAGCAGTTCATCATGCCGCTTTTGGAGATGAAGGTGCTGTTATAGAAGTACTACACCGAGGCAGTGCTGATCTAAATGCTCGAAATAAGCGCCGACAGACACCACTTCACATTGCTGTTAATAAAGGCCATCTTCAGGTTGTGAAGACTTTATTGGACTTTGGTTGCCATCCCAGTCTCCAGGTAAGACTTCTAATCCAAGGATGCTATTAAAGAGAAGTGCTAGATCCAAGGATGTAGCACTTTTATATAGAATGTATACTTGTGTATAGATTGTATAACATTCTAGCATAGGATGTTATAAACAAAATTGACAAATTGTTTCTTCCTCAAAGAGCCCTTTCAAATGTCAATTGATTAGGTTTAGATTTAAGGGTAGAAGCAAGAACTTCTTACAAAATTATCATCTTAAAAGTTGATTTGAGCTGGGTGCTGGTGGCTCACACCTGTAATCCTAGCTACTTATTAGGCTGAGACCTGAGGATCTTGGTTCAAAGCCAGCCCATGCAGGAAAGTCCATGAGATTCTTTTCTCTAATTAAACACGAGAAAACTGGAAGTGGTGCTGTGGCTCAAGTGGTAGAGTGCTCACCTTGTGCTGAAGAGCTGAGGAACAGTGTCCAGGCCCAAAGTTCAAGCCCCATGACTGACAAAAAAAAAGTTGATTTGATTTAATTTTATTCATCATGGCAATTTTAACATCTTAAAAAATAGATAGTAACTAGGTTATATAAAACATTATTTCTGTGTGCTGGGGGGTGGGGGTCACACCTGTAATTTTAGCTACTCGGGAGGCTGAGATCTGAGGATTGCAGTTCAAAGTCAGACCAGGCAAGAAAAGTGTGTGAGACTTGTACCTCTGATTAACCCTGAAAAGCTGGATCAAATGGTAGATTATCAGCTTTGAACTAAAAAGTTAAAGGACAGTATCCAGGATTTGAGTTCAAGCCCCAGTACCAACACAAAACAACTATGCAAAACCAAAGATGTTCTAGGCCAGCCTGGGCTATCAGAGTCTATTACAAAAAACACAAACAAAAATATCTGAAACCCCCAAATTCTCAACAGACTATGTAATAATTACTCCAACATTATCTAAATTATTGTCATTGTTGTTTAGTTTATTTCAGGGTCTAGATCTAATCCAGTCTAGGCTGATTTTCTGTTTTGGAAAATACTTGTTTTTAAGGTTGATTACAGTGTGACCTAATTTAAGGGGGTAATCACCTAATTTTTGAAGCAAAATTCACCTAATAAATGATTTTCCCCAACCACATTTTAGCAACTAAGTGAATTAAAATACATATGTAAAGGAAATGCAGAAAACTGCATTTGAATATGTAAAAATGCCAATTTAAATTGGAAACTAAATATTAAAATAAAAAGGGGAGAATCATTAAAATGATGGTTTATAGTTTAGAACTTTAGAATCTGCTTATAGTTTAGATAATTCACAAGAGCTAGAAATTTTAGGAGGTATTGAAGAAGATCAGGAATACTATGAGTGCAGACTTCAGAACTACTGAAAGAAAATGGAAGTTTTCAACTATGTGGTTATAGACAGCAATGTTTCTGAAGTGTAGACATTTTGGAACTGACAGGATATGGATAGAAGAGGAATTGAGGATGTTATGTGTTGAAGGAGGGGGGAATTTATTGATCTTTTTGTCTGAAATGGGGCTCAAGGATCTGTTTTGAGAGGTTGAGTGGATGTAGACAAAGGTTAATTGAGGACAGTATTAACAGTTTGCAATAGCTAATATGGGGACCAGCAGGCAGAGCACAACAGGAGTCTGTAGGAATGTTTTCACATCTTGTTCACAGCTCATATCAAGTTGAAGACTACAAATATTTGTGCTATTTTTACAGTAGGATTGAAGGTAAATGCCTGGTTTGAACTTGGGCTACTAATTTTTTTTTTAATGCTAGTCCTGGGGCTTGAACTCAGGACTGGGCACTGTCCCTGAGCTTCTTTTGCTCAAGGCTAGCATTCTACCACTTGAGCCACAGTGCCACTTCCAGCTTTTTCTGTTTATGTGGTACTGAGGAATTGAACCCAGGGCTTCATGCATGCTAGTCAAGCACTCTACCACTAAGCCACATTCCCAGCCCTTTGGGTTAGGAATTTGTATGTGGAAGGGTAAACATACAACTGTGATTGTCAAACTTTTATATAAATGACTAGATAGTATTGTATTTTGTGTAACAAGTACACAGCTCTGTCATTATAGAATAAAACAGTCACAGATATATGAAAGAGAGTCTGTGTTCTAGTGAAATTTACAAAAAACAGGTGGCAAGCTGGATTTGGCAACCATGGTACATGCCATGGGATGGGATATATATGACTTTTTGAGAATTTGTGAAGCTGTGCAGATAACTGATGATGAATGACTAATAATTTACTCATTGCCAAATGATTAGTGTACAAAATAGCTTGAAAATAGAGGTAAATCGAGATCTTTACATTTTCATTTACTTTAATTTCTACTTTAAGCATAGTAACCACTTGCCTGCCCTTTGAAAACATTTAGGCTATTGATTATCACCAGTGAGTGTGTAATATATGAATCTGGGGAACTCTGAAGGTCTTTTGAAGCTTGCTTTTTTTTCTTGTTTTTTTTTTTTTTTTGGTAAGAATGGTTATCCTTTGCTTTGCTCATTGGCTAACATGCTACCAACTGAAAACATACCTCCAGCCCCACAAGCTTGCTTTTCATCCCTAGAGATTTATTTGGTCTAGAGACCAGCCTAGCCCATCAGAATTTTTGATAGCTCCCTGGCATATTCTAACATGTAGCCAAGGTTAAAAAACCACTGATTTGAATTCATTGCTATGAAGCCTGAAAATGGATGTAAATTTTGGTTCAGCATTTGGTGGGACAGTAGTTAGTGATATTGTTTTATTTACTTCAGTGTGTCTATCACAGTTTCTTGCCTGTATTCTCCCTTGGTACTGGTGGGAATGGAACTCAGGGCCTCCTGTATGGTAGGCAATCACTTCATTGCTTCCATTTTTATATTTAACACAGAGTGTGATCACTTACTGAGAGTTGGTGGATAAGGTCAGGCCTCTGTTTCTTTGTTTAGTTTTGTGTAAGCATTGTTATCAGATGTGATGATGAGTTGAAGGAAAAATAATAAAGGTCTCTTTAAACTTCAAAAACCTAAAGGATTCTGAAGGTGATACACCTCTTCATGATGCTATAAGTAAGAAACGCGATGATATTCTGGCAGTTCTTTTGGAAGCTGGAGCAGATGTTACCATTACAAACAATAATGGATTTAATGCTCTACATCATGCTGCACTAAGAGGAAATCCCAGGTAAAAATGTGATCTTTTATTATATTTAGGTACCATTTAAAAACACTTTGCTTTTTCTAGTTCTTTTCTGATTTTGATGAGGAAATAATTTCAACTAACTTTAGTATCTTAAATCATTTTAAAAGTTGTGGAAATTAAACCCATCATTCAGTATATTCATTTAAGTATGATTGTGTTTGCTAAAAAAATACAAGTAATATGAAATTATTTAAATATATATGAAATGTAGATATAAAAGACTGGGAATATTGGCTTACATCTAAGGATTTAATTTGAAAGCATTTCATTTTGAGACTTGTTTCTTCGAGATCATTCTCAGAGTGTTGTCTAATCCCATGTTCAATACCATGTTTACATGGTAACTTGTTTTTAAATTTGTTCTAAGTTTGTGGCTAAATATAAAGTTACCTAGCTCCTTATCAATAATAAGCTAGCACTAGCAACTAGAAAATAAGATAGATCCTAGTTACTGTTATAGAAATAGATAGGTGCTGTGCTGAAAAAAAAATGGCTTATTAGTTAAAATTTGAGGAAGACTGCTTTGGGAGTCAGATTACTCATAATGGATTTGTAAGGTTTTCCAGAAAAGAAGATGGTTTACCTTGTATTTAATGTTGAGATTCTCTCGAACTCCTAGAACAATTTTAACTTTAACATACATTTTAGGAAATTCTGCCCTAAGGCTGAAGACACTAAGGTGTCTTCTTTTTGTAGTTGAAACAGGCCTGTATCTATATATCTTAAGAAATATTCACTTTATTTGGATAATTTTATTTATCCTGATTTCTTACTGTTTCTTACTGTGTATTTCTATCATGTTCCCTCCCTGCCCCCTCCCCCTTTTTTTTTTGTGCCAATTTTTAAAATGCTTCTTAGGATCACCACTAGAGGGAGATCACAGAAACCAAAAGAATTTTATTGCTACTCGTTAGTAGGATGAAATGAAAAACCATATCATGTTAATGTCTTGAAATTTTTCACATTACCAATAGATGAATATATCATACTTTTGCATTGAGAGGGAGGCAGCTAGTATCTATTTTCTTCCATTTAAATAGAAGATGATAATGATTTATATAAATTTTAGTGCCCCACATTATTTACATTAACACACTCAAATATTTATATGTACACACATGTGTATGTATATATATATATATATTTGCATGTGTGTATATATATATATATATATATGGATAATAATAATAGCACTTTGCCACATACTAAAGTTGATTTTTGTTGTTTTTTTTTTGTTGTTGTTGTTGTCAGTTGTAGGACCTGAACTCTGGGCCTGGGTACTGTCCTTCAGCTTTTGAGCTCAAGGCTAGCGCTCTACCACTTGAGCCACAGTCCCATTTCTGGCTTTTATGTGGTACTGAGGAATTGAACCTAGGGCCTCATGCATGCAAGGCAAGCACTTTACCTCTGAGCCAGCTTCCCAGCCCCACAAACTAAAGTTTTGTTTTTGGTTTTTTTTGCCAGTTTTGGGCTTGAACTCTGGGCTTGGGTGCTGTCCCTGTGCTCTTCAGCTCAAGGTGAGCGCTCTACCGCTTGAGCCACAGCACCATTTCTGGTTTTCTAGTGGTTAAGAGTCTCATGGACTGTGCTTCCCAGGCTGGCTTTGAACTGTGATCCTTAGAACTCAACCTCCTGAGTAGCTAAGATTACAGGCGTGAGCCACCGGTGCCCGGCCAAACTAAAGTTTATAAGTATATTTTCTCAATCTTTTCAACAGCTTTTTGCTTGTTTGCTTGCTGTGCTGGGAATTGAACCTGGGGGTCATATGTTTGTTAGGTAAGCACTCAGCCACTGAACTATATCCCCTTCCCTTCAACAGCTTTTGAAGTGGGTGTTCATGTTCTCATTTAAAAGATGAAGGATTTGAGACTTTTAGGACATGAATTTATTTACTCAAGATTATGTAGCTGATTAGAAGAGTAACTGGGGTTTGAGAAAGGTCAGTGTCACTCCAGAACCATAGCTCTTAACCACGTGATATGCTATTTATGTATTACAGTCATATGTGAGGCAAGACACACAAGCTGTGTGTGGTTTGGCTGAGAGTCATGCATCAATGCCTTGTTTCTCCCTTGCCCATTATTTAGGGTTGTCTTTACTTTTTCACACTAATTGAAACATTAATTAGTTATACAGTTCTGTTGATTTTACTGTTATTTCCAATATATTCCATTCTTTTTATTCCCATTGCTGCTGACTTAATTAATTACCTAGGCCATTTTCAGCTACACTGTTACGGTTTTTCTCTGATTATTCTCCTTGATTAACTTTCATAGAATTAATTGTTCTAAACTCATAGACCTGATGGCTCTCTATCCTGTTCTTGAGCCTCCAGTCATTTGCCCTTGTGCATAGTAAAACCTGTACCTCTTGGCTTGGCATTTAAGCTTGTTTCTTTGAGCCCAGGCTACTTTAACACAGAACCCTTTGGCCTCAGTCTACCAAGGGCTAGGATTATAGGCATGCACCACTGTGCCCAGCTAGAGCCTATTTCTAATGTGTCCTGAATTCTCCCTTTATAACTTTGTCTCTCACTAATCCTTTACCTGCTTTACCCTCCAGCTACATTATTATACTCCTTTCCTTTAAAAAAAATAAGCTATTTGGCTTTCTTCCAGTGTTCTGAACATCTCTTTATACAAAAAAATACCTTCTTAGCTAGCTTTCCCCCAAAGTTTCTTCTTTTTCTTTTCCTTTTTTTTTATGGAGGTACTGGGGCTTTAATTCAGGCTTTGAGTTTGCTTGGCTTGCTCACTTAAAAAGATTTACACTCTACTTTTTGAGCCACAGCTCCAGTTCAGTGTTTTACTGGTTAATTGGAGATAGTTACATGGACTTTGCTGTCCAGGCTGGCTTTGAACTGTACCCTCTGGATCTTAGGCTCTTGAGTATCTAGGATTACAAATGTTGCTCCAACATCTCGCTGGGCTTCCTTTGCCTGTTTATTGTAGTTATTTTTTGTTCTTTTGGTAGCTTCTTATTCTGTGTTCTTATTTTATTACATGTACTCTAATGTACTCAATGTTGTCTTGTTACCATATACATTTCTATGCTTTTGTTTTTACTAGTATCAAGGTGTGAACTCAGTCTTGAGCTGGCTTGGTGTTGTTTCCTAGGCTGGTGTTCTACTACTTGAACCTCAGGATCCAATGTCTTTTTGTTAAAATTATGGGCACTCAAATCCAATTGTATACCCCCCACAGTGCACTGAACACTATAAGCACTCAATTGGTTGTAATTTGATAGCGAAGGTAAGATTTCACAAGATATTTATAATTAATTATAGAGGAACTCAGTGGGGAACTGTGTTAGGAGCTAATGTAGAATAACTATTTCAGATTAGAATGGTCAAAAAGACCAGTAATTTATTTATTTTGTGATTTTTTTTTTTTTTGCACTTGCTAGGCAGGCATTTTGCCATTTGAGCCACAACCCCATTCTCTGATTGAGGGTATGTAGAATACAATATTACATTAAATCATAACATTTAAGATAAATTAAAAATTGAAGGGTTTTGGAAACAGATATCTTTAAAATATTTTTGAAATGTAAAAGAATAGGCATTGTAGCAGAATTTTTTTTCTTGTTTCAATTCTTACATAATTCTTGGATTCCTCAGAAAATATATAATAGTGATGCTTTCAGTCATATAATTTGTGTCATGTGATATTAAAAAAATAAAAAACCACTTGGCTTCTATAAGAAAGTTAATGTATCAAATAAAGCTACTTGTCTTCTTTATTTCTTCTTCAATAACACATTTTAGGTAGTTTTGACTGTAGATATGATTTTAATTGAACATTGAAAAGTATCAGAAGATGACATAACATATATCAATTGTAATTGCAGGCTGAGATATTTGATACCTTTTTTCTACTAAGAGTTTATTTTTACTATGAAATATAATCTACATTTCAGTATTTTATGAAGAATAAGAAATTTAATACCAAGATATCATAAATAATTTTATTTGAAGTTTTTAAGTCATTACATATTTTTTTCAGTAAAGCTTCTTATAAACATCTTTAACCACAATTGTTCTTCCAAATACAATTAATGACAAGTTGGTTTTAATCACAACCTGAATAACTTACATAAATTTAAATTAGTTGATATATAATTGATATTCACAAATGAAAACGTTGGCTATCCTGTAGTAATCAATGCATAGCTACAGCTGGTTGAAGGGGACCAAATCCATTGAAGAGGCGATTTGGTTCCATTTTACCAGCTTTAGCAAAGCATTGTAGTGCTGCTAGTTTGGGATCCAAAACAGTTAAAATATACAGACCATCTTGAAGTGTTATAAATTCTCCTATCAGTGAATGTAAAATTTCTAGTTTGGAGGCACTTTACTCTTAGAGTTTAGAAATCTTTAAACAACACCACCACCAGCGAAACTGGGAGACAGCGAGGAAGGTGTGACATTGTCCAAAAATGTATTCATAGCCTGACTTACATAACAGTAACCCCTTTGTACATCTCCTTTATAGTAACAATTTAATTTTTTTTAAAAAGTACTTTTAAAAGACATTGCAGTTCATTTAGGAATTACTGTGCATCTTTGCTTAAGTCTTAAATGTAAACTATAACATATTCAAAACCCAAAGCATTTTTAAATGAACAACTAGATACTGATATATTTCAGAGAAATGTTTTCTGTTTTTCTTTAGAAGTAAGCCAGATTCCTTAAGTAGGTAAGCTAAAAGTTGGGGAAGAACAATATTAATCATATTTCTGCTGCTGCTCTTTTTAGTATTAAAATTGAAGATTAATAGCAAGTTGCTGATAGGGTGGAAGAATGGGTGACCTTAAAAAATACCTCTGCTCTTTTGTTAGTAAATAAATCTCAGATATAGTCAGTGAATTGCTTGGACATGCTTGTATTGAGAAAAACTACCAGGTCACTATCATATTTTTCTTTGGTTTTGCTTATAAAAGCTTACTGATCATGGATTAGTAATTTTACCCTTTAAATTAAAGGTTTATTTTTTTGACTAGATTTCATTTGGAGTATAAACTACCTAGCTATTTCCCATTGTCAGCTTCATACATTGACCTGTATACATTGACTCTGTACAAATATGATAAATAATAGTTTGTCTGTAACACAAGAGCTCTCAGTGATACATTTAAAAAATAAATTATTCTGTATGGTTATTGTTTTGACCTGAACTAGGAGAATGTCAACAGAATTTTGGACAATGTATGAACAGTTCTTATATTAAGTATGTAAGAATTGCATCTGTTGGTTGCTAAGTGTCATGCTACTGTTAAAATTAATGCAACTACAGTTCCTTCCATCATTTATTCTAATAGAAGTAAAACAGGTGTTAAATTGCCTGCACTTAAGTGCTGAAGATAGCAATACCACTGTTTCTATTTTTACTAGTTATATGGGAGCCGTTTAGCAGATCCAGTTGCTCAAGTGTGCTCTTGGATGGCAGCTCAGTTTCGTATACTGGCCATATCGGGGCAAGGAGAGGCCATGGGAAAAAAATAGTACAGCATTTGATAATGTCAGCATCTGTTATCCTTGTCAGGGAGACAGTTGAAATGTTTGAGTTACACCAGTGTCAGCAGATGCCCAGAGTTTAACATGTCCTCAGTTAAAAATGAACAGCTGATCTAAGTGATAGATGTGACATTTTATAGTGATTGAAAATAGTCTTAGATATGTTAAGCTAAACTTGTTGTAAACATCAGAATTAGTTTATAACTTTATAAATGGATAGCCTATTTAATTTTTAAGACTTGTATACTCAATACTATAGCAAAGAAATAATGTTTAGTAATTAAAACTTTAAAAAATAAACTTTTTATACCTGCAGAACAACTAATATAATTATTCATTACAAAATAATTTGGTAATTTTACAGAATGACCTCTATTTTTGAGGATTGCAGTTTCAGTTTTTTTGGTATTTAGGATATGTACAGGTAAACTTAACAAATGGAGCATGAAACATTGGCATTTTGTTTTGTAGAAGGTTAGAAAGCCTATAGTTAAATATTTGAACTAATTTTTTTTGTAAAGAATGTTAAAATCATGCTTTATAACTTCAATAAGTGCATAAGAAAAGTAATTCATTTTTAATTAGATAAAATAAAAATCACCTTTCTGTCTCAACGAGTCAACTTGTAGTCATTTCTGTTCAATTTCTGATATGCAAATAAAATGTTGCACTTTTTGTAGATGAAAAATACTACAGCTGAAATAAGAAATGAGGATATGTGAAAACTAGTATTCTTTACAAATTTTGTAATAGAGTAGCTTAAATTAGGTACTAATTAGTTGTGAAGAAATTCATTATAATCTTTATACAAAAGACTGAAATACAAAAATATTTTTATCTCTGCCATGCTGTATATAGTGTCTTCATCATGTCTATAAAAATTAATTATAGTTGGACAGCACCAAGAAAAGTGATTATTTTGTCATATAAGTTGGCTTATAGAATTTTCATTTTATATGCCCTGTTTTTGAAAAAGCAAATTCCATATAATACAATTTCTTTATTATCAATATACTCTAGTGAGTTACAACTATAGCTCAACATTTTGTCATTTTTCACCATTTATTCTTATGCTTTAATTCATTTTAAGTACTGGCATAGCCTTTCAAGTGGAACTTACAATAGAGACCTAACAAATATGAGATTACTTAAAAGATAACATCTACCAAAAAAGAAAACCTAAAACAGTGAAATTTTTGCTTAGGAAATTCCACTAATAGAAAGTATAAATTTACAAATGTGAGGAATAATAGTTAAAATGTGAGAATCAGCTTTTGTTGTATCTTAGTTTTCAAATCAGTTGACCCTACTAATGTGATTACACTTAAGTGAATATCAAATTATCTTACTCTTCTATGCTAATAATACTTTTCCAAGTTGTAATCAAATTTTAATCGTGAGTACTCAAAAATATGTAATAATGTTTTAAAGTTAAATGCTTAAAAATTTTCCTGATAATTTGAATTCTACTTATGAGTTCTTTTTCCTTCTTCACAATATTTAGTTTCTAATTGTAAGTAGTAGGTATATTTGGAGAGGAGGGTTATTATTGCTAGAGGTCATCTCCTTGATAGTAGTTGATTTGCCAAATGAAGGTCATCCATGTAGAAAGCAAGTCGCTTCCTTTAGCTGCAGTTTAGTTTCCTCTTGGTGGCTTATTACCTACCAAAAATACATACTTCTTTACATTCCATAGCATTGTATGTTCATATGGGTACATAAAGAAGTATGTTCTCTGAGTAGGTATTACTAAGTTATTTGCTGTAAAAACATGAAATACCTTCCTATTTGTTAGTAATACACTCAGCTTACTGAAGTAGAGCAGTGGTAGATAATTTGCAGAAATTAATTTATCAAAAGCTAAACTTTAAAACAAATTTACCTGATCAAGCCATTTAATGCCACTTACGGTTTCTTGTTCTTGACGGAAATAAGCTTTTCTAAACATTTGACCAGTTATCTTCTGAACTTTGTCCTAGTTTGTTTTTGCAAGAGGTTCATAGAATCAATGGCGTTTTATGCTGCATTTCAGAAATTGCTAACATTAACCTAGTGTTTCTTCATAGTCTTCAGGGAGTTCTTTCTTTTTATACTTTTGTAGTTTTCTTCTAAATTCTGTAAAAGATAATAATTTGGTTCAAACTCTTTTTTTTTTTAACAAACCAGATCTTAATTGTTCAGACCTTAATTAGTTAGTACTTCTAGAATTGATACTAAGGTTGAAACAAGGAGAAAAACCAGGTCTGTGTGAATGAAATGTGAATTTTTTTTAAATGGGGATTTTTTTTTCCTGTAGCTTCAGATAACAATTCATGATTGTTTGAAAGCTTTGTTGTCCCTTTGTCTGCATTAGTTCCTTACCTGTGCTCATTTTTGGGTTGGATATAAATCCAAATAGAAGTATTAATGTCTAATTTTAGTAAGTTTAATTCTTTGCGTTTTCTTGCATTAAAAGAACTGATAGATGTATGATTATTTAGCATGAGAAGAATGTATAATTGTAAGGCGTTAATTTAAAAGAAAACCTTAAGAAATGTTGCTATTTGGCAAAGGGAAAGAAAGCCAGGGTAGTAGAATTTCTGCAGCCTGTGATAAGTAGCTAGTGCAGCGAGCACATAGGAGCAAATCAGCATAGCAGGAACCAGCACCCGTGCTACAGCAGTCAGCAGTGCAGTGGTAGAATGACATTGTGCTCTTCGGGATTTAGCTTTCAGAATTAAATATATTTTATATTCTGTCATGTTTCTTGGTTGACCATATCTTGAAATAGTCTTGAAAAGGTAACATACTTGGAAGCAGTGGATACAGATTTGCCCAGGACTTAAAACCATCATTTAATCACAAACTGTAAAGTCTAACTCTTCAGTAATATTAATGTTAGTAATATATTTGTACACTTTTTGAGATTGACTTGTATGCTATGTTTGAGCGGTATTCTTTTTTTAACCTATCAGTAATTTAAATGGAAAAATTAGACTATGCCCAGATAGAATTTAGTTTAACAATATGAACATTTATCAAATCAATAATAGACAAGCATGCAGAAGGTCATAAGCATCCTTAAAAGAACAGGCCTTCTCTGTTACCTGTAAGATTAGTGCCATGCAGTATTTGCAGCAGGAAGAGAGGTAATGGCCTGGAGAGTCACACAGCAGCAGCCGTCTCATCCTGATTGCTCCTTCACTCGATTCGCTGATTCAGCACTTCTTTTTATGCACTTGATATAGAAAGGGTGTATCAGAGAAGATAGAACCTCACCTTTTGAAATAAATTGGAAAACAAACAAATAAGCAACAACAAAAGAGCCAACCTACTTATCTCTCCTCTCCCTTTGCCCTTAAGATAATAAAATTCAATCAATGTTGGCCAGTTGTGGAATGTCAAATACCAAGTATTGTGAATATGTAGAGAGAATTAAGTTTAACGAAGCAATGTTGCTATATCAGCCAAGGAAATGTATTTAGCTTTAGCTTTTTTTTTTTGTCAGATGAAATGCTACAAAAGAGGGGGAAAAAGTTGTAGAGGAAGTTAATTTTACAGTCCAAAATAGTTTTTTTTTAAAAAAAGCCCAAAACACACCCTATTCCCCCCAAGTAACTAAAACATTCACCCTGTTTTCCTTTGCCCATCAGATTACTTTGGGTTCTTCTGACTCCTCAAGAAATATTCTGCATCATTTCTTCCTTTGAGATTTTTTTTTTTTGAGTTCCAGGATTAAATGGCAGATCTTGTAACTACCTTGTCATATCCAGAGATCAGTCTGCAAGCGAGGTTGCGACTTCGACATGCTCACTACAGAAGCTAACTTATATTCTTCTCTCAGTGACCACAGGCTCAACTGTTACAGCTTTATAGGCAGCTAAGCATTTGAAACATGCACTCCCAGGCAAACAGGCTCTCTTGTGCCTCTCTCTTCCCTGACCATATTTAGTCAACCATAGCAAAAAATAGTCTCTCAGCTGTCGATTGTCGATCCAGAAGCTGTGGAAGCCTCTATCTTGCTTTCTGCCTATTGATTGCTCATCCTGCAGTCCAACACTGCTTTGCCATTTGTCCTGCCTCCCCCCTTTTAAGTGCTGCCAAATAAAGAGGTCTCTCATGTTTCCACTTACATTTCCCAGATTTTCACTGAGCTTGCGCTGAGACTAGGAAAGCCTCATGTGGCTGTCACTATACTTAGAAGCACTGCAGAGAGAAGAAGAAAAAGGAAAAAAAAAATACCCTCGTTTGTGGCAAAATAGTCTTTAGACAGATATGGAACAAGTGAAATTCCTCCACTGCCAAAGTAGATTTTACAACTTGGATTTTTTTGTTGGTAAAAATGTCTTGGATAGTAATGTTTCACAGCTCAGGGCTTGAAGGATTTTGTAAGGTTATGTTTAGAGCTGGTTATTGCTGTGTGTACTTTTAAAATTTATTGAATAGTATTTGAATGGAAAGTAGAAGTGCTAAGTAGAGTCTGTATATTAATGTGCAAGGAGACCATTAAGTAAAAAGAGGTAGTAAACAAATGAAATCTTAGAAATACTACTTAAAAATTTTTGTTCAATGTCAACTTTAATTTTTTGTAGTACTTATAAAAAACAGGGTCCAGAATGATTTTGAGTAACTGGGTGGGTGCCAATGCATTTTATTACGAATTCTATTTTATGTCCTATTTTATAGTTTTTCTTTTCTTTCTATAATACCATGATTCTGTAAATTTCTGAAATTATATTTAGGTATAATTGTTGCATACATTACCACAAATTAAAGTAGTCATGAGGGGTAGGGAATGTGGCTTAATGGTAGAGTGCTTGCCTAGCATGCATGAGGCCCTAGGTTCAATTTCTGGGTACCCCATAAACAACAACAACAACAAAAGTAGTTATGAACCTGTTTATAACTTTGTTATATAGTGTATGTTTCAAAGATAAAATACTTCTGTTCTAAGAGTTCTTAAAACAGTTTTTTTTTTTTTTTGTGCCAGTCCTGGGACTTGAACTCAGGCCTGAATGCTGTCCCTGAATTTTTTTTTGGCTCAAGTCTAGCACTCTACCACTAGAGTCACAGCTCCATTTCTGGCCTTTTTGGTATTTAATTGGAGATACGAGTTTCACAGTGGAAGTGGTGTTGTGGCTCAAAGTGGAAGAGTAAGCACTATCCTTGAGCAAAAAGAGCTCAGGGAGAATGTGTAGGCCATGAGTTCAAGCCCCCCAACTGACCAAAAAAAAAAAAAAAAAGTAGAAGAGTCTTATGGACTTTTCTGTAGGGACTAGCTTTGAACCATGACCCTCAAATCTGAGCCTCCTGAGTAACTAGGATTACAGGCATGACCCCAGTGCCTGGCTTGTTTTAAGATTTAATAATATATTTCTGGTAAATTTTAATTTAGAAATTTGCTTTTTTAACCACAGACAAAATGTAACCTATGGAGATAAAATTTCAAATATCATGAACCTGAAAATGCCCAAAAGAAACCAACTATAGTTTGTTCTTGATTCAGATGTATTCTTCTTTTTTTAATTTTTATTTTTTTATTGTGAAAATACTGTACAGAGGGGTTACAATTACATGGGCAAGATAATGAGTACATTTCTTATCAAGCATTGTAGCCTTCTCCTTTGTTTCCCCTTCCCATCCCTTTCAGATATATTCTTCTTGAATGTTAAGAATCAAGAAATCTATAATGTTTTCAAAGCTCATTCTCCTACAAGTTGTCCTTGACATTCTTTTTTTCTATAGTGCTTTTACCCTAGCAGTTAAATTTTAGATAGCTATTTTAATATTGACATAAAGAATGCTTCTGTAGATATTTGACAATTTTAAAGGACCAGCTTTCCTAGAAATACTTTTATATATATTGTGAGATGACACACCTCAGATTTTAAAATAGGTTAAATTTCAGGTTCCTAAATTATCTTATTTTGCTATTCATTGCTGTGTGTGTGTGTGTGTGTGTCTGATAGATACCTAAAGAAAATGGTACTTGAACTCAAGCTCTTGCTTGTTCCCCTGCTCCTCGGCCCCCCCCCCCCAATCTGGGCAGAAGCTGTACCATTTGAGCCACATCTCCAATACCAAATATTCTTTTATTCTTTTCATGAATAATTACTGTAGGTGTCAGTCTTTAAGCAAACATCAATTCATGAATTGGGTTGTTATTTCGTTTTGTGTTGGTTGTAGGGCTTGAATTGAGGGCTTGAGTGCTGTCCCTGAGCTTTTTTGCTAGAGTTCTGCCACTTGAGCCACAGTTCCACTTCTGGCATTTAGTTGGTTAATTTGAGATAATAGTCTCATGGACTTTCCTGACTTCAAGCTGGGATTCTCAGATCCTAGTCACTTGCTTTTTTCTTCATTCTTTCCATTCAACATAATTCAGAAAAGTATACTTTTTTGAACTAAAGATGTTTAGGTTGTGTAGTAATCTTTGATCATACCCCCAATGAACTTCTACTTTCTTAATAAGTTTTCTTAATAAATTTCTTAATAAGTTTCTTAATAAGTTCCTTTATGCATTGTAGACTAACTTGCTTTACCTGTCCTTTGAAGGATTTTTTTATTAACTCAGTAAGCATTTTATTGAGCATCTAATATTTGCCACAGTGCTGGTCTTTCTGCATTGAGTACTAATATGTAAGACCGCCACAATTTAGCTCTTATGAGTTTGTTTGAAAATGTTTGCTCTCTGAAGAAAGACGTTAGAGACAACATGGCAGGTCCTAGAAATTGACCTTCTGTCATTTGAATACTACATGCCAATGTAGACAGCTGCTTGTCCCTTCTGCTTCTTAGAACTCACTTGTTCATCATTCAGCAAACGTTTGAGTACTGCCATGTGCCAGGGATTATGCTAGGCACCACTATTCTGGAACTTAATGCTGCTTTGGCACTATTCACAAATGCCTGCTTAACTGGTAGTAAGATCTTATCTCTAAAGCATCCATGTCCTTAGCCTCTTGGAAAACAACCAGTTGAGAAATGAAGAACAGTGATTGAGCGTTAGGGAAAATTCACCAAATCTTATCCACAGTGGGGAGTTGGCTTATTAATAAGATCATTAGTTTATTGAGCTAGTAACACATCCCAGTATCTCATGGCCTTCAGTGCTTGCAATGTAACAACTACAGGCTCTTCTCTTATTTAGCTGAAATACAGCAGGGAGCATCCTGCAGCTTGCCTTTCTTGGTCGTATACTGTGTCTTCTTAAAATTGCTGCTCCTATGGAAAAGTAAGAGGTGGATTGTTCTGAGCTGCTGTCAGTATGTGAGGTGAGGGGACCAGGGACTATTCCTTTACTTTCCTTTAGAACTAGCCTTGCAACTTGGGCCCAATGATGGGCTCTTTTTTAGTGGTCCTGTATTTTTGTTGACCTTTGAGGGGGTTGGCAATTTCTAATTAAGATAAAGGGGCAATAGGTCTCTTAACAGAGGCAGAAATTAATCCTCTACAAAACTCCAGTGTAGAAGAATAATTTCTGTCTATTCTACACTCTCAAGGAGACAGAACACACCTTCCATTCCTACACAGTGGGCTACACAGTGACTTACTTACGAAGAATCTAGTATAGGGACGAAAGAGTAACTGCATCAGAGGAACAAAAAAAGCATCATCCTCCCACAAAACACGTGATGATGTTGTTTAAACTCAGTTTTTAACTTATCACTTAAAACTTGTGTATCTTGGCAAGGTGTTTTCTTTTTCTGTCAGTCATGGGGCTTGAACTCTGGGCCTGGGCACTGTCCACTAGAGCCACAGCGCCACTTCTGGTTTTCTGGTGGTTAATAGGAGATAAGAGTCTCATAAACTTTCCTGCCTGGGCTGGCTATCTACTCAAGAGGCTGAGATCTGAGGATCATGGTTCAAAGCCAGCCCAGGCAGGAAAGTCCATGAGACTTTATTTCCAATTATCCACCAGAAAACCGGAAGTGGCGCTGAGGCTCAAGTGGTAGTGCACTTGCCTTGAACTGAAGAGCTGAGAGACAGCGCCCAGGTCGAGTTCAAGCCCCACGACTGACAAAACACAAAAACAAAACTCTTAGAGACAGCACCCAGGCCCTGAGTTCAAGCTGCAGTACCTGCACATACACACAAAAAGTTTATTTTTAAGACTTTGTTGTGCAGTTCTCTGGAGGAGAGTCTATAGTCTTCCAAAATTCCTGTCATCCCTGAACAGTGTTTATAACTCAGCAATTGCCACTGGAAAGAATGTTTAAGCTATGTGCTTTGGGTCATATATCTATTTTAAAATCTGATAAAGAAACAGAGCTGAGTGGCACACAGCTGTAATCCTAGTACTTGAGAAGCTAAAGCAAGAGGATAGCAAGTTCATTGCCAGCCTGAACTAGATAGCAAGACTCTAGCTCTATCTCTCTTTCTCCCCCACCTCTCTCTCACACACACACCCTAGTAATTCCTGTACAAAAGTAGACCAATAATCAGATGATAGTAAAACATCTTACTGAAGGAAAAATGATTTGAGTGTTCTAATTTAAGAGCAAATTTTGAAACTTGGAATTGTTTTTTTCACTTCACATATACTTGCCACAAATTGTAGTTTTTGGAGTTAGTTCATTGCAAATTGAATGAACCAGGGGTTATTCCATAACAAATAGGTGTTTTATGTATATATGTATGTTTTATGTACGTAGTAGTTATTTTGTACTGAGAGAGAACTGAAACTTTGAAGTATAGTGAACTGATTTTATAGAAAAAAATGTGTATTTGCTTAGTCTTTAGCACTTTTTAAGCTTTTATCCTTTAATCTAAAAATATTTAGACATTTATAAAAGAGATCTATAAAGTCCTCAATTTGAGTGAGTTGTGGAGGTTCATGAATCTACTACAGCCTATTCTTACAATTCTTGAACTCTCTACTTGGGATTTATAGGTTGTTGCCGTTAAAGAAACACATTCTGTTCTATTTGAGGCCTTAGTCTCATGATTTTAGAGGCTCACAGTTTCATTCATATCCATTCTCATCAGCAATTTCATCCTATTTCTCCATATATATATATATAATATTTCTCTATCCAAATTTTTGTCTCATATTTCACCTTAGGAAAGTGTGTCTAATACATGTCCTATTACTTTTTCCTTTTGTAATGTCAAAATTTTCCTATTTTTACTTTATAAAAGTGATATGAGCAAAATAAAGAGTTAATATATATGCAACTATATGTATGTATATTTATCAGTATGTATATGTCAGTGTTAAAATGTATATATTGATGCTCTCTATGCCACAGCTTTTGGTACTAGGACTTGAACTCAGAGCCTCAAGCTTTCTAGGCAAGCACTCTTGAAACACTCTTCTAGCCTCCAGCACTCTTTGTGTATGTGTGTGGCAATACTGGTACTTGAACTCAAGCTCTTGCTTGTTCCCCTGCTCCTCGCCCCCCCCCCCCAATCTGGGCAGAAGCTGTACCATTTGAGCCACATCTCCAATACCAAATATTCTTTTCATGAATAATTACTGTAGGTGTCAGTCTTTAAGCAAACATCAATTCATGAATAAATATATTCAGTGAATTTTCTTTCAAATTACACTTTTAAGTTTTCCCCCACCCTCTCTCTCTTCTCTCCCTTTTTTCTCCTTCATTCTCTTCTCTCTTTCTTTTACCCCTTTCCTTCTTTTGTTGATAAAGTCTCAGTTCTCAGTATTTTCCATTCCAGCCTGTCCCTGAACACTCTCTCTCTCCCTCTCTCCCTCTCCCTCTCCCTCTCCCTCTTTCTCCCTCTCGCTCCCTCCCCCTAGTCCTGGGGCTTAAACTCAGTATGTGGACACTGTCCCTGAGCTCTTTTGCTCAAGGCTAATGCTAGGCACTTTGAGTTGTAGCTCTACTTCTGGTTTTTTGGTGGTTAATTGGAGATAAGAGTCTCAAAGACTTTCTTGCCCTGGCTGGCTTTGAATTTCAGCCCTCAGATCTCAGCCTCCTGGATAGCTAGGATTATAGGCATGAGCCATTAGCAGTTGGCCACCTTTACTTATCTCTCAAGCTCCTGTTGTTATTACAGGCATATATTACCATACTCAGGATTTCTTGATAATTATTTCTCCTACTATGTAATGCTTAGACTTTAAATCTTTGATTCATTTTTTTTCTTTTTGGTTGTTTGTGAGGCTTGAACTCAGGGCCTGAGTGCTGTCCCTGAGCCTGTTTGGATTCAAGGCTAGCACTCTACCCCTTGAGCCACAGTGGCACTTCTGGTTTTTGAGTGGTTAATTGGAGATTAAGTGTCTCATGGGAACTTTTCTGCCCTAACTGGCTTTGAGCCACCATCCTCAGATCTCAGCCTCCTGAGTAGTGTGAGCTTGTGCCCATCTTCTTTGATGCTTTTTAAGGATAACTTTAAACAATTGTTTGTATACACACACGTGTGTGTGTGTATATATATATATGTGTGTGTGTGT